>NC_057853.1:113887618-114188729 GCF_015237465.2 Chelonia mydas | reverse complement strand
GACTAGTACATTTTTACTGTGATTTTTTTTTTCCCTAAAGGAACTGCATACAATATATATACCCCTGCATGGAATTATAGATTTTTATCAGTAAATATAGATAAACATTGATTTCACTGTACACACACAAACTGACAAAATATTTCCATTAATAACCATAAAAATTTACCGATAGGCAAAGTAAGAAAAATGCTGCTTAAGACCTTATTAGAGTTTGATTTAAGGCTGTTTATTTTGTATATTTTGACATACGATGACGGTTTGGTTTAATTGTTATAAAGCTTTAACTTTTTGAATCTCAATCTGTCATTAAAAAATTGTCTAACCCCCCATAATTTCCCACCCCTGTGAAATTTAAATTGATAAAAATTGAAAAAAGCTGAAAAATAAACATTGACATTATGCATCAAAGTTATAAATAAAAACAAATTCTTCCAAGCTTATAAGTACAATAGGAACATAGGAATTCCTATAGTGGATCATACCATCATTCTGTCCAGCCCACTAGCCTCTCTCTGACAGTGGCCGGTACCAGATGCTTCAGAAGCAGGTGAAATAAACTTTGAAGTAGGCATGGTATTGCATGCCAATAGGGAAATTTCATCCTAACTCGCATTATTCAAAGGGTGCCTTATGCCTTGAAGCATAAGGTCTTATATTTCCTCCAGACTTTGGGTTTGCAAGAGAATATACTGCATAATACTGTCCCTCCAAACTGGAAAATCATGCAAAATATATTCAGCAAAATTTCCTGATATTGCTTCAATTTTCCTCTGATCCAGTAGTGAATCAGTCAGCTTTGATGTTACTATACCTGTGCCTTGCATGCAGTTTAACTCAGGAGGGTGTGGAAGAGAAGACAGAACAAGAGGGGCAAAGTTTCTTGTTTTCTGAGTGTTACACAGGGAATAGTGTGGTGTCCCACATACAACCATGGCTCTTCACCATCTGGTTGTACTGCCTTTGACTGACTGACTTCTCCATTTGTTGCTTCTGCTCTGCCGGATTCAGTTTGCCCTGTACTGCATTACTTCGTCTTCCATTTTGTTCACACTGCAGGTGGTCTTAATGACTTTCTCTTACATCCACTGCAATTGAAGAAGATCCTGTGAATTCCCTTGGGCCAGAGTCTAACCAACTTCTGCAGGCGCCATATTGCCCTAACAGAAGGGCATGCATGCAGGCAGCTGGAAGAGCATGTGTGTGGATGTTGTTGAGACTAGACCACAATTCCCATCTGAAAACATTGAAATGGCTCCCAGGCCTAACTTTACACAGCAAGGATTATGGGGCTATACCGTCACTAATCCATCTCTCAACTTGATTAACTTTCAAAAATAAAACAAAGCAGGGAGCCTTGCAGGGTTATTTTTTCATCCTTTTAAAGTGAGGCTGTGAGGGGAATGGAAAGATGCATTGTAATGAAGTTTTACACTGTTTTATTCTGAGTGGCAGATCGCTCTATAATGGGATAAAACCAGCCTCTGTAGTTCAGCACAGATTTGTTTGCATTCAGTAGCTAGGCAAAGACACAACATTCCACAACAGTGAAGTTTGCCAAATTATCTGAAACGCTGTGATTTGGCGAGGGTTGCCAACCCTCCTGCTTTCACCAGTAGTCTCCTGGAATCTATCTCCCGGAGGCTACTTCTTCCAAACTGGGAGATTTGGGGTGCGAACAGTCTGGCGCAGCCACGAAGCTAAGGTGGGCTCCCTTACCTGCCTTGGCTCCACGCCATTCTCAGAAGTGGCAGGCACCATCCCTGCAGCCCCTGGGGGTAGGGGGTCTCCAGAGGCTGCCCCCACCCCGAGTGCTGACTCCACAGCTCCCGTTGGCTGGGAACTGCACCCCAACTCCCGGTACTCCAACCCCCTGCCCCAGCCTAGAACCCACACCCTGCACCCCTTCCTGCACCCCAACCCCTTGCCCCAGGCTCATCCCAGAGCCCCCTCCCACACCCAAAATCCCTGCCAGAGCCCACACCCCTGCCCAAGCCCAGAGCCTGCACCCAAACTCCCTCCCAGAGCCCTCACCCCCTCCCGCACCCCTGCCCCAGCCCACATCCCACACCCAAACTCCCTCCCAGAGCCTGACCCTGCACCCCCTCCCGCACCCCTGCCCCAGCCTGGTGAAAGTGAGTGAAGGTGGGGGAGAGCAAGTGATGTAGGGAGGGGGGATCGAGTGAGCAGGGGTGGAGCCTCACATAAGGGGTGGGGCAGGGGCGTGGCCTCATGGAAGGGGTGGGGCAGGGGCAGGGGCAGGGCAAAGGTCTTTGGGTTTGCATGATTAGACAGTTGGCAACCCTAGATTTGGGGCCATTTTTTACCCTAGGTGCTGAGTGAAATGGAAATGGTTTACAATAGGTGAAAATCTGGACAATGGTTGAGGACATCTATACGGCTGAACAGTTGAATCTTTGCCTGTGCTAGACTAACTACACCAGGCACAGCCTTCATACTGGACAACATTTTCTGCAATCAAATTGCTTACATTACTTGTGTTGCTTTACTCTGTCATCCGCCCATTTTGGCTTGGTAGGAGAAACACAACCAGTGTTGATGTACTAAACACATCGCTGGACTCACCCATGCTACAGACAGGTTGGCCAGCTGGAAGCAAGAAGGAGCCCGCGCAGTATTCAGTTGCAAGTCATAGACGGGCAGTGGGGGGGGGGGCGATTGGTTTTGTTGCTGGACATAAAGACCTTGACCCTAGTTTCTGGCTAGGCTCGCTGTAGGTGTTTCCCATGTTTCTAGAGAGCTTTACATGAAACCGATTCATGGTTGCTTTGATTTTTGATCAAGCTCATTCAAATTTAAACAAAAGCTGACTTGCATCCCCTTGTCCCACTTAGTACAATATCTATACAGAGGATAAAGTGGGGAGAATTTAGTTAGATTGAGTGGAGAGACACAGTGGAACTTTAGAAAAGTGCTTTAGGACTTGCTAATTGCCTTTCCTACCGTAGAGTGTTAGGCTATTTTCCACCGATGAAGTTGTGTGCATGCAGAGAAACGCTCTGGACCATCTGTTGGACGCTCCCCCTTGTTAATAACACTCCCATCCAACTTCTAAAGATATGACTCCTTAGTGGGAGTAAAGTCCTAAATTAGGTGAATAGTTTTCTTCTTTGGAGAGATATCAGGTGAGGTGTTTTGCAATAAGTGACACTTAAAAAAAGAGGAGGCAGGAGAAAGAAAGGTACAAAAGATAGAGACACTTTGGTACTCAGCTTGGTGTAAACTTTATGCATTACAGGACTATGGTTCATGAACAGTCAATCATGTAAACTCCTACGCCAGTTTTAGCACAGGATCTGCTTTTATATTTTTAATAAATCATAATTTTGGAACTGGCATCTTCGGAAATAAAACCTTGTAAGCTTCAAAATGCCGGCCACGTTGTGGAAGGTTTATGGGCTCCCAACAACTTGTTACTAAATAAGGCTAAAAAATAACTTGCTTTTCCCAGGAGCTTAAAGGGGCGGGCGAGCTGGACAGCTGTAAATTAGTTGTAAAGGGAGTGAGCCAATTGACTCCAGAGTTCTCCGCACCTTAGAGAGCACAGGCTCAAATGGGTTATGTTGATCTTTGGATGAGGGACAGCAGCTCCTTTATTACTCTATCAAAGTGCAGTTTGCCGTTCTGGGATGGGGGAAGGACAATAGCATTTTTTTCATGGCTGAATCTTGGAACAACATAAAATATGAGAGCCAGTAATTTGGACATCCAGAGAAGAGTAACCAAAGTTCTATCCCGTGGATAAAGAGGAAAGGCTTATTTTTAGGAGTGATTCCTATGAGCATGGAATGGCCAAGAGGAAAGATTTCTAAATATGGTGTAAAAATGCAGAGCTTTCTGTTTCCTTATGCCGTTGGATCAGAATCACTGTTCCGTGTCTCATGCTAAATACTGTTCATATATTTAATGAACAATATATTAACATTGTTTAATGCAATTCCATTTAACGACATAGCAGTAATTATTTTTACAGTAATTAATTTTTTTCTCAATAATTGAATTGCTGGGAGGTTGCAAATCTTCTGAAAATGTATGATTGGACCAGGAACAGAAATATTAAATGAAATACATTATGTGAGTCTCTATGTTTTGAGTGTGACGACACTGATTATTTGGAGATTACTTTTTGACCTTTTAGACCAAAGTACAATTTCCTATTGTTCTATTGTAAAATTAACAATTCTGATATTTCGTCAATGTATATCAGTTTGTTTTTTTTTTGCACAATTTGCCTAATTGGATTGGGACCTCCTCCTTTGTAGGGTTCCTTGGAGTGAATCGGTACGGATCTGGCTCTGTGGTGCTGGTATGTGAAGAGACCGAGAACATATGGCATAAACATCAACTGATATTATTTGCCATTTACACTCCATTTGTGTAATGCAAGAGACCTTGTGACCTGTCCTCTAGTCCTGGATCTGGTGTTTCGTTTTGTTTTTCCACTCTAAAGTAATGACTTTGTAAGAGGAAGCTTGTAAATAGTCAGCATACAGAAAGCAGTTAGAATGTCAATGGGATGTTTTAGGGAGGTGTGTGCGTGACACCAAAAACAGCTACTGGCTGCACCTCCTACTGGGAACCTTAAATGTTACAAAAAGGTAAGATTGCATAATGTCATCCTGTCTCTTCCTAATGTGGAAGTGACACTGGTTTCTGTCCTCTCCAAAACACTGGCCGTATTTTAATCTCCTAAGTATGATGGTGTATTTTAGTAGTTTCTTGTGGTCTTTTTAAAGTTTAATTTTAAAACCCAAATATTTCCATTACAAAAGAAAAAGTGAAAAATGTGTAGATCTACTTGTAACAGTTAACTTTTATTTTAAACCAGCTATTCAGTCCATGGCAGGTCGCGGCTGTGGTTGTGGTTTTGTGAACCAGGGTTTTTATACTTTAAGAAACATTCCATATGCTTCAGAGTAGCAGCCATGTTAGTCTGTATTCGCAGATTCCATATTTGCGATTCCATACGCTATTGATTTTTCCTGTTTAATTACTCTTTGATGAGCATTTTAAACTATGTGAATAAATGAAAGGCAGAATTCTGTTAATATTATTGACAACCATTATGCCCAGAGCCATTTAAAAAACCCTAAAATGAATCAGAACATCAAAACCATTTCCAAGTTGGCTGCATTGAGAAATCTTCTTATTTGCTAAAGAACTGACACTTTTTCATAAAATGTAGATCAAGTGTCATGTTTGTGAATAGAATTCTTCAGAATCGAGAAATATCAAAGCTATTACATTAAGGATGATACATTGTTTTACAACTAGTACTGGATGTGAAGTTACTTTTGAAGAAGGCTTTTAATGTTCAGAGAAAAATCCAGACACATAAGTAGCATACAATATTATAGAAAAGCGTTTCGTTGTCATTGATTTCCAGTAGTTCACACAGTAGGGAAAGTGCTTTCAAAACAGGAAAGTGAGCACAATCTGTGGCCTGAGAAACATTTTGTGATTAAAAGATGTATCAAATATATAATGAATTAAGTAGAATAATTTAATGCTGTAACCAACAGAACTAGATAAGACCTGGCCTTTTTCAGGAACATAAAGCTATTGAGAAGTGCATTTTCAAGAAAAAATATGAAAAACAGACCCAAAAAATAGTGCAAGGGAAATAAGAATATGCTTTAAACAAAAAGCAATGTCTTTTCAATTTACAATTTTATCATGTTGATTTAGCGTTTCAGTTAATATCTTTTGGGGGGTTGTTGGTTTGTTTTTTGTTTTTCTGAGAGAGAGTAATGTAGTAAAATCATTAGATGAAGGTGGAGGAGATGGTTGATATCGTACCGGGCTTAATTTGTAATGAAAGCCAAGGCGCTTGAGCAATTAGGTGCCGGGGCTCAAGAAGTTGTTTTACTTTGATAACCGACGTGGCAAGCCAGAGGTGCCGGGGCTATGAACTGCCAAGCCTAAAGATGCCGGGGCTCAGCCCTGGTACAAATTGAGCACTGATATCATCACGTTTTTTTTTCTTTCGCTATGCAGCTGCTCCATCCAATTCTGTGGAATCAGATATTTTCAATAAAACTGTTTCTGATTTTCCAACATAACACGCTAACTGCTTTTACCATGGCGAGCTCTGAATACGTTACCTGTCAGTTACTCCTAACTAACACTGAAGGCAGAAATAAAGGAAAATCTTAAGGTAAATTATATAAAATTTCTAATACAGAGTATAGATTAAATTGCCTCCTTTGTCGAAAATGCTTTTGGTGTGTGTGTTCAAGATTAAATAGACAAGTGTTTAAATGCTTTAATGTTTAGTTTTGGAAATTGATTGAATAACATTTGTTTTTTATTATTCAAGACAATAAATTAATATTCTCCATGCCAAAGAGTTCTGATAATTATCGCTTGATATAATGCATTTTCCGCATGAAGGAATATATTCTCTAAACTATGCTGTGATTCACATGAACTACTGCTCTTTAAAGTTAAAAAAAAATAGAGTCACGTTAAATATATATCAAAAGACATATATATGATGGCATTATCTTTGCTATTTGGATCCTTTTTAAGAAAACTGAATAACAGACAACTACAAAACCGAGATTGAAACCTTTTGGCCAAATTGGGCCTCCTTTTACCCCCAGGAAATCATATTGATATCATATCTTAATAATCAAATTTGCATGGAGAAACCTTTAAAGATGACTATTCTTCAACCCACTATTATGTTTTTAAAGTAAACATAACCAAAAGGAGACATAAGAGGGTTGATTCTGTTCTCACTGAATTCACAAAGAGCTTTGCAATTGACTTCAATTGCAGCCAGATCTGTTCTGTGATTATCATGATTAATATATGTGTATAAATAATGTGTGTGAATATAGAAGTAATAAGTATATAAACATGTATCTATTTTTAAAATATACAACATACAAGGAATACTTAAAATATGCAATTATGTAATACGAACATCGGTTAAGAAAACTGCGGAAATTCAGATATCAAAAAATAGACCCATCCTGTTGTTCTGGTTGGCACATATTCTTTCAAATTTATGTCACAAAGACATGTTTTTAAACTGGGTTTTTGCCATTTTTTGCTTCATTATGGGGTATAAAGGAGGCTTGAAGGGATTTTTTAATTAGAGTTTTTGTTGTGTTCTGTTAAAAGGCCACTGCTTGTTTTTTCGCTATGGCTAGATCGGGAGTGTCCAGCCTACTCTTCTTTCTTTAATTTTACTAGTTGGGGTGGGATGGGGGTCTGGGACATGCGCTGTGAATACTCACTGAGGCTTAAAGATGGGGATGCTGACTCTGACATTGGCATCCATTCTTGCAAGCGTCCAGTATGCATTGCAGGTAGTTAGCCAATTATCTTCTCTCCTCCTCTGTCTCTCCCCTCTCACTCCATCTCTGTCCGGGGGGCCTTCTTCCCTCTTTGATCCTTCTTGCATTTTCCAGGTCTGCACCACTCTCCTTCCTGGGGTCCCTCTCCTCATCCCATAGGCATCTCCAATTCTCTCTCTTTTCCTCTCCTAGCTGTTCCCCCTTCCTTTCATATTCACCCCTGAGCCCTTCTTTCCCTGGTTTCTCCATCTATCTCTTTCCATGTCTTTCTCACATTGGGTCCTCCTCTCCTTTCCCCCTCCCTTTGGGGCCTCGGGTGACCTCCTCTCTCCACCTTGTGGTAGGCTTTTCCATAGTCCTCTCTCCTTCGGAAGCTCCATTCCCACTTTCTGGGGTGTCTCTCCCCACACTTTTTAGCTCTGCCCCACCCCTACAAATAGCACTCTATTGCTCTTCAGCCTTCCCGGAACCCCACCACTCGGTCACCTGGCTCCAGATCTGGCTGATCTCTTGCGGATCCGCTGTGGTAAAACGCTGGTCTTTTTGGTTGGTTTCTGTGCAGTTCAGCAAGTGAAGCACCTGAGTACCCTGGTACTAACAACCTTCCGCTCCTCAGCAAGAGTGTCTTCATTCTACAGTGCATCAGTCTTTGGGGCTGGACTACAATTTAGGCCTTGCGAGGGAGTATTTCTGTGATCTAGTAGTGCTACGTATGGGTCAGCCTCTGCAGTTTTCATTTTTTTCCAACAGTTTCTTAGCACTTTTTACTGCTGATTCCACTTTGCCATTGCTTTCAGGATGCCCTGGTAGCATCATTAATCATTGGTATCTCCCCAACTGAGCTGCGAAGGTTGTCAAGTAACTTGATTCTTCATCCAGTTCAATGTGCCAGAATACATTTTTACATCACATGCTTGGAAAAAGTCTCACTTTAGACAGATCTGGTAATATGGCCTCAATTGTAGTCAGAGGCAAATGGTTCCATTCTAAAGTTTGGTTTAAAGGCTTTGGTCTTTGCATGTTCTCAGTCTTCTGTATGTCTGTCTTACCACCATAAAACTGCCTATCCTGCCTGTGCTCTTCCCTACAGGCTGTATAATTCCACAGTTCTGTAGGTTCTGCAGTTTGTCTTTCAGTGGCTGTAGTAATGCAACCGGTACTCTTCTTTTTGGCAATTTTACTGGCTTCACACTGATGTCTGTCTCTATTTTATAAACACCATCTAGCCATCCGCCTCCCTGAAACACATGTCTATACTCTCTCTGTATCATCTCCCGGTCCCAGGTAATACCATCCAAGGTATCTTCAGTCACCCCACAATCCACTTTCTTTGTTCTGGAGCTGTACTTTTATCCGGTTCATGGCTTGGGTGGCCCTGCTGTCCAGAAGCGGTACTGCTGTCTCATCTTTGACCACAAAGTCCAGTCTGTATTACTTTGTGTTCCTTGGATTTCTTAATTTTACGTTTCTCCATGGGCTTTAAAGTGGTAAGGTTGTACATTGTTAACAGCTGGTTAGTCTCTTCCAACCATATGTCTGGGTTCACCAGACTGGTTGGGATAATGTTACCACTTGCTCTGCAATTTTGAAACAGTATCACTTTTCTCCCAAATAACATGGCTGCGTATAACTGTTTCTAATGCTCACTAGGGCCCTCCTGCACTGTGTTTACCAGCTGTTTGGTCAACCACATAATGTCCTCATGCTCACTGTTGCTCTCTTCAGTTACTGTGTGTAGCATGGATTTGTTTTTCCTCTCTCTGGACAAACACTTGGCTACAAAATTATTACATTTGTCACAGATATGGCATTTTTTCCCATAAGCCAGGCACTTCTCTTTCTCTCTTACATGTTTTCTCCCACAATACTTGCATGTGTCTGTACCATTGTCATCTATTGATGTTGTAGCTGATTTTGATTTCTGTTTCTTATGTACTGCATGGGCAGTGTCTGCTGACTGTCCTTCCAGGGTTCTAATCCTCTCCTTGGACAGCTCTTCAGCCCTGCATATCTCCAAGCTTTTCTCTACAGTTAAGTCAGCTTCCCTCTGCAACCGCTCTTGTACTTGTGCATTTTGTATCCCACACACTATCCAATCTCTTATCAACGAGTCTTTAATATTTCCAAAGTTACAACAGGCTGCAAGCACTTTTAAACTGCTGCTGTGCTTATCTGTACCCTCCCCAACTGCTTGATCCCAACTAAAGAAATTGTATCTTTCCACCATTTCATTTTTACAGGGGGTACGGTGACTATCAATACCAGCCCATTATTGCTTCTAAGGTGCATTGAGCTCGGGGAAATTCTGCGCACAGAATCTCACTTATCCCTCTCCCCCTTTCTCTAATGAGGTAACAGAACAGTTTTATTTTGAAAGCCTCCTCTTTATCCGCCATAGCGATATGTACATAGAGATTAAATTCCTCTTTCCAGTTCTTCCATGCCTGAGCTAAATTCTTAGCTTCCAGGTTTACTGTCCCTGGAGGCTTCAGCCCCTCCATCTTCTGTATCGGCCTTGTCTTGTAAAACAAAACTATGTACTCAGAGAGGTGTTCCGCTCTCTGCAGTGCAACTCTGAATGGTCTCTCTCGCTGTCTAGGACACAATTACCACTGCCAACAAAGGAAGTGCTTCTTCACACAATACAAAGTCAACCTATGGAACTCTTTGCCAGGCGATGTTGTGAAGGCCAAAACTATAACAGGGTTCAAAAAAGAATTAGATCAGTTCATGGAGGATAGGTCCATCAATGGCTATTAGCCAAGATGATCAGGGATGCAGCCCCATGCTATGGGTGTCCCTAAACCTCTGACTGTCAGAAGCTGGGAGTGGAGGACAGGGGATGGATCATTCGATGATTGCCTGTTCTGTCCATTCCCTCTGAAGTACCTGGCTTTGGCCACTGTTGGAAGACAGATGAGCGCACATCTCTAAAAATAAGGGGAATTGGTATGATTGACATATTATTAATTTATAAAGCTATAGTCGTATTTACAAAATAGTCCTCAAACACTATGACTGTACATGCAACACTGCTTCGAGAAAAATGGTACAAAGTGGTACAAAAGAAATCTTGAAACCAATGAGCATCACTACAGAATTCAAGAGTAAATGGAGTTTTATATCTGACACATTCACTATCAGAGACACTATATCCTGTACTTACAAGGGGCCGGCTTTGCCTAAGTAGTATCTTTTCCATCTCTAACTTCTCTGACTCAAATGGAAGGAGGGCATTACATGAGAGAGTTGTAAAGAAAAGCCAGTTATTACAGTACCTGGAAATTGCACAGCAAACAGATGCCATATAACACTAGGGTTACCATATTTGAACATTCAAAGAAGAGGACAATCCACAGCGCGGGTATTTGCTCGCACCCCCCCTTCCCGTGCCCCAACTCCACCCCTTCCCCGCCCCCATTCCAATCCCTTCCCCAAAGTCCCCACCCCAACTCCACCCCCTCCCTGCCCCATTGGACCCCTTCCCCAAATCCCTGCCCCAGCCCCACCTCCTCCCCTGAGCGCGCCGCGTTCCCCCTCCTCCCCCGTCCCTCCCTGCTGCGCAAAACAGCTGTTTTGTGGCACAAGCGCTGGGAGCTAGGGGGAGAAAGTGGGCACTCTCTTGAGTGATCAACATTCACTTTCTTTCTTGAATGATCAACTCCTCTTTGGGGAAAAATAATAATGGCAAAATCCCAGTCATTTTTAAATATTTAAAAATTCCTCCCAGATGGCAATTTAAGAACCAAAAAGCCGGACATGGCCGGGAAAATATGGACGTATAATAACACAGAACATTCTCTGAGCAAAACTGAAGGTGCTGGCATCAGTGTGAATGTAAATCAAATATGAGGTAGCAAAATAGTGAAGCACTCTGAATGCCACAATCCTAGCTGTGTTGTTTTTATGCAGTTGCCCTGGCTTGTGATCCATGACAGTGGTTTCATGGTTTGAGCTGGTCAAATTGAACAAAACTCTCTGTAAAGAAAACAAAACATTTAGTTGATTTCTGCAAGGTCTGTTGTCCCAGATGAGGCACTCCCAGACCTGTGCAACATAGGTTGGACTGATTAATAAGAAATGTCTCAGCAGCATTAGATGAGATGCAACTTTTTGTCTAACAACTGCAAGTGTAAAGAACTGTTGATGCATATAAACAGAACCGATGGGGGAATAGAACCTGGGAGGCTAAAGGACTTGCAGTGGGAATCGGGCATCTCAGTCACTTAGACAGCTTTGAAAATCCCAGCCTTTACAGCTGTGCAATAAATAGTGAGTATTTGCATTCTATCCTCCACCGAATGGTTAGCTTTGTGTAATAGGCTGAATAAGGGTATAACCCCCAGTGCCAAACATACATGACTGTTCTGTCTAAGTCCCATATAAGCATTTGCTAACGTTTTCTTTTAAGTTCTCAGTAACATAATGGTGGGCTTTTAACGTAGAATTTGGATTATGAAGGATTTAAGCCCCCATTGTTTAAATGCATTAAAGCAGGTCAGATTTTCAGTGCCCTTGTAATCAACTGATTTTACTGTGAAACGTCACCTGAGTCTTTTATCTGTTCTGACCAAAGCTCAGCAAGAAAACCTCTGGTGCACAGGATTTCAGAACCTAAATAATCAAGGTGGAGTTCCCGCCCCTCCCTTCTGCAAATGTCCAAAAATCGTCTGACCCAGCAAATCCTCCTGCAAAAACCAAAGAAAATATTCATCATAGAGCTCTGAGGAAAAAAGGGTCCTGGAGTATAATTCAGACCAAAGACAAATGTTTCCCCATACACCTTTTCACCAAAGTACGCATCCTCAGTGATGAAAGTGGTGAGCTTATTTAACAATTAATTTTAATCCTACATTTTCTGGGGGTTAGAAGAACAAAAGAATATAAACCTTGATTTTACTAGTTAATCTGTTTTATATTACTGGGGTTTATCATCGCTGTACTTGTGACCCTAATTGCAGCACTGTTATAGGTATGGTTGTGGAGCTCTTTTAATTCTAGGGGACAGTTTTTGCCCTCGTGTGCCCAAAGATGCTCACGGAAGATTGCTGAAGTTGTGCACATTTGTCTGAAGGCAAGGTCTGGCCCTAAGACCTTATTGATTTTTGTTAGCTCTTCATAGATAAAATGGGGTTGGATTTTTTTTTTTCTCTTTCCGCCAAATGGTGAATATTTTTTAAAAAAGTTTAGAAACATTAGTCCAGCTGTTCTGGAACTAATGAAGCATTGGGGAGAAGATATGTTTCCTACTTTTAATAGAATGTAATGTTTTGTGTTCAGATAACTCAAAAATGGCTTTTTTAAAGTCCTCAAACTCACCATGTACATAGTCCTGAATGAAGAATTACAAGTTTGCTTGCTATGTTAAAAAAATTGATTCAGACAAGAGTTGTAATTTACCAAAAATAGCATACTCTGGCATACACATCTGTCATAAATTATCATAACTAAAGAGTAGTGCAAAATAGAAATCGTTTTAGAGTACTCCTGTATATTAAGTCGTTTTGGTTTATTTTTATGCACTAAAATGGATCATTATTTTCAGAAAACTTTGCTGAAATATGCACATTTTTTAATTATATTGTTAAAGTGAAAACAGGTTTTACCTTGGAAATTTTCACAAATTCATATTTTCTCAATGTTCCGATTGGAAAAAATGTCATCTCAACAAATTTACATGTAATGCCAGATTCATATGCATAATCGCAGAAGATGAAAAATTTTCATACAGAATTCCACAAAACAGATTAAATTTTGCACACCTTTGAAGCCCAGTACCTTTGCCTAACCTATTTAAACTCACACCAGGTGCAACAGTCCAAATATATGCATGAGCAAGCATAATTTAAATCAATCACTCCACAAGTGTAATTCAAAATAGAATAGAAAGGTAATTTACCAAACTGCACTTTATGAGCAATTTTGGCTTTGAATAAACAATCAACATATTCTTTGAGTCTTCTAATGGACATGTTTTCTATTTAGCCTTTTCATCGCTCTCATAGATGGGGTTATTCAACTAATCCAGGTGTCCAGATACTAACTACAGACAACTCTGTTACTGTCTGTTCCTGGATGCTAAAGGTTACAGAGATAACAGATTGGCTGAACTAAATAGTAGCAATACAGTTGTGCCGGCTTTTGCAATTTTATTGTGAATCTCATGATATTTGGTGTGTTTCTTAAAGCCTCAGCTCCTGGAGTCATATGAATGTGTATGTGAGAATCACAACTTTTGTTTTTTGGTTTTGGGATTGTTTGGGGTTTTTTTTCCTTAAAGGTTTCTAGACCTCACGGTTGTAGGGGAAAAAATGGAAAATGTGACCCACATATCCCAGATGTTAAAAACCAGAAGGGAAATAAAAAGAACCCCCCCAAACTATTAGTTTTTAATCTCCAATCTCATGATTTTTGAACAATTAGGTTTGGCAATACTGTCAGCAACAAATGTATAGGAGATGGATTATTTTGTGTGTGTCTCTCTCTCTCTCTCTGTAAGTAGGGTGCATTACTAATCTAAAACATCTTTGCTGAGCAGAATCTTAATACAATTTATAAAATCTTTAATATTTGGTTAAATCTGTGTCTCGGAGTTGATTGCAAAATTGTGCTGGCAAGAACTAGTCATAAATGTAAACATTTTGCTCAGATTGTAGAAACAGAGAAACAAAATATAAAATGATTATATATATTTTCTTTTTCAGGTCCCATAACCACTCCTATGTCCCATATTACATAGGGGAGCACAAGTTCTCAAACTTTTTCCTATCATGCACTGCTTTATAAATACAAAGATCCTGTCCTAGACACAGCTGCTCTCAGCCTCCTAATCTACAGCCTCCTCCCAACCTGGATGCCAGTGCCTCACCTTCCCAGTCCTAACTACAGTGCTTGGCTGCATTTAAAAATATCCCATTAAGGAAGGCGAGGGGGTGGGAACTCAGCAGGGCAGAGGGGAGGAGGGAACTGTGTTAAAAGAACTTTAAGGTTGCAATCTGAAGCATTCCAAAGTCTGGAAATGCCAATGTTCAGAATGAACTTGCAACCCACGTCCCTCCCCTACACCTTCCTTCATGTTTTCACTTGCTAAACAGTGTTAGGCAGGGATGGCAGCAGCTGCTGATGATTGGTGACTTAATCTCACAGCTCCTCTTTGCTCCAGCTCTGCAAACAGACACAGGGAGTATGTCTACACTACAATAAAACACCCATGGCTGGCTCAAGTCAGCAGCCCCGAGCTTATATGGCTCAGGCTGCAGGGCTATAAAATGGCAGTGTAGACATTTGAGCTCAGGCAGTAGCCTCGGCTCTGGGACCCTCCTCCTGTTCTGTGGCCCTGCAAGGGGAGGGAGAGAGGATGTTGCACAGATCTCCGCTGTCCACTTTTGTCTCCCCTCCTGTCCTGCTTTAAAATGGGCAAATACTTCACTGTTGTGACAAAAGCAAGCTCCACAGAGTACCTTGAACGTTGTGTGGCCCACTGATAGAGAATCACTATAACCGGGCATTATGGTGTAGAATATTCTGTGGGGCAGTGTTAGCCGTGCTCCCAAACTAACTGCTATATTTATGGCACATCGAGTACCCGTTGCTTTTGGGGCATGGTTTGAGAACATGTGAGGCAAATGGTTTTACCGTCTCCCCTGAGAACTAGTTCCAGGTGTCTAATAGGAGCTGTTACAAAGCCATTGCAGCTGTTGTACTGCTCTGATGTGTATGTGCTATTGTATGTCCTTTCAGCACCGTGGGATTAAACCGTTAGAAACAGTATTCATCTGGATCTCCAAAATCTCAAAGAATTATAAGTGGAACTACAAGCCCTTCAAGTTTTTATTTTAAGACTGCTAGGCAATGCGTCTTTATGCTCATAAAGCAGTTTTAAAAAGGGTTTTATTGCTTTTACAGTATACAGGATGGACTAGCAGCTAAGAAATGACACTGTTCTGATTTTAGTGAATCCCACATAGCATAACATAAGAATATTCCAGATGCCAGCTACATAATATATCTTTCATAGTATGTAATTAGGTGTAATAGTGTGTCTAATTTTCAGGTGGTAATAACAACGTTTCCTAGTTTTCTACCACTTCATTGCATGTTAAAGCAATACAGTTTTGCTAATTGTGGCCTTGATTTTTGTAATGTAATGAGCAACCTCATACCCTGTTGACATCCGCTTGGGATTTGTGGGTGCTTAGCCTCTCACGGGATTGGGTTTGTTTGTATGCACATGTAATATTTTGACCATGCTTGCAAAGTAACTTCCTTTTGCAAACGAATCTGGAGGAAACACTACCATAAAATCAGGTCAGATAATGAGCAATGGCAAGTAAAACCACCATAAGATAAAACAAAAGGCACTACAGATCTGATGTCTGCTGATATGCGTTTATTCTACTGGCAGGGAATTCTGTTGTTGCATAATAAAATACTTGTCCAACCTCTGTTTGATATCCCTGGAGACAGATGTGCCCTGCAGTTGCTAATGGACATTTAACGTTAAATATGAAACCCATTCATTTTCTTTTAGTTGTACTTTAGATTGAACCAGATGTTTTACTAATTTGTGTTTTTACAATGTCACATACTGACAAGGCATCAAAATTAATTACATCTTTATAAATCAGCCAATTATTAACACCAAATGTTGCATTGTAGTTGATGGTTAGTTCTTGCTTTTGAAATTGAAACTTAATATATTTTTATAGGACAGATAAAATGAGTCTTGGACAGGATTCCTCTTATTCAACGGCTTAGCACCGTGCGTAATAGTTGAAAGGATGAGCAGCCATTTGAAATGTGTTGATTATCTGTGGTATGCAGGGTGGTTGTTTCCCTGTCAGTCCCAGGATATTAGAGAGGCAAAGTCAGTGACGTAGTATTTTTTATCTCGGAAGCTTGTCCCTCTCACCCACAGAAGTTGGTCCAATAAAAGATATTACCTCACCCACCTGGATTATCAGTGGTGTTTGTTAGCAGAAGCCCCTGGCAAGGAAAAGAGGGTGACATGACAGAGGTGGAAAATAGATGCAACCACTGCTCTGCTGTGGGCCTGTAAGGGGATGTCTAGTCCTCAGCAAGCATCCCAGCTCAGGTCAACAGGCTTGGGTTAGCGGGATCAGAGCTAGCTCTCTAAAAATAGCTGCGTAGACAGCACTTTGAAATTGCGGCTTGGGCTGGGGCTGAGGCTTGGAAGCCCACCCCTATGCCTAGGCTTCAGAACCCAAGCTGCCACGTCAAAGCATTGTCTAGATAACAATTTTTAGAGAGCCAGTGTGAGCTCTGCCAGCCCAAGTCTGTTGACTCTAAGGATCCTAAGGGCTAAGCTCTGTCCAAACCGGGGCTTGCACTGCTTATAGAGGGAGTGTGGCCAGAGGATACCATCTTATGCACATCCACTGAGCAGTCTCCTCCAGAGATTGTGCATATCTCCTGGAAGCACACAGGATGGTCGTTATAGGCAGAGGTGATGGTTTGTGGTTTTGTTTTTAAGTGTCTGCAAAAACAGTTCAGCTGTTTCCAAGAAGAAACTTACGGGAAAATGCATTGTTTGACCGGTGTTTTAAAATTCGCACAACTGTCTGTCTAGTGCTTCTGTGTTTCAGAGCAAGGATGTGAAATGTAGCAGGTGGGTTACCTTGGGGTCAGAGAGAAGCCTTGTGCTGCACCCATGAAAATCCTGAGCATGCTCCACTGTGGGAGCTGAGCAGAACTTTTCCTGCAATTGCTTCTTCTCCCTGTTGGGAGCCGTTCTGGTGCTGGGCACAAGAACTGAAAGCAGTGAGACTGTCCTGTGCTCTCAGTTCTCCCGCTGCTTGATCCCAGGCAGTGTGGTGTCTTTATAAAACTAGTGATTGTATAGCTAAAGTGCATCACAATGCATATGTACAATGGGGCAGAATTAACGTTCTACAAGCAACCTTAATTCTGACCTTTCCTAACGTTTGAGTGCTTGACTTTTCAACCTTAACATTATTTTAATGTAGGTTTTTGTGTGTGTAATTTATATCCTTACTCGGTTATTCAATTAACACCGTATTGCTCTTTGTTCAGTGTGGTATTTAGCTTTCTTTTTATTGATTTTTTTTTTATGTGTAGCTAATCTGTGTGGGAACATAACATTCCTCTACATATTCTCCCTCCAACCTTCTCTCCGGGCTGTTCCCTTTATGCCTTTTTTTCTTTTCATACTGCCCTTACATTTGGATGAGCCTCCTAATTCAAGTTCATCAAGTACCCTTCTTTCCCACCCTTGCAACTCTCCTGAAGGCTCCCTTGGACCGTGAAGCATTCCAGCTCTGAATAACACACTCCACTGTAGCCCTAGTCCTGAAAGCTGTTAAGCACATGCATAAGCGTACTCACATTAGGAGTCCCATTCAAGTTATTTAAACAGGGGTATATGTTGAACATTAGCTGGGGTGAAAATCACGTAGACCTTGATTTTGATCTGGTGAGATTGTAGAATTATTTGATACCTTGCGATTAAAATGTGCAGACTTTACAAAATTGTGTGTGTGAGAGAGAGAGAGAGTGACTGACTGACTCCCTAGGACCGCACAGCTATTTCAAGGGAGAGGGGTTGTCTGAGCATCCGTTCATCCTGGCTCTGACTGTAGCTTCCCCTCCTGACTTTGGCAGGCCACTTGACTTTCCTGCCCCAGGTTTCCCATCTGTAAAATAGGGACAGTCCTTACCTACCAGATAGGCTGTTTGTAAAGCAGTTTATACAGGAAATCTATATAAGTGTGAACTGTTGTCTGCTTTCACTTCACCAGCTTTGTTGTGGGTGAAGCCCTTTTCGACTCACTTTGGGGAAGATTTTGGGCACTGTCTTTCTCATTCTCCTCCACAGTGCAGTCATGGGGAACTATTCACATCCTCGTGTTAAATCTCTGCTTTCCCAGCTTCCAAGTGGATCTCTCCGAGGGACAATTGCCATTGCCAGAGGATGCCATTTTGGGGACAGGGTGGTTTCATTTGGGTCTGTAAACCATGATGGTACCGCTTGAACAGGGTTTGTCTCAATGGGTTTTGGTTGTTTCAAAGGGGTTTTTTTAAACCATTTTTTGTAACCAGTATGGGAAGAATAGGTGGCTTGGGCGGTAGTGATGGGGACAATAATGTCCCCTCTAGCATACTGGGTTGAATCTAGGCTCATTGGTGACCATAAGAACATAGGATTGGAAGGGACCTTCTGGGTCATCAAGTCCACTCCATTGCTATTGCGGGAACCATGTCATATAATCCCAACCATACATTTATCAAGCTCTATCTTAAAGCCAGTTAGGTGTCTTGCCCCCACAACTCCTACTGGGGAGGCTCCCTCCTCTGATAGGTAGAAACCTTCTTCTAACTTACAGCCTAACTGTACTCATGGCCAAAAGCTCCTACCTCGGGGCTCTTGGGGGCTTGAGATAGACTGAGTTAGTGGTCTTGGTCCACCTCGTAATGAACACATGCCCAGGTCACAAAAACACCATCATAAATGGTGCTGCCTCAGCAGAGAGGGCAAGGATTGAACGGGTTATGGCGAGGGAATTATTTTGTCTCAACCCGGGCAGTTTTTTTTTTTTTTGAGGTTGAGATGGATGCAAATTTTTGGTACAGTCTGGGAAAGCTTGCACTGCTGCTGTGAATATAAATGCAATACAGGTTGGTCCAGTAAAAGATATTACCTCACCCACCTTGTGGGTCAGATATAAATCCAGTCACAAGTCCTACAAATACTTTAAATGAACGAAGGGCCCGATCTAAAGCCCACTGAAGTCAATGAGAGTCTTTCCATTGAGTTTAGTGGGCTTCAGATCAGATTAGGGTTGCCAGGTGTCTGGTTTTTGACCGGAACGCCCAGTCGAAAAGGGACCCTGGCAGATCCGGTCAGCACAGCTGACCGGGCTGTCAAAAGTCTGGTCGGCGGTGCAATGGGGCTCCTGGGACTAATGTGGGCTCCCTGCTGGCACCGGCTCCACATGGCTTCTGGGAAGCAGCGACATGTCCTCTGGCCCCTAGACCAGAGAGGCTCTGCGTGCTTCCCCTGCCCTGAGCGCCGGCTCTGCAGCTCTCATTGGCTGGGAACCAAGCTGCCTGCGGGCAAGGGCAGTGCACAAAGCCTCCCTGGCCGCCCCTGCGCCTAGGGGCCAGAGGATATGTCACTGCTTCCGGGAGCCGCCTCAGGTAAGCGCCATCCGGAGCCCGCCCAGAACCCCCTGCCCCAGCCCAGAGCTTCCTCCTGCACCCTAACTCGCTCCCAGAGCCCACACCCCCGCCCGCACCCCAACTCCCTGCCTCAGCCTTGAGCCCCCTCACACACTCCAAACCCCTCATCCCTGGCCCCACCCCAGAGCACACACTCCCAGATGGAGCCCTCACCCCACCCCCTGCACCCAACCCTCTGCCCCAGCCCGGAGCCCCCTCCTGCACCATGAACCCTTCCTTTATGGCCCCACCCCGGAGCCTGCACCCCCAGCCAGAGCCCTCACTCCCTCCCTCACCCATCCAGTGAAAATGAGCAAGTGAGCGAGGGTAGGTGAGAGCGAGTGATGGAAGGAAGGGGGATGGAGTGAGTGGGGGCGGGGCCTCAGAGAGGGTGGGGTAGTGGGCGGGGCAAGGGTGTTCGGTTTTCTGCAATCAGAAAGTTGGCAACCCTAGTAGATCAGACTCTAGATAAACGTGGTGTTTTTTTCCATCTTTGCACCACTGATCTCCCTAATGATATTTTAATTGAAATGAATATGGCACTAGACACTTAAGAGAGATGGCTTACTGTTGTGTCATAAACCACCGTCTCGCCCGCCACAAGTTTAGAAAATGTAGCTTCTTAGCTCAGGTCCCATTATGGTAAGAAGGGGCTGCTGTTAACTTTTAGATTAATTTAACAAAACCGTCTCCTGTTCCTTTTCAGTGCGGCCAAGCTTCTGGACAAAAATCCATTCTCCGTCAGCACTCCAAATCCGCTGCTTCCTTCTCCCACAAGTCTTCAGCTCGCTCAGCTACAAGCCCAGCTCACCCTGCACAGGCTAAAATTGGCTCAGACAGCAGTCACCAGCAACACAGCAGCTGCAACGGTTCTGAATCAAGTTCTCTCCAAAGTGGCCATGTCTCAGCCGCTGTTTAATCAATTAAGACATCCGTCCATGATTAACACGCCACAGGGCCATGCCGGAGGACCTCAGCAAGGACCTGTGATCGCCAATACTAGATTTCCATCTAGTGGAATACCTTTTCCAGCACAGAATCCAGCTTTAGCGGTACCAGGAGGAAGCATGGGGCCAGTTGGGAACATGCAGAATCAAAACACAAATGCTATTGTCATGCACCCCTTTGGAGGTGTAATGTCTCAGACGTCCAGCCAACCAGCTGTAGTTATGAGTCTAAATAAGGCAGGCCACTCATCTGCTGCAGGAGGATTTTATGACTACAATAAACAAAATGTCTCTGCCCCTCAAGTATACACAGCTGACGTAGGCCAGGGCAGTCAGCACAGCTTCATGACCAGTGGGTCTCACTCAGTCTCCTCCTCCTCAGGAGGGGTACCCTATGAGGGTCACTTTGGTCCTTCCGGCCAACTAAAACATGACAGTCAGCCTGGATTTCAGAAAGACTTCTATGGTCCCAATTCTAAAGGACAACATCCAACGGGAATACAATCTTTGGGTTTTTCTGGTGAGCCACAGGTGAGTGCTCATCAAACTGTGAGTCAGAAAGGAGAAGCAGGCCCTGGGGTACATAACGCAGGTGCAAATAGCCAGTGGGAAAATGCTCCTAATTTCTCCAGCCAGAACAAGCCTGACCTCATGGTCAGTGGCAACTTGTGGCCATCCACAGGTCAGCAGTATGAAATAAGAAACGAACTCTACAACCCTGAGGAACCGACACCTGACACAAAGTTTGGTGCTGGGACTACACTTCCTTTCCACAGACTTAACAATAGTAAACCAAGTTTCAGTAGTTCCCGAATGAGGCAGCATGAGGAGTTGACTGCAAACACATCTGACTTGTCAACGAGATCTCTTCAGCCTCATGAGCTAAATGACTTTCATGGCATAGCCCCTCATCACTTCCCACACATCTGCACAATGTGTGACAGAAAAATCTTTGATCTAAAGGTAAGTGATTCTAATGCGTTAAGGGGTGATTCTACTCTGCAAAGTGATTCAATTAAATTCATCTTGTGGAGTTCTCTGTACAGATTGTCTCACTAATATCATATCAAACTTGCTTGCTTTACAAGTAAAATTGACTATGTTGGCTTTTAAATACCAGTCCCGCAAACTCTAACTAGTCTCTGAAAGTCAAGATGGGTCCTTTCCTCCTTGTTCATCATCCCTGGTAATACAGATGCTGGAAGCAAACGTATGCTAGCTGTGTAACCCCCTTCGACCTTGAGTGGAGTTACCTGGGTGTAACTGAGGACATAATTTTGTAGGACTGCCTGGAGGACAACAGTTCTGTTTTGAGGCAACTTTTTGAGGTCTTGACATTTGCTTTTGCTTCACGCTGGAACAAAACCAGAACATTTTTATGAGCAGGGTCACAGTTGCCCAAGGTGCTGAGAACCTTCAAATGTTATGGACACTAATGGAATTTGATGGTACTGAGCATCTGGCAGGATGAGGCCTTCAGCTACATTAACTTAACTGATTTAATACTCATAAACTTAATTGTTTGAGAAAAGTCATGCATAGAAGATTTTCGGGAGCTGGAGTCTTTTTAACATCCATTTATAGTATTTTACTTACAAGTTGTGAATTGATGTCGGTATGGAATGAAAATCCACGTAGAACTAGAATCATTCCATTTAGTACTCTTCTTATATAGTAAGCCTTTGTATTCTTCCTTACCTCATGAATCACACCTCAGATTCTCTTGCTAAGTTTTTTCCATGAACTATAAAGTTAAATGAAGTGACTAGTATATGAAATAAGCTGATTTCAAAAACAGCCTCTATTATACATTTATCTGTCATGTCCTGTTTATTTCAACATAGGACTGGGATCAGCACATTAAAGGAAATCTTCACATCCAAAAATGTATGGTTTTCTCAGAAAAGTAAGTACTGTTTCAGAGATCTTGGGCCAAATTCATGCTGGTGTAACATCACTAACTTCAATAGATTTATACGAGGATTGAATCTGGGCATCTGAAATTTTGACATATTGTGTTTGTTATATTCCTGCTTCTTGAAGTAAAGCTCTGTTTTCCCTTTTCAGCACTGGCATCCAATGCACGTTAAGTTCAGCAGAGGCAGCGTTGCATTCATCTCCAAATAGCACATCAGTTTTCAACCCTTCTGGCATCGAAGGTGAGTTGTTTAAATATTCATTAATGAGTATGCAAATTAAAATGAAAAAGAAAGTAATTTTATAATGAACACTTTTTTTTTTTTTTGGTAAAATTTCATCCTAAGTGGTCCCTTTTTAAGCTTTCTGTGCTAGGAGATTATGGAAGAACTAAAGCTAAGAAAGAAAGATTGTACCTTAAAGTATTAATTTGTTTTTCTTTTCATTAGTGTTTTTTGCTGTAGTATCGAGCAATCTGTAGTTCTGTGTAGAAGCGTGAATAATTCTGATTTATTTAGAAGTGGGTCCTTTTTAATTAGACACATAGATACAGTTAATACAAGTCAAGGTTTTCACTCTGTGTATGTATAATCCATTATTTAGATTACCCATCGAATGCTGGCTCATCTTATGCCACTGTGTCAACAAGATCCTTTGGTCAGCCAAGTCCTACATTTTCTTCCCCTACATCTGGAGTAAAAGTGAGTATAATAAGCCAAATCTCTTCTTCCTTGATTTAATTGTAGAAACAGATTATACTTACTCAAATCAACAATGAACTAATTTTAAGGTCCCTTTTGGATAAGCAACTACAATTTCAGATCTTTATTCAAATTCACCTGTACCTCCTACATGTTTCTGGTGTTGGTTGAGTTGGGACTTTCTTACACAACTATGGTTATTTTTGTTGTGTGCCCCAGTTGAAGCCTGGAGTGGATGAATCAGGAGAATGGTTTTCTGAATGTTTTCAAACTCCAAAGAGGTTCAGGTCCAGTTTGAGTTTGGGATGAAGATCTGAGTTAATTCTTACCTTATTCAAAATGTTTCACCCATCCCGACGAGCAACATCTAATCCTTTTGATACAGTACTTTCTAGCAGTGGTGTCCAACCCTCCCCACACTGGGACACTCCCTTAGTTAGGAGTATGGGATGGGCAGGATGGGTGCAAGGCCCTGACACCTGTTCACTCCCCCCCCCCCACAATGGTCACAGCCCCCAATTTGAGAACATGTGCTCTATAGGACTAGTTTTCTGTTAGTTAAACTTTCTGTGCTACTTGCTTGTGCTAGTGCCATTAGTAATGTTTCAGCAAGTTCACATCCCTGTTCACCCTTCCATGATTTCACACTGTAACTCTTCCCTGCATTCATCATCATTCCTCTCACATGCCAAAAATATTCCCCTATTACAGTCTCACCCGGGTCACCTCAACTTTTATCCAAGTGGATAGAAAATTGCAAGTGTTAAATACAAAAAAAAGCTAAGGTTAAAATTGATTCTTAAATTTAAAAGGGCTAATAATAATAATAAAAATATAAAGAGATGGGAGTTAAAGTTGAAACATAGAAAAGGTAGGGTGAAAAATAGGGAAGTCAAAGATTCACTTTGGGTGCTGCTGTAATATAAATAATATCCAAATGTGTTTTTATGTGCAGCTTGTTATGCACTAGTCTACTGAGCATTATCGTGTCAAAAGCATCTTGGAAACCCAAGCTGATTCTGTTCCCATCTCACTCCTATTTGCTTTGAGTTATCACCTTCAGAAACGTCACCCTGTTTGTTTTAATATGGTCATTCTTCTTCTGTGCTCTCGTTTTGCTCATGCCAGGGATGTTCAGAGATTCACAGATGATAAAACTAGAAGGGACCACTGTGATCATCTTGTCTGACCTCCTGTATAACACAGGCCATAGGACTGCCCTGAATTAATACCTGTTTGAACTAGAGCATATCTTTTAGAAAAAACTTCCAATCATGATTTAAAAGTTATCAGTGATGGAGAATCCACCACAACCCTGGGTAAGTTGTCCCAATGGTTAATTACTCTCACTGTTAAATTTGTGCCTTATTTCCAGTCTGATTTTGTCTAGCTTCAGCTTCTATCCATTGAATCGTGTTATACATTGTCTACTAGATAGAAAAGGCCACTTTCAAATTTTTTTCCATCTGTAGGTACTTATAGACTCTGATCAAGTCATCCCTTAACCGTCTCTAAACTTCCTTAAGTCCTCTTTGAGTCCGGGATGAAGATTTGAGTTAGTTCTTACCTTATTCAGAGTGTTTCACCCATCCCATGTTTTCTTTTAATCATTCTCATGGCTATTCCCTTACCCCTCTCCAATTATCAACATCCTTCTTGAATTGTAAACACCAGAATTGAATGCAGTGTTCCAGTAGAAGTCACACCAGTGCCAAATACAAAGGTAATATCACCTTCCTATTACTACTCAAGATTCCTCTGTTTATGCATCCAAGTATCGTGTGAGTCCTTTTGGCCACAGCATTGCACTGCAAACTCATGTTCAGCTGATTATCTAACATAACCCCCAAGTGAATCACTGCTTACTAGAATAGAACCCCCGCCCTTCCTGTAAGTATGGCCTACTTTCTTTGAGCATAGACGTACAACTTCACGTTTGGCCCTATTAAAATGTATACTGTTTGCTTGCACCTGGCTTACCAAGCCATCCAGGTCACTCTGTATGAGTGACCAGTCCTCTTCATTATTTATCACGCCCCCAATCCTTGTGCCATCTGCAGACTTTATTGGTGGTGATTTTGTTTTCTTCTAGGTCACTGATAAAAATGTTAAAATAGTGTAGGGCCAAGAACTAATCCCTGAAGGATCCCAGTAGAAACACACCCTCTTGATGATGAAGATTCCCAGTTTATAATTACATTTTGAGATCTGTCAATTAGCAAGTTTTTAATCCATTTAATGTGTGCCATGGTAATTTTGTATCATTCTAGTTTTTTTAATCAAAATGCCATGTGGTACCAAGTCAAATGCCTTTCAGGAGTCTGAGTATATTACATCAGCACTATGTTTTTTAATCAACCAAATTTGTAATCTCATCAAAAAAAGATATCAAGTTAATCCGACAGGATCTAGTTTCCATAAGCCTATGTTGAGTGGCATTAACTATATTGCCCTTCTTTATCACTTTTTTTCTTGAGTCAACTGTTCATTATTTTTCCTGGGATTGATGTCAAGCTGACAGGCCTATAATTACCCAGCTCATCCTGTTTACCTTTTTAAAATATTGGCACAACATTAGCAAGCTTTGGGTTTTATAGATTCATAGACTCTAAGGCCAGAAGGTCCTGCTGTGATCATCTAGTCCATGTCAGTTATCCCTGCGCACATCACAGATCCTATTACACGCTCAATAGCCAAATGCTCATTAGTGTTGTTTAACTGCCCAAATATAAACAAAAACTAGGGGGCTGATCCTTGTACCTCCAAGCTCTGCCTCGTCAGTTTGGCGTCCCCCTGTTTTCTGAACTGGGAGAGAGGCTTTCACTATTTGCAGTAGGCCGTCTTGGCCCACCTTACATTTATAACAATCCAGTTTTGTCACAGTCCCAGCATTTAACTGAACTGTTTCCATTCATTTTTGCATTATTATTGCCCATCTCCCTCTTTTACAAACCAAATTTATCATTTGTTCCAGTCGTTCCATACGGGCACGAGACAGGTTTGAATCCTTTCTTTCATCGTACATATCAGACACAGAACTGTAATTTACAGGGCTCATGATGCTCAGCTTCAGTCTTCCTCACCAGCAGCTGCTTCCTCTTCTGGTGAACTGCTACCTGAAAAAAATTCAAGTTCTGTAGCAATTTCCACAGCCTCTCGGAGTGTCTTTGGCCTCCTTTTGCTGATCTTGATCTGCAAGTCCAGCTGAGCAGCTGTAGATTGGCTCATTGCCAGTCTATCCTGGAAGGCCTTGGCATTATCCAGATAGGCCAGGAATACAGGTTCTCTGCCAGTTCAGATGGGGTTTCTTCTTTCCCCTCTCGTTCTAGCTCTGTAGCTGTGCCATGGCCAGCTTAAATTAATGGCTAGCTCCAAACCGCATGTCAAAGGCTTGTATTAGGTCTGGATAACTCCATCTCTTTTCGGGGAGTAAATTCTGCAGCACCATCAGAACTCACCCAAGTTGGCTGCTTGTAAGCCCCCTTTCTCTCCTTCTTCCAAGCCATTCGTTTGAGCTGTAATGTTGACTTGAGCCAAATAAGCCTCCCAGAGAGTTTTTTCCCTTTAGCATTATTTGAGCTGGGGGTACGTTTGCACTCCAGCCCTGGAGCACCCACAGAGTCAGCACGTATGGTTATGTTAACTGAAGGATACATTCACACCTACCAACCTCAATGGGGTTTTAATCCAACCCATGACAACATTTCACCCAGCCCTGAGCAAAGTCCCAGGACAGCATCCTACTAAGAATCTTTCCCTTTTCCAGGAGCTGGGGACAAGAGTTGGCTTCTTACCTGAGAATTGCCCCAATCAGTGAGGAACGTACACATTAGTCCATAGCTCATAGATGTAGCCTTTTGGCTGCTAGGACTTGGAAATATAAATAGAGATACAAACATGGTATGCGGATGTCTTTGTGTGGGTGGGTTGGGTGAGAGATATTGATGGGATAAATTTAAAAAGAAGAGAAATACAATGATGAGAGAGATTTGGGAGGAAGAAAGGAGAGATGAATATAGCATAAGGAAGGAACTTGCACTTACAATGTAGGGAAAAGGAAAGAAAGATAAGATGGAGGGGGAAAGAAAAAGAGTAGAACTAGTCCAAAATTTTCTTTCATAATGTTTTCATGATGCACAAAATCGACATTTCCTACAGGAACATGTCTATTTTGCTGAAATTTCAATATTGAAATAAAATGTTTTGGCCTGAGCTCCCACAGTATGTCTTGAGAGCTATATTTCAGGTTCTCCCTTATGTGTTGGGCTTCTTGGCCAGACTACCTTTTCCATGATGCATCATGATCTTCCACCCCCTGCCCCCAACAAGCTGCAGCTGTGCATCCTGCGAGATGTCATCTGGCTGGGAAGACCGGCCCAATGAGGACAATGGGGGAACGAAGTACCCAACTACAATCTCCAGGAAGCACTGTGGCAGGGCAGGTGGTTGCAGTTCAACATCAAACAGATATGAAACAAAACATTTTGGCATTTCAAAAAAAATTTTGGTGAAGAGTTTTGGCATTTTGCCCTTTTTTGTCCTGATTTGAGATGGGGGAAAAAAATGAAATATCAAAATTTCCCTTGGGACAGAAATGTCTATTTCTGATCAGCTGTCAGAGACAGGAAAGCAGTGCTGAAAAAATTCCAGTGGGAAAGTCCTCATGATCAATTATAGGAAGGATAGAGAAAGTATAGAGTGAAGCTAAGAAATGAAAAGAGATATAATAAACATACAGGAGAAGTGTTTAATGCTGGTGAAATTGCATTTGGCTAGTACTGTTTGAATTTCACAGGTATGCATCAAATAATTTATTCAACAAATTTGTCATGGTATTTGACCAGATCTATAGGTTAATTACATGTAGAAATGGATTGTAAAGAAAGTTGATTGAAAATGCTGCTGAAAACCATACCTAATCAACAGTTCACAGCTGTTTCTTTAAATTGTAGGGTATGGATTTGGCATGCATGACAGAACAGGTATTTTTCATCCTCACTGGCTGAATTTATCCTCAAACTAGTAGGAGAGGGAAATCCTTCAAGCCCTGTACATTCTCAGTATACCATCTGCTAACAGCAATAAGAAAAAAAGAATTTCACAATAATATCTTTGTTTATATGAATGCTGACTATTGAAGTTTTAAAACAGTGATTGTTGCCTGAATGCTTGAATTGGTAGAAAGTTTTTAACCAAGTTGTGGAATTTAGATACAGATCTGAGTTCGGGTTCTGAGCCTCATCAAAGCTCGGGTGGACCCATTTCTAGTCCCAACCGCACACAACTACAGAGTTCACAGGAATGTAGAATACAAAGCTATCCACCTGCCCACGTTTGCTCGACAAGTTCATGAACCTTCATAACTTTTCAATTAACACAGTCTGCATTCATGACCAGACCCAAACCCTTCTGAGTTTTGCATGGTTTCAAGTTGCAACTTTCCAAAAGCATCACACACAGGGCTATTTTAGTATATCTCTATAGTGACTGTGCCTGCTAAAAGGAATATACAGCATCATATTATCCTGAAATGTTGGCAGTGACAACCTGATCATTGGCTTTTAACAAAACAAAACAATTATCAAGGGGTAGAGAGGGGCTCATGAAACCAAAATATCACAGCAACACAGCCCCAGCTCTGTCCTGCCACCAAAGTGCAAGCTTCTCCTCTGTTCCAATGTCAGTTTCAAAGGGAGATCCTGTCACTCAGGGAATGTCTAGACTGCCACCGTGGAGTGTGATTTCAGCTCGAGTAGACATACCTAAACTAGCTTTAATCTGCCTAGTTCAGGTCCTAGAGCAGTGAAGCCCTGGCAGCACAGGCTAACCATCTGAGTAATTACCCAGGGTCCCGTGGGGGCTTGTACAGTTCATGCTGAAGCCTGTGTGGCTTCACTAGTCTGTAACCAGAGCTAGCTGGATTAAAACTAGCTTGGGTATGTCTGCTCAAACTGCAACCATGCCCCAGGATTGCAGTGTAGATATGCCCTCAATCAGGAATGGGACTTGAGCTTTCCCTAAAACTCTCTGGTAAATCAGAATTGCTGATCTCGAACTGGACCATGTTGAGAGAAGATTGTAAGCTCTTTGGGGAAGGGACTGTTTCTTACTATATACGTGCATGTGTGTGCACAGAGCATCTAGCAGAATGGATGCAGATTAGGGCCTCTAGGCACTAGTGCAATGCATATACTACCGAACTAGAAGGCAATACACCATACCTTTAACATGTCTAAGATTCCAAGACAAATTTCTGGCTGATCGATATGATGCAAGTCTTTTTTATCAATATGTTTCATACAAATAATGCATAAGACCTCAAGCTTTCGAAAAAGCTGGGATACAGGCACTTGACATCCATATTAGGTGAAACAACATTGGATTATCTCTGAAAATTTAAGGGGAAGTATATTTAGATTTTTAAAAATGAATACTTCTCATAGCAGTTTTGGTCCCTTGGGCATGCTTCTACAATATGCTGAGCATACTCAATTTCTGTTCCCTTCAGTGGGAGTTGAGAGTGCTTAGTGCCTTGCCGAATCAGGCCTTTAGTTCTCTGTTTGCTGGAGAGAATATCTGGAACAGTAGTTCAGCTTTCATAATGCAAAAGGATCTGCCTAGAAAAGCCAGGTATTGCAAAGCGAGTGCATTTGTAAAACGTCTTGATTTTCTTTTCTGTTCTAAAGACAAAGCAATGAGTGACAATGAACAGATTAAAGGAGCTCTCCATTCTGGAGATCCATTGGAAAAAAAATACTTGATTTATTCAAAAAGGTCACAATGTGTTCAATAATTCAATGAGTATTATTTGACCAGCACTAGTGGTGAGGTATAGAATCACCATAACACTCATTTCCTAGTGTCTAGGCAACCTAAAATACAACTAAATAATAAGTAGTGCACTGTACAGTGTCTCTTATATTTCATTGCAATGGAAAACAAAAACAAACAAATGGTAATAGGTTAAAGCATGGAGGCAAGGTAGTGGGTCAGAGGTGCAAATTGGGCAACATTGACTTTCTAAATTGTAAACTCAGGTGACAAGCCCAACATCTGTGGTGGCTCCAGTGAACTTGATCCTACTAGCTCAATTGCTTTGCACCTTTCTTTGAACTGCGCATTCTAATTGAAGGCAGATTTACTTCTCTGGGAAAAACCTGCCCTCACTGCATAGCAAAGATCATAAGTCCGCCAGAGTACATCCCCAGTTATCTCCTGAGTGAGAAGTCTTCCGAGTAGCATTAGCTAGGTTACATTACATACATCTCTCAACATATCACGATGCCTCTTTGAACAGGGAGCGTAAAGCCTCTTTTCCACATACGGGCAACAGGAGACTGCTTTGGAAACTGCCTCTGCATTTCAGAATAGATTTCCACTATCTCGAAGCGATTACCACGCTGTCAGCTTGAAATCTGTGCCAGCCCAATTAGGGAATTCTGTTCGGTGTCTGTGTTCAAAAGGGGCCCCAAAGAGGAAACTCCGCAGTATGTTTCATTGTCATGGTGGAAGGGGGAAGGTTGTAGGTTCTGCAAAATGAAATATATGTGACTCCCCTAAAAGTGAAACAGGGCTCATTTTACTTCCTGTGTGATTCAGTCTAAGTTAGAGGCAGAAGGATTTAAATGCAGCCCATATTATCCCATACCTCATTTGTAGTCCCCTCATCTGAACTTATTTCTATTGCTGTATAATGTACTGATACGTGTTGGGTCTGATGTAAAACTATAAGGTTGAGAACATTTAAAAGGAAGGAAGTATGGTTTTAATTATTTTAGTGCTGATTAGGAAATCTCATTTGTGCAAAAACCTACCTAGTTGCTGTATTATCAAACCTTCTATACACACGTTTATTCCTCTTAGTTCCCACAAAGGAAATCCACCGAAGGCCGAGTAGTACACATCTGCAATCTCCCTGAAGGAAGCTGCACAGAGAATGATGTCATTAATCTTGGACTTCCCTTTGGGAAAGTCACTAATTATATCCTCATGAAATCTACTAATCAGGTATGTTGCCTTTTGTGCCATTAATTGAGATGTATTAATCTTTGTGTAAGGCTGTTTCTTCGTAATAGAAGCTTGAATATGCAAAGTGTGCTATTAAGGTACAAAGGGGTGTCTGTCAAGTGTGATCAACTTGGCATCTCTGATTGCCTGTTAACTGGCAAAAATAGGTGAAAGCGTTGTATTAAGTGAAACATTTTTGCAAAAATGCCTCTTTATCATTTCAGAAATTGGAATAATTTTGACTTGTTCTATTACCCTTAGTAGTTCCCTCTGTATTTTCATAGCGCTATTTATTTTTTCTACTCATCACTGCAGAGCTGATGGGAAGAATGAGTTGTATTCTATTCTGCTTCATTCATCACCCACTGCTAGCTGAGCACTGGCCACAGAATCTTCATTTTTGGTGATGCAGAAAGCAAAGCACAACCTGGATTTTTAGATCACAGGTTGAGCTCCTCATGCTGACCGTCAGCAAAATCTTATGTTGTATTTAAATGGAAAACTGATCAAAACTGTATGGAAATAAATCACTGAAGTGGGATATGTCTGATTTTAGTCTTCTCGTAACCATACTTTAAAATCCAGTAAATTTACATTCATGGGTTTACACTGGCCACTTAAGCTAAAGTCACATCAAAATATATTTTTATTTAAATTGTTATAAACCTGCTTGTTAACATCACTCTGATTTTTAATTCTTTCTGGCTTTTGATGGTGACAGACACGTCTCCTAACTTATCGACATTTGATTTGTCTTGCAAACCAAAGTCTGGATCCTTACTGAGTCTGCAAAATTCAGTTGGAAATCTCAAGAGCAGCACCTCTCACAGCATTTGCCTCCTTTCACCAACTAACCACGAAGATGACTGAGAAAAGGGGAAGAAAGTGAATTAAGTCTTTCATATGCCAAGAAAGATTTAGTTAAAGTCATTTTTATTTTTTTGCTAAGTGGTTTGTTCATCTCTGGTTTTAGTAGGGTCTCATCTTTTGTAATTGGCAATCCATTTTCTTTTAAATAAATGGAGACTGATCAAAATACTCACGGTTACGATTTCAGTTCCAAAGCTGAAAAGCTACGTGGCTCTAAGGAAATCTTGTTTCATTGAGCAGGCTTTTCTAAACTCCTGTGTTTTACAATTTACTATCACAAATTTCTCTTAAAAATATTATGAACTAAAGTTGGTGTGCCACATTTTTCTCTTTCATTGCATATTGTCTAGCATCCACCAGCTTCTTCTTTTTTGTGATAGGCCTTTCTCGAAATGGCTTACACTGAGGCTGCACAGGCCATGGTGCAGTACTACCAAGAGAAACCTGCTATGATAAATGAAGACAAGTTACTCATTAGAATGTCTAAAAGATACAAGGAGCTTCAGCTGAAGGTAAACTATAAACAGTGTACTATAACTCTGGAGTTATTGGCATACCCTCAGAAACCCATCTAAAATCCTCTGCTAATCACTGATTTTTACTTACCAGAGTAAGAATTTTAAAATGAAATGATGGCAAATAAATTAACCAACATACGCTAAGAAGCCATGTTTACTTGACTGTTGGCTTTCTTCTTGTATTTGAGTTATTCGCAGAGACTCTACTTAATCTGATTGTCACACCATTAATTCTAAACTCCTTCCCCAGCTGTCTTATTATGGCCAGACATTGGTATTGCTCAGTCAAACGAAAGCCTAATATCCAGCCGTGCATGAAACGTTGCAGACTCCGTGTGGTGGCAAAAATAAGATGCTACTGTTCTTTCCATCATTCTTCAGATATGATTTAGTAAATATGGCTTCACTAATTGTGCCCTGGAGCCATGGTACAATTTCCATGTATAACTATGATGGCAGCGCTGCCTTAAACATTTTCATCAACAGCTTGTTTTCTCTCTCTGCGGATGATCTAACTGAAGCACAGAATTTGTCATGGGGAATCAGAATGCTGAACGATCATTCAGTCTTTGGCCTCTCTATTGAGAGTGTCACTGTACTGATTCCTGTACACTAAGAACTGGACTGAGAAAACCTAATGCATTTTACATATGCCACTAGGGTGACCAGACAGCAAATGTGAAAAATCGGGAGAGGGGATGGGGGACAATAAAGCCTATATAAGAAAAAGACCCCAAAATCGGGACTGTGCCTATAAAATCGGGACATGTGGTCACCCTATATGCCACCAACATTAAAGGAATAATTACTTTCATGATGACTAATCTGGGAAGGAACTATAGAGGTGAAAGGCTCCACAGCTCATTACCCACTCCCCTGAGCCACATAGCGTGTGGTTTTATTTCACTATATACAGGCTGAGTTGTGTGTATGCTGTAGCATTGGTGTGGGGGTAGACCAGGGAATAATGATGGTCCAGTAGTTAGGGCACAAGCCTGGAACTCACATGACCTGGATTCCATTTCCCTGTTCTACCAAAGATGCTCCAGTCTCTGTGTGCCTCAGTTCCCCATCTCTAAAATGGGAAGAATAGTTCCTCCCTACCTCACAGGGTGTTGTGGGGATATATACATTGAAGCTTGTGAGGTGCTCAGATACTATGGTAATGGAGGCCTGGTAAGCATCTAAGGTAGATAGATGTTGAACGTGAACTGTTCAGAAAACTCTAAAAATTTTCAGCAGTTCCAACTGCATGCAGCCTTATGGCTCAGAGGTTCCTGACTCTTTCCTTCAGAGGTAGTAAAAGGGATTTTTTTAATCCAGGAAAGGGTGGCTTCTATTGCTATGAACTGCTTTCAGTGCCCATATGACTATATTGTTCAGCTATTGTTGTTGTTTTTTGTGTTTGAAGAGGTATCCACACTTTGATCTGCTGTAATACATTTTTTATAAATGGTCTTGAAAAAATATCACCTGTTGAAATTTCACTTACAAGCTTTCCTTGCATGTTTTATTTGACGCTCCCATGGCTACACATGTTGTGGTGTGGCCATGCTCCTGAATGGGCTAAGCAGTGAAATTAAATACCACACCAGTCTATTCCTAGGGAGGCAGAAGCATGAATGACACATCTATTTAATCCATGTTTTAGGCTAGTGGCCTGATTTGACTCCTGTTACATGCAGATTCCTAGCAAATATTCTATAGTGAATGCCCAGCAAAAAGAGACTGTCTAGTGTTCAGATCATATCATATAAGCCAACAAATATAAAGATACAATGCTGTAGTGTAACAGATCACTGTTTTCTATTAGTACAATTTTACTGCATCAGTCACCATGCTACCAACTTTAGAGAGGACTGTAGGAAACACACTATCCGAATATTTTTCACAAGTAGTGTCATGAAATGCTACATGGAATGTCACTTCATAGATGATGTTGCACGTAATATAGCTTGGAGACATATTGGATTCTAAACAGGTATCTTTTGTTTTGCTTAGAAACCAGGTAAAAATGTGGCAGCAATCATCCAGGACATCCATTCTCAAAAGGAAAGAGATATGTACCGTGAAGCCGACAGGTAACTCATCATGATGTCAGCTGGGCGTACTCTGTTTTGATTCAGAGCAATATAGAAAGCAAATTCTGTACATTCCGAATACTGAGCCATTACCCTTGATGATTTAGAGGGTTCCTGGATGGTTTGGAAACGGGGGTTTAAATAACGCTGCTGACTGGCAAGCAGGATAATCACTGCATGTCTATTTACTTTTCTGTCTTAATTCTCAATCTCTCATATTTTGGAAGTCTCTTATTTCATTTCTACTGCTTGGAAAAAATACAAATGGATACTGTGGTAAATCATAGAGCCTGGGTAATGAAACACAATGACAGATGGAATGATTGTTATGAAAGAAAATGATGTTTTTATTATTAACTACTTATTATTCTGAGCATTGACAACATGCTTGGCATGATGTACAAAACACAAATTAGAAGACATTCTCCTATCATCTAAAGACAGACAGGCTAGATGCACTGGAAGACCCAGAGGAAGGAGTCACATTAAATAAACATTTATTTTTATTTATTTTGCATACTTTCCATGTGTCTCTTTTCTACTGTGTGCATTTATGGGCCATGCGCTATGAGTGGTTCTGTAGGAGGGACAGTCACAAAGTGAAACCACTTTTAATACATGAAAACTCAGGGTGGATGTGCCCAATTTTATCACCTTAGTGATGTCATGGATGCATAAATGGCCTGTATTAAACATGTCATAGGCTTATAGAAACTGACACCTTGTGACACTCTTAAGGAAGAACACGCATGTTCCTCTCATAACAAATTCTATGTGGATTTTTTGAAAACGCTGTGACCGTTCGTACAGTCCTAACCAGGCTCCAGCAAATGCAAGGGAGCAATACATGTGCAAATGGGCACGTGTGCAAAATCTGTGGGTGCAGTTTTAAAGGTTTGTTTGATTTGGCCCCAGTGTACAAACCCAGTATTCAGTATGGCTGGATACAAACAGGGTAACGATTCCCTAGATTTCCTCCAGACAGAGATGATTAATTGTGTGCTTTCCTTCTGCTGCAGGTATGGGACTGAGAGGCCCCGGTCTCGCAGCCCCATAAGCCGCTCTCTGTCACCAAGGTCCCATACCCCAAGCTTTACTTCCTGCAGCTCACCTCGCAGTCCATTGGGTGCCAGCAGGACAGACTGGGGAAATGGAAGAGAGTCGTGGGATCAGTCCCCTTACTCCCGAAGAGAGGAAGAAAGAGATGCAGCACTCTGGAGAGAGAACGGGGAGGAGAAAAGGGATAGGACTGACACATGGGTTCACGAGAGAAAACACTATATACGGCAGCTGGATAAGCTAAACTTAGATGGACGGATCGAAGGAGCCAGAGGGCACAGAGAAAAGTACCTAAGGGGTGGTTCACCCAATGCCCTTCATGCTTTACCTGGGTATAAGAGCAGGGAAGATGATTATTACAGAAAAGCATATAAGTCAAAATCTGATCGATACCAAAAGCAGCTGCAGGATGCACCCCTGAAGTCTAAAAGAAAAGAAGAGGCCAGGTTAAGAGAGAGCAAACACTCTCACTGTGAGGACCTAGATAAGGAGGAAGCTTCAGAACAAAGGCCCAACAAGGTATTTGAAGGCTGCAGGCAAAAGCAAAGTGATAGATATAAAATCAAGAAAGCGGATAAAGACCCAGTTGAAGATGCTGCCGCTGTGGCTGAAAGCAGTGACGCGAAGGAAGGCAATGCACCTGAGAACGAGGTAACATGGAGCTTCTTCGGTTAGAATAGGGGACACCACTACATTACGACTTTTCACATAAAAATGAAAAGTTGTAATGCTGGAGTAATGACTTTTCTAATGGGCGCAGAACTACTGTGACTGTTGTGGAACTAGTCCAAACGTGTCCTTTGTTTGCAATGGAACTGCAGTGATGTTTGCAGGTAAAAGGGATGCATACAAAATGTTTTGTTTTGCTCCCCTTTCAGCTCGCTAGAAACATTTTTTCTATACAGCGATCTGTGATTGATCGAGCAGTCAGCATGGGAATGACTTTTTACTCTCATGACACCATTTTCGTGGTGTTGTAGGCACAGCAATTGGTAACTTGTATTTGTAATTCCCTGCCCTTGACTGTGACAATGAATATTACTAATTTCTCGCTCCATGGCCAGGCAGGGACTTGTAATCCACTCTAGGCAGAAGCGGTGAATCGGTATGCGCATTACTTCATAGGTTTAAATTCCTTAGCAAATTTCGCTGGTAGGTAAAGTTACAATCTCTGTGGGCGTGATTCTCCGCTTGGATGGAATGGAAAGGAAAAGCTTCAGGGACCCTGTAGCAGCCTCCAAATTCACAGCCCATGCTCCAGGCTGCCCTAACCTATGCTTAGGGCCCTACTAAATTCACTGTTCACTTTGGTCAGTTTCACGGCCACAGGGGTCTTAAAATTGGTCAATTTCACAATTTCAAATCTTTACATCTGAAATTTCAGGTGTTGTAACCATGGGGGTCCTGATCCAACCGATGATTGTGGGGGGGGGTCCCCAAAGCAGTTGAAGGGGGGCTGCAAGATTGCCATACTCACTTCTGCGCTGCCTTCAGAGCCCAAACCCGGGCAGGAGATGCAGGGGGAGGGTGGAAGCCCTGGAAGTAGGGTGCCCCTGAACCACAGCAGGAGCTGTGGGGAACAGCAGCCCCAAGCCCGCGTGCCCCGAGCCCTGGCAAGAGCTGTGGGGGGTGGCAGTGCAGAGTCCAGCTCTGGGGCTGCTACAGTGCCGAAGTGAGAGTGTACCACCCTCCCTTCTGCACTGCCTGTGGAGATGGGTCTGATCTCCCCCCGTTAACAACTATGCAGGGGAAAAAAAAGTTTTGTCCCTCCCCAGCCCAGTTGATTTTGGGGAGATCAGATTTCATCGGGAAGGACTTATTTCACGGTCCATGACATGGTTTTCACAGCCGTGAAATTGGCGGGGCCCCTACATATGTCACTGGCGTAAGATGCTTTACGGAATGTACCCGGCTGGCACAGGAGACAGCAGAGCTGCCACCGCCAGATTTCTGCCAGCAGCGCATTCCCCTGCATAGAGGGGATTCTCCAGGGGCTATCTCTGGCTGGTGTAAGGTCACTTTGTGCTGCTTCAGACCAGAAAATCCAGATCATCGGGTTTAATAGAAGTGACAGGTAAACCTGTCCAAGGTGTATTTCAACAGAGGATGGGCTGTTCTCATGGCACCAGCCCTCCACAGAACAACCCTTTCATACCGTAGCTCAAGAACTCAGTAGGCAACTTTGTGAGCAAAAGTTTGTTTTTCCTTATTCATGCACCTGGAGACCTGTCTCGGGGAGCAGTTGCACTTTTAGGGGTGCAACGTACACCGAGCCAGTTTTGAACTCGCATTATTAACACCAAGTGGGGAGAAAAATCCACTTGAACATTCTGTAACTTGCCACATCATCAGAAATGCCATTATGAAGAGCTCCATTGTTCACTCCAGTACCTTGCAGCTTTCTCCCCCAAAAATCACTGACTAAAAGAAGCCTAAGGGAGTTAGGTGCCCACCTCCCATGGGACATCAGTGGGATTTGGGCACATAATTTATTTGAGCTCTTCTGAAAAGTTCCAGCCTTAACTCTTTTTGTTACTTTGACACTAAGTCTGATGACCACATGGTGTACAGTGCTTGGTAACATTACAGCACGGGTGTGTAAGTGTAGTGCTGCACAGAATGGAAACAGGTTATTTAAATACATTTACAGCCAATAGTCTTTAATATGGGTAGGTGGTCGGTGTCTCTCGCTGGGGAGCGTTTACTTGAAGAAGCCGCTGGATATCCTGTTTGTGGTTCCCCCGGTGCAATGACTTGAGTTGATCCCGCTGAACTTCAAAATCTGTAGTCAGCTCAGGGCAAGCATAGTTGATCTTGCTCTCCTTCCTCATGCAGGGAAAACATGGTGGCAGTCTCCAGGTTTCCGGGTTGTAGCTCAGCAGTCTCTGTAGCAGGCAATGGCTCTGCTACGTCCAATCAATCTGTTTGTCTGCACCAGATTTTTGTCCCCTTTTAATTTTACTGTGTATTTCAGCATGGCTGAATAATACCTCGGAGCAGGGCTCCCCCTAAGGTGTGGCCCTATGGAGCCAGGCACCCTCCTGACTGGCCCTGTGGCGCTCCTCTTGTGGTAGTCTGCAGGGACTGCTAACGACAGACGCTTTAATCTAGGCACTTCTGGCTCATGCAGCTGGAGTCTCGGAGGAGTAGAGCGGGAGGAGCCCACATCAAAGCTGTCATTCCTGTGTGTTAGGCATACCTCTGGTCCTGATCCACTGAGCATATGAGTCGGCTGCAGCTGCTTGGTGTGGATCTTAATCCTTTTGCAGAAGCTGCAGGGGCTCCTACTTTTAACTCTGGAGGTCCTGGGTTCAGTCCCTGGTGACAATCAAGATGATGTGGCTTGATTGTCTTTTTTGTGATCGCTTTGTGCTTCCTTGGAGAGAAGCTGCAGTGCTAGTTGCACACATGTACATAGTCATCTTAAACTAACAGAGTTAGCAATAGACCTTCTGAGAATCTTTGGTTAAGGTCACTCATACTGTTAAAGGGACGCCCTCAAGCTTAGAAGACCTCAACTTCCAGCCCATCTAATGTTTTTTTTTAAACACCATATAATGTTGTAGTTTGTTTTTCCAAAATATAAGCCATGCAAGGAACTGCATTCCTGAGCAGTCCTACAATAACAGATCAACGGGTTGGGGCCCCCTGCTTACACTGCATTCAATCATTATAAACCAGGGTTGGTTGGAAAACCGAAGAAGGAAGATTGGAAATTCATGAATTTCCAATCATTTCCATTTTTTTTTCGAAATTTCTTTTTTTTTTTTTTTTTTTTTACATTTTCTGTCCAGCTTTGCTAGATAGAAGTCCCCAATCTCTGGGTGTTTCCGCAGAATTCACTTGTACAAATTTGATGAATAAGGAATGGGACCGTGTCGAATGCCTTTGCTCATGAAGACTCAGAATAAAACCATCATGGAAATCTCTCTGTTTAGGATTACTGCTGAGTGTCACTACAGATATACATGTTGTATTTGTTTTAGCTTGGGAAAGAGGAGCATATTACAGAGAAGACCTCACCTTCAGCGAATAAACAAGGAAAAGATTCAGCAGATTCTGTGGAAAGCGCAAGAAAAGAGAAGGTAAGCTGTGTGTTAACTGGGTTTAGTCTCTATTATAAAACGAAGCAACACATGAATTTGTCAGCAAATTTTGCAGACTGAAATATTACACCCCCATTGAATGCCATTTCTCAGACACTCTCAGAGGGGATGTCTAAATTATCTTACCTTGTATTGAACTCTGCTTCTATGGATAGCTTTTGCCTGACAGGGTTTTGAGAGGCTCTTTTTTTAGTTGCTGTATGCCCATATAGATTACTTTTAATTGCTGCTGCCAAGTGCTATGCATGTGAAGGAACATATGCCTAAAAAGACTACATAACTGTCAAGTGTGTCCAAAAATAGAAGAGGCAGTCATTTTGGAGCTACAGCAAAGGAAGGGACAGGAGATGAAGCCTTTCCAGAATGATGGAGTTAAATGTAGTGTAGACAACCTCTTTTTAAATATTTCTCTTTAATTCATAGAATCCTAGAATATCAGGGTTGGAAGGGACCTCAGGAGGTCATCTCGTCCAACCCCCTGCTCAAAGCAGGACCAATCCCAACTAAATCATTCCAGCCAGGGCTTTGTCTTTAAATAGGGCTTTAAATAATTTCACTACAAACCTCCTGTTGCAGTAGCACAGAGACATATCCTTGGCAATTCTCCAGCTTCATACCTTTACAGTTATGAGCTGATGGTCAAATGTGGAAGCTGTCAATATCTGTTGCAGTAGAAAATTGATCTCCTGATCCAGAACAGTCTGTCTACCCTAGGACACTGCCAGGCTTCATATGAAATGACCAAAGAAGAGAGAAACACAGATTTTTCATCTCTTATGTACATAAAATGATTCTGAGAGTTGAAATCTAACTTATTCTAAGTATGTATTAAAAGTAAGCAGGCATTGTAATTAATATGTGCACTTCAGAAAGCCAGTGCTAATGTTTTGGAATGAAGGTCCACTGTCAGATACTGAGTTTATAATTAGTACCATCCTGCGATTTTTATCTGGCATTTATCTGGTGTTCCAGGAGATTAAAATCTTAGCGTAACTCTAAAGGCTAACTTCCTTCAAGGTCTAAGCCAGCTTCTGCCAGCCGAGTCTCTGTCAGAGGGTCCATGTGGAAGGAAGTGACCGCAGTAGGTAGCCACAAGTTTCCTGTCTCTGTAGGAGCTTGTGGTAGTGTGTAGCCAGGCCAAAAAATGACTGTTGGTTGGGGAGAGGTTGGCCATGGTGATGATGAGGAGTGGACAAATTCAGCACATTCCCCCTGCAGTCTCTGCTGGCAAGGCTCCTGTATCCCCAGAGGTGTAGGCAAGTGAATTTCCTCTGGGGTGAAGAAAGATGTATTCAAAGAATTAGGTACAACAGGTTGTGGATTTCTGGGCAGTTGTGGCACTGCTCACATGGTGGTAATTAACACAAGTCTGAGACGGGGAGATTTCAGCTACCCAGAGAGTTATAAAATATCCCCAAAGAAGTGCAATGCTAGAAGCATTTATATGGGCTATGGTAAAGGGGTCTGTGTATATGTAACTGGGGGGGAGCTCTCCTAGTGCTTAAACAAAATTCCTATAGAAAAGCACATGGAGACCCAGAGTTCAGGCATGGAGGACTTTCAGCAAGGATTCCCCACAATCAAGTCCAAAAAGAACAAAGGGAATGAACTTGGGTGGAGGGATAGCTCAGTGGTTTGAGCATTGACCTGCTAAACCCAGGGTTGTGAGTTCAATCCTTGAGGGGGCCATTTAGGGATCTGGGGGAAAAAATTGGGGATTGGCCCTGCTTTGAGCAGGGGGTTGGACTAGATGAGCTCCTGAGGTCCCTTCCAACCCTGATATTCTGTGAACTTAATTCTTAAGTACCAACTTCATACAATCCTATAATAATGAAGAAATAATAATAGCTTAATTTCTACTACCTAATAAGGCTAGTTCAGAATCCACATACGCTGTTTTCACAATTATACATAAATATAAACAAAAGAAACGAATTAGCTCTGAACAGGTCAGTCCCCACAAACACACAGTGAGAAGTAACTCAGAGTTCCAACAGCTTAGGTTGAGTTTACCTGTCTCAGCTGGAGTCTTTGTTCATCGGCTCTGTACAGTCTGTGAGTCAAAAGCTCTGCAACAATATCATCCCTCCGCTTGCTTGTAGAAATCTCCAACTCGAACCCAGGCAGCCTTTCTCCTCTTCTACTGAACTGTGGAATCACTCAGCTAGTCAGCTAACTAATTAACCAGTCAATCAGTATTAAGTATATAAAACAATAATCCTGTTGAAAGAAAAATACAAAACTTAGACTAGCCAGATATAGGTGACTTTCCCCATCATCCCATTTAAATAAGGAAAAAGTTGCTGAACCAAACTGGTAAAGACAATTGAACTAAAACCGTCTGGCTAAAATCAAATCACATTCAAGGTGTGTAACTAAAATGAAAGACATTTGTTTCCCTGCCCAGTTTCCTCTTTTTAAAATTGCCAGGGCTTCCCTGTGTTGGAAAGTTAACAATACCCCTAGCCTGCTGTACAGTGCTTCAAAGTTAAGGGAAACCGGCCTGCTTTCTGCTTCCATGGCTAAGCTTCTCCCAACAGGTCACAGGTCCTTTTGTAAAGCAGCTGCCCTGATTACTTGTCCTTAGTGGAGTCTGAGTCCAGCTTCCACACCCATTTCCAGAAACTTCTGGGTGTGGAGTGCTTATTGTGCATCTGCCTAGCAACAGTGACCCAGACACAACTCACTCACTCCTCTTTCCCACTTCTCTCTAAAGAAATCTCTCCCTATTAGCGCGTGGATTACATATACACCCCCCGACACATACACAGAGTAAATCAAACCTGATACCACAGTGTACAGTTCCTAGGAATTGTGGACATGGTAGGACATGAGGGATGGCCAGTCCAAAGCATCACTTGTGATCACTAGGCCAAAGCCCATTCCCTAATATTGATGATATATAACTGACATCTTTCCCAACCTGTTTCCCCCTTTGCTGCAGGAGCGAGACTGGGAGAGTGGAAGTGAGATGGAAGGTGAGGCCTGGTATCCAGCTAACATGGAAGAACTGGTCACAGTGGACGAAGTGGGAGAAGACGACTTTATTATGGAGCCAGATATAACCGAACTTGAAGAAATTGTTCCAGTTGATCCAAAAGACAAAGCATGCTCAGAAATGCGTCAGTATGTAACTAGCACGTTAGAATTGGAAAATGACCACAGCCAGATAAACAGGAGTGAAGGCGAATCTGCCCAGGAAGCTCCAGAAACGAGCTTCAGATCAGCAAAGGAAAGCAGAGCTGCTTCTGGTGGCTGTCCAAAAGATGATGATGATGCAGTTACCGAAGCATCAAGCCTAAATCTGGACACTGAACAGAAGCCAGATGAATCACAAGAAGACAGAGCTCTTAGGGATTCTAATGATCACAAAAAGGAAGGAAAAATAGAGGAGATCTCTGATATTCACATGAAGCTGGAGGATGGACAGATACTTTCTGATCAAATGAAAGGAGAGACTCTCCAGCTCTCTGGCACTTTTATGGATCATTACAAGCAGATGGGATCACAAGAAACGGAGAGTAGAGAAGTCTTGGACATGCTTGTAAAAAACTCCAGTGAAGAAACAACCCGTGGAAGCCAAGAGTGTCAAGAGACGCGGGGTAACTACTTCTGTGTTTTCTTTTCTGCTGGTGGAGAGCTTTTATCTGTGCAAGATGCATTAGATTTTAATCTCCTGCTAACGAGAATAAATGTTGCTAATAGTGTCAAGATTGTCCTAGGAGCAGCTCAGTAAAAGAGCCCGGCTGCCATGAGAGCCATGTTAATCCTTTAAAGGCTTTCAGTCAAATGGTGTAAAGGAAATACGATAAGCAACTTGCAATAATCAGCTGTAACGGTCACATCTGGGTTCACGTGAGTTGAGCTGAACTCTTGCAGCCCCCTGCTAAGTACTTTGAATTGTCAATGAGAAGAACTACAGTTCCTGCAGGTCAACAAATAACAGAGGGATCTTTTATATATATCTGGCTCCCACCCATATAAGAAACTCAGGATGGGTGTTTCTTACCCACCATGCAAAAAGATGAAAATAGTTTGTAGGTTGTTATTTCTCTGTCCTTGTTCATGCAAGCATGTGACTTTGTGTAGGGACTTGGGTGTGTACTAACCAAGTACTGTTATTTCTTATACATTCCCTCTAATATAACCTGATGTGGCAAGGCACATGGTAACACAAAGCCAGAAAATATTTTAAGAGGGTAAGATTAATCATACCTGCCTATTAAAAACTTTTATCTGTCAGGAAAAATATCTGAGTAAGGACAGCAGTGTCTGGAAGAACTGTAGAATCCGAATCAAGCCCTTTATTCTTAATCCTGCACCTCTGTTGTAATGCTGTTGTAATGTTGTAATCTGGGATCTTGAATGGCTCTGTACTTTATCTATAATATATAAGCAATTCACATGTCTGGAACGGGGAGGAAGGATACCTTTCTTACCAGCCTTAATCCCTCCCAATAAATCAACACAATATTTCCCAGACATTAAATCTGCTGCCTGCACAGATTTAACATTTACATACAGAATAATAGTGTTTGTCAGTATCCTGTAATACTGAGGCATGCGTAAAGCATAGCTCCAGTTTTAACACACTCTCTCTAATGAAAGTGGTCAATTTCCAAAATGGAAAAGTTTAAAATATAAACAAAAGAGCAGTAATGAACATGAAATTGTCTCTAGAAGAAAATTTAGTTCATGTGTGGTGTTTTTTATTGGTTAGCTATTGTCAGCTGTACGGTATTAGACATCCAGATTGGGTGGAAATATTCCATTTCCAGGTCATGTTTAACTTCTGGCCTCATTCAGAAAAAGTTTGAAAGGAGATTATAGAAGTTGTCGTACTTCATTAAACTGTTTTCATTCAATTCATTTATTCCTTTGTTAAGTAAATTCTAGGTACCTGGAAATGAAATCTCCTGAATTATCAGAGGTGAAATCTAAAAGAACCCATTCTTCACCATCCTGGGAACAAGAGGATGTTTTCACTGAACTTAGCATTCCTCTAGGTATGTCTAAACATTTAGGTCTCTCTCTGCATAAGACACTGTCCATTGCAATACCTTGACTGTACAAAAGGTGTCACTTTAAGGCTACTTATTGTATTTGTTTCTCAAAACGAATGCAAGGAGAATCAAAAGAAACAGTAAATAACACATGGTTAAATGTTGAAAGAACTGAGATTTTTATTCCAGATTATTTATTATTATTCCAGATAAATTGACTATGCATTCGTTAATGACACTGAACAGCTGAAATATCTGCCATTGGATTCCAAGATCTAAAACATAGGGGGACTGACACATTCATAAACAAATTATCTGGGTTTTGGTAGCAGCATTGCTCAGTGCCAAGGAAATCTTGAGGGCAGAGAGATCTCTCAAGTGAGTTCTCTGTATAGTAAGGAGCTTCCAAGCATGTGATGTGAAATATTAGAGTGATTTAGCCCCTGAATGGATTGATTACACTTCACAACCATAGATCATGAACATACAGAATACACTGTGGTGTGATCTAATATAAGGATATTATTGGCACTTGCTAGGAATGACCTATATAACTCAGTTGTGACTTTTACCCTAAGTAAGTTCTGTGGCTATCCCAACCCTTTGTGCTATACCATCATGTATTCTCAATAAATATACATGCATATATTATCTGAGAATGTATAAATACATATAATACCTAAGAGAATGTATACAGTGTGTATTTGCAGTACACGTTTTAAATTGTCATTTTTCGCCGTCATTCGTCAGTGTTACAGAATTTGATGTCCTTTCATGAGAACTTGAAAGTAGTAGATCTGGGATTAGCCTTTGTATCTTTATCATTTAGCTAAATTATATTTTTTTCTCTTTGAAAGTAAACCTGTTTTTATCAGGCAACATTTGTCATGTTAATGTGATTCAAAATCGTTTGGTAGGTGTGGAATTTGTGGTGCCCAGAACTGGGTTTTACTGCAAGCTTTGTGGACTCTTCTACACGAATGAAGAGACAGCTAAGACGAGCCACTGCAGAAGTACTGTTCACTACAAAAATCTTCAGGTAAAACACGTGTAATTAGTGTTAGTCCTGCTTCTACTAATTAATGGATCAGACTGAGTAAAACTCTCTGGTGCTATAAAACGGACTTCCATGGTGCGCACAGAATTCAGTGGCATGGAAATGGACAGTTTAAAATCTTTTAAGCTGACAAATGTATAGAAATGAAATGGTTTGTGCGGTGCTGCTGGCCAACACACTAGCCTATCACCTCTGGATCCCTGTGCTCAAATCATGGCTCACAAATGAAATGAGGTGAGAAGTCCACATCACAAAAATACTAGCACACAATTTGGCCCAGTTGAATCTCTCCTCTTAAGAGTCCCAAAATTAGGGAACAGTAGGGGTGTTTCAGGTCAGGACTGAAGTGCACTGGCAGTTCTTTCTGGAACAGATAGCACAGAGCCTGCCACCATTACTGATTTCTTAATTTCATGGCAGCTAAATTTGTTACTCTTTCAGAATGTATATAATTTTATTTCTGTGCCAACTTAAGTTTCCATGGTAAGTTTCAACTTGAGGAATTTCAAAGCATTATGTGTATGATACAGAAATGATCTGAGGATGGCTTCATCTGCCACTGAAATGCAGCCATCTCCGGTGTGGAACATGGCAGCTGTCCAACAGTGCTGCGCAATGCTACATAACAATTGCTAGAAGGCAGTGAAGAAGAATGCCATGCCTATGTATTTATTTAGATTTACTTTTAAATCCCAACCCATTGCTCTGGGTATTTTTCCAAATATAAAAGCACACACTAGACAATATCACACTAAGATCATTGGCATATCCAAAAATAAACCAACCCAACCCTACCTTGGTCACTTTTTAGATATCCACCTGAGAATATCAGCAATCCCTGTTCATAACAGCATCAATATTAACCATACCTTTGTGCATTCTTCACCCCCCCCTCAGCTTGGTGCATCCCCCCCTAAGTACCTGGAAGAAAAGATGGGGCTGTGCAGCTTGTCTGGAACATATTCAGGCCCACCAAGGGGGGAAATCAAGTTCCAGTGTTGAGGATCACTCACAGAAAAGGCCCAGTCTGCTTGTTAAACTGTGATTAGAGAGGGAGGACAGGACGGTCCAGGGGTTAGTGATTAAGGATTGAGGTAAGTGGATATAGAAGAAGGAGGATGGTCTAGGGCACTAGCCTACCTGCTTTGGTATCAACTTCCTGTGTGACCTTGGGCAAGTCACTTAGCCTGTCTGTGTCTCAGTTCCCCAACTGAAGATAACAGCATAGTGTGTACACTGCTCCCCCTCACATTAAACACATTAAAGATTACGGTGATGGGGGCTGAATAAGTAAATAAAGCAGATAGATTATACTTTAGATTAGATGTTCTCACACTGTGGGTCAGGACCACAAAGTGGGTTGCGAGCCTGTTTTAATGGGGTCGCCAGGGCCAGCATGAGACTTGCTGGGGGCCAGGGATGAAGCCCAAGCCCCACCACCTGGGGCCAAAGCCAAAGCCCGAGGGCTTCAGTGTTGGGCAGCAGGGCTCATGCTTCGGCTTCAGTCCTGGGCGGCGGGGCTCAGATGACAGGCCTCCCCGTCCTTGGGCTTCTCTTGGGTCCCTCTGCCTGGCTCAGGAGGGCTCAGGCTTCGGTCCCCTCTCCTGGGGTCGTGTAGTAATTTCTGTGGTCAGAAGGGGGTCCACATGCAATGAAGTTTGAGAACCGCTGAATTAGATTAATGCCACACAGTTTTCGAAGCCCCTTTCGTTCTGGTTTACATATAAATGTCGAGAGGCTTTATGGAATCCATTGTAATGCCTGACTGCCTTCTGTACAGGTTTTGTAGTGAATTTCTATTTAAACCAAAAAAGTATCTTCTCCCTCTTGCTGCAGTTCTGTGATAAATAGCAGCTGGGGTTTTAGATTGAGATTTTCAAAGCTGAGAAGGGCTTTAGGCGTATGAGGCGGTATTGAAATCAGCAAGGGGGTGTGGCAAAACCCCGAGTCAGCTTTGAAAATTTCAACCATCGTTGGGTAGGCATTAGTTTAAAAAAATCAGCATTGGGTTATATGTTCCATCTATGTGTGCTAGTAATTAAATGTAGTTTATGGTTTTAAAGATAAATTAAACCGTCCTTAATGAATTCCATGTCCGTCCAGAGACTGTCGTAGTATTTACTCTTGCTGCAGCCACGTGGAATTTTGTCCAGTTGGATCAAGACAGAGTGTTGCGTGCGGCGTTTCCCCAGGCCACACCTCTCTATTCAAAATTACAGCAGTGGCAATCATCATGGTATACAATCTAAGAGCAGCTCGAACGATCTTGGCAGGCCAAGTTTGGGGTTTAAAAATGGACCAGCCACTGCCCCTTCCCCTCAAAAAAAAAGTAGGGGGAAGGTTGCCTCTGGAAGCTGAAGAATAGTTTTGAGTCACCTCCTGCTAAGCTGCACACATGAAACATAGAGTTTTTTTGCCCTTTCTCTAGAAAATGAAGGCCACATGGTCAGTACTGGGTTTACAATAGGGCCGGGCCCATGCTCGGAAGAGGCCCCGTCGCCTGGATTGTGGGCATGCCACAAGGCCCCGCCCCCACTTGGCGTCTTCGCCCTGAAGCTCCACCCCCAATCACTCCTCTACTCCCCTTCCCCCTCCCCCGCTCGCTCCTCTCCACCCTCTCCATGCCTCACCCCTCTCCACACACCCCCGTGTGAGCGGCAGGCGGGGAAGAGGCCAAGCAGGGGTGGGACCTCGGAGCAGAGCATGGATGGAGTGCAGGGGTGGGGCCTTGGGGAGGGCGCCAGGGCCCACAAAAAGTTAATCCGGCCCTGCACATTGTGAGTTTATGCGGTGTACTGTATAGATCAGGGTTGGGCAAACTACAGCCCGTGGGCCGGATTCGGCCCCTCAGGGCTTTGGATCCGACCCCCAGGATTGCCCCCCATGGTGCTGCAGGCCCTGCGCTGCTCTCAGAAGCAGCCGGCACCACGTCCCTGGGGCCCCGCGGGGTGCAGAGGGCTCTGCATGTTGCCCTTGCCTCCAGGCACCGCCCCCTGCAGCTCCCATTGGCTGGGAACGGGGAATCGTGGCCAATGGGAGCTTCGGGGGAGGTACCTGGAGGCATGGCAAGGGTAGCGCACGAAGCCCTGTGCCCCCAGTCCCCTAGGGGCCACGAAGGGATGTGGTGCCGGCCGCTTCCCGGAGCAGCACTGCATGGGGCCAGGGCAGGCATGCAGGGAGCCTGCCCTGGCCCCGGTGCCCGCCCCCCAACTCCCTGCCCTGAGCCCCCTGTTGCACCCTGCACCCCATTCCCTGCCCTGAGCTTCCTCCCGCAGTCTGCACCCCTGCCCTGAGCTCCCTTCTGCACTCCACACCCCTCCTGCACCCCAACCCTATTCCCTGAGCCCCCTCATACACCCCGAACCCCTCCTCTGCCCCAATCCCTTGCCCTGAGCCCATTCCTGCACACCGCACCCCAACCCCCTGCCCCGGCCCTGCATACAATTTCCCCACCCAGATGTGGCCCTCGGCCCAAAAAGTTTGCCTACCCCTGGTATAGATAGTGCAACCGCAGGTCACACACAAGCACCACTGAAAGGAGAGACACGTAGTCGGTGATAGTGTGCCTGCTGCAGAGTTGCCATGAGGATTCTGTTTTCCCCCCTGGAGCTGTGTTTTTAAATGACCAGTCCTAGACCAGAGCAGTTGTTCGTAGCTAGAGATGTATGTGATTTCTCATCACAGCTGTACATATTCATTAGCACTGTCAGACTATGTTTCAAAAGTTTGAGTAATTGGCATTTGCGTGGCCAGGATTCACAGAGAGGAACATTTTTCCATTTGTTGGATTTATGGTCTCTAATAACACTCAGATCAGTTACTCATGCACGCAAGTGTGATTTTATATATATACATAAATCTTTAATAAGACTCCGTCTGTGTGATTATAGGGATATCTCCCATGATGCTGACCAAATTTACTTGTGATGAGGACTTTTTGTTCCCTTCTGCCCCTCATGCCATTCACCTTGGTTGAATCTAAGTATAAAATTTGTGCATGCCACTCTCATGCCCATATCATTCCACCTTCCATTTTGTGTGCACCTCTGCCACCCAAAGGCATTGCCAGCAGCTTTACTGGCTGCTAATAGATTTTGGGATCGCACTATATTATTGATATTTAGGGCACTTGAACACCATCATAATAAAACAACTCCGTACAGGCAAATACTCCCGCCAGATTGTTAAATTCTATCAGTGATGATTGTTGGCTTCATTTTTCCTTCCACTTAAAATACATAGATTTATATACATCAAAGGGTATGTATCTAAGTCAGATGCTTTGCAAATGTAATGTATGTTTTAAATCATATCTCAGGAACGGCATCTGCTCTCAATCACACCACTTCGATACCAGTGTAATTCTGTTCACTTCTGTGGCATTACTGCTGATTTACCCCAATGTGAGATCAGAATCGAGCAATCAGCTTCTATTTGCCAGGAGAAAAGATCTAGTAGATTGAGCATGGGACTGGAAGCCAGGAGATCCTGAACTGTAGTCCTCCTGGGTCTGCCACTGACTTCCTGGGTGGCATTGAGCAAGTCACTTAACCTCCCTGGCCTTGTCAGCATTAAGGGAATTTGCTGTAGGGGATCTACATTAATACAGATACACCAGTTTACATTTCCTTAGTGTAGACAGAGTGTCTGTGGGTTCTACCTCCCAGGGTTGTTGAGGGCTAGTGACTGCTTTGAAGCTATAAAGCACTCTGTGCTGAGTATTATCAACCTTGCTAATGCCAACTCTGGTTTTCCTTTGGTCACAGAAGTATCTATCCCAACTTGCAGAAGAGAGTCTGAAAATGAACGAAGAAGACAGCACTCTGCCACAGGACGATGCTGGGATTGTTCCCCACTTTGAGAAGAAAAAGCTATGATGTCACTGAACTAGAAGAGTTGTAAATGAGTGAATGCTGACATTTCATTGTTGATCTACATGATGTGGTGATCAGTTTGCACTGTGCAGGAGGAAGGAAAGCACAATAAACAGCATGTTCCATGCATCTATGCCCAGGGGTCATTAAAAACCATAATGCCTGAATAGTTTCCCATGGGGAAGCAGTGCTGGCGTATCTGCAGCTATTCTTTCTCAGACTCTGTGTGTTGGGAGCGGCTTCCTATACTAACTCAGAATTCTCAGGGGTTCTCAGATGCCACACAGTAGGTCGGGCTGAGTATTTAGAAGAATTTAGCATCCTCCAGTGGAAATGATCTGAAAGGAGATGTCCAGAATTAAGCTTTTAACGTTAATATATTTTAAGTCACTTCACTCATTAGTATAGTGAACAATAGGCCTTGTTTAAGAGACCTAAAGCCATTGTGCTAGTACTAACTGTTAAATGGCATAAGGTAAACCCCAGTGGCAACAGGCTGTGTGCACCGAGAGCCTGGTGATGATGATCATCATCGTTTTTTAATTTTCGAGGGTTGTCCATGTACTCGATGTTGTACAAAGATAGAAGAAGTCACAGTCCCTATCTCTAGGAGCATACAATTGAAATCGAATACAGGCAGAACAGTTCAGGCTGAAAGTTAATTGCTTCCATTCTTCAGTGCTTTATATCCTGTGAGCTGGATTCTCCTTGGTCATTTCTGTGTTTGGAAATATTCCTTGGGAAAATTCTAAAAGTGTGTCCACTTTGTGTCTTAGATTAAATTCACACAACAAGCTTTATAACTGCTACACGTTTAGTTTATGTAACTTGTAGAATTCTTTATCCATTCTCATTGGGGGGGGGGGGGTTAAAACATGTTTTTCTAATCTTGGCAATCTTGAATTTCCTGGTCTTTATGGAAATAGGCCAGACTCTTAATGTTGTTTTAACAGTTTTTGTATTCATTCCCCCGAATTTTTATGGCAAGTGTAACAACTGTTCACAGAATGCTGCAGTGAGAACACAGGATGCACCAGCCACTATAAATATTATTATATGGCATTGTTTATACTCGGAGTTGTTGCTTAATATAATGCAAAGTCCCATTGAAATGCACTATTTAGATTTCTGGTTAATTTCAATGGGCTTTGTGTAGCAAAAGTGAATATGTACTAAAACTGCTGCCAGATTTGATCCTGGAATTATGCTTTTACAAAATATACCGCAAACCATGTCTCCAGGCAAGTGGTAGGAAAATTTTTGAAATTCGGATGAAAAATGGAGAATGGGAGAATTTGCAGATTTTTCCCCCCCATTCTTTGCCCAGCTCTGATATTAACCATATTAAGGGCCACTGAAACCTCTGGCATTAGATGTTTTACGTAATGCAATAGGACTTTGTGTACAGTAAATAATTTCCCCCCAGAATGGCTTATCCATCACAGAGAGCAACATTAATATTAATAACATTAATAGCAAAATAATGCAAAATGGCCAATCTGCCAAAACTGCTCCCTCCAAAAAACCTGTTCCATATCACCTGCACCAGCAGCCATATTCTTCTTTCTCTGAAAATTGTTTCTGCTCAGTATCCTATATCTCCTGGCTGCATTTTGTTGTTTGGCAAGTTCCCTTTCAATTAGATGGTGCAGGCATTCCATTTATGTCAACCAGAGTTGAGTGCAAGCTGCAAATCTTGGATTCATTTTTCTCCAAAGTTCAGGGATTCTGTGGATTCCAGGTTTGGGCTTGGTGCATCAGAGAGAAAGAAAGGAAGATACAATATTTAGGCATAAAACTGAGCTTCACCAGATTTCAGGTGTGACAGGACTTGGGCCCATCTTTTATTTAAAACCTGACTTTTATTCCTCATTTAATTGAAACAAAAAAATCTTGAAAAGCAAATTCTTCTTGCTACAAGATTTCTTATTACCTTTTGATGAGATTTGTTGGGCAAAAATATTATTGCAAGGTGTAAAATCATGAAAAGGGAAGTAAATATTCTGTAGTTACTGTCCAAGGCGTAGCGGTTAGGGCAGTGATGCATAGACTGAATGTGAAGAATTACTCTCGTTGCCTTATACGATATGGCGGGGTGGAAATCACCCCAGATACAAGCATCTGATTTTTATATCCCAGACTGTTCCTGACCTGGCGCACTCACCAGAGTGGTGGTAGATTTTTAGATCACATAGTTCCGCTAAAAGTGGATGGGAGGTACGATTGATAGTGCCCCAAATCCCCACGCCTCTGGCCACTTACCTCCAGCCAAACTCCAGTACAAAGAGTATTATTATTATTTATTATTCATTTGTATTGCAGTAGCACTGACAGGCTCCAGCCCCATTGTTCGAAGCACTGTAACAAAAACTTTCCCAAACCCCAAAGAGCTTACAATCAAAGTTCAAGGTGAGAAACAAAGGTGGATGCAAACAAATGGGGGAAGTAGAAGGTGACAGCGAAACCATTCTGGTCAGAAGGAGTAAAACTACTAAAACTAGCTTCTGTGTTTGCCCATGGGCTCATTGTCAGACTTACATGAGCGATTCAGCTTATTACCCCGAAAATATTAAACGCTAAGGCCCAGATTCACTCCTGTGTTGCACCCCATATATATTTCACCTTGTACTCCCAGGGCTAGTTGCATCAGAAGTGCAGGATCCGTCTGAGTCGTGGGTTGGTAGTGGTATCCTGCAGCCACCACCCCAGAGATCTTGCCTGAGGAAGACTGCTTCAGTTTACAGCCAGGGCTCCAAAGGTTGGGGGCTTGACGGGCAGCCCAAGAGCCATGCTGAGTCAGCACAACTCTCAGACAGCCAGGATTGCCTTGCCTGGGCTGGCTGGTCCTAATCCCCCCTGAAAAATGGGGGGCACCCCTTTCCATGTGGAGTTTCCTCCTCTGATTGCCTGCAAATCTGGGTTCCACTGGCAGAACCCAAGGGGTGATTCTGGCTTAATTACTAATTACTAGTTACTAATTACTAATTAATTATTTGGGGTGCAGGGCCAAATGTTTAGAGCCTCCAGAAAGGCATTCACGATGCTTGCACATCAAATCCAGGCATTTTCAGAGGGGATTTGAAAATCAGGCCCCTAAGGACTAACTGCTGACAAAAGAGCACATGAATGTGGCCAAAAAGAGAGCTGTAGTCCTGAGAATTTTATTTTATTTTGCAAAATCCCTACATTCAAAAGCAGTTGAAAAGAACCTCCAAGTCTTAGCATTCAGTCTAATGGTCTGTGCAATCAACTTTCAGCCCAACGCATTTAGAGACCTACTATATAATGTCTTTCCATCAAAACAGCCCATAGTAGCAGTGCTGGCAGGCATTTAACTCCAAGACATCACTCTAATACCTATTCTGCTGAGAGGCAACACACCTGTACAGGTAGCTATTTGCCTCTTTCAACTGCTGTAAAATGTGTTGTTTCCCTTTTGACTTGCTATATTTAAAATCTAAGTTGTAGTATTTTTCTAGTCAGCATAGTTCTTCAACAATTTACATTTCTGATTAATATATGGATAGCGCCAGGCAGTCTCAAGTCTAGCCAAAAATTATTTATTATTATTTAAAGAAGAGCTTCCATGATATTTATGAATCATTTCAACATGTCTCAACCAAAGATTTCACAAAGGCTGCAGCCTTTCTGAACAGTGAACATGTTTTATATCTGCTGATCTCAAATAGTCTTTAATGTTACAGTGCAACTTGCTTTCTTCAAGGTAAAAATTAAAAAAATATCGAAACATTAGCCCCATAAGACTTAACACATTTTAATATTGGCTTGAACACTAACTTAGTGTCAGGCTGGTTATATTCAGGGTTTTTCTATTCTCTATTAAGGCTGTGATTTGTTTAATTATACTTGAACTGGACCAGACATACTATTTATTGAGCTTATAGAATCTTGTTAATTTAAGTTTTGCCTTGTAAACAATGGGAATTTGTTAGAACTTGTTGAGTTATGTAGGTGGTGTCACCAGTATTAACTGATCTGTGCAACTGATTGCAAAGTGTTTCAGATTGTGTTTCTTAAAAAGGATTTTAATAAAGAGAATTTTAGAGCATAAATAATGGTTGGTAGTTGTGCCAATGTTTTCACAATAACTTGTAGGGAGATTGGTGCCTCTCAGAATTTGGTTCTTTGTAAATATGATTGAAGCCGTTCCTTACCCATCTGCTGCCCCTCCATCTCCCTTCCTACACTTCATCTCCAGACTTACTGAGTGAGCTATCTACAGCTGTTGCCTCTTGAATTCCCCTCTTCCACCTCCATCCTGGATTCTCTTCCACACTTTTTGAAACTGTTCTGATCTCTTTCTAGCCAACTTGCAAGGCATCTACTTCACATACATCTTGCTTGTCCCATCTGCTGTGTTGATTACACTTGCCTGCTTGATATCTCCTTCCTCGGCTTTCATGACATGGTCTTCTCCCTGGCTCTCCTGCTATGTCTCTTTGGTTGATCATACTCCCCTCTCCCATTTTCCCTATTGGTTCCACAAGGCTCTATCCTAAATCCCATGGTCCCACCCTCTTCTCTCACGAAACCCGCCCTCTGAGTAACCTTACCCACCAGAAATGGGATCCACATGGAAAAATGCTCAATGAAGAATCATAGTTAGTTTAAGGGTAAGTAACCATTCTTTAACTATTTATAGTGATAATAGTAAAGAAAGCTGTAAGGACAAAAGCAGTGGGGAAATCTATAAGACTTTCTGTGCTGTTGAAAGAATTGACTTGGAAAAAACAGGACAAATGGGTGGGCTAGGAAGAAGACAAAAAGAGGGAAGCTAAGATGAGACAGGTTTGCCCCCTGCTGTACAGTAAATTATTACACAAAGTTGTGATTGCAGATTCTGTATGATTGGGGTGATGGTGGCAAAAGTTGACGACGTACAAAGCATACAGCTTGCCTTTTTGAAATACAAACTCACTTTGTCTAGCAGCCAGATTTCTTGTGGATAATATGTCTGGAATACCCCATTGTCCTGGTTCCGGAGTAGCTTTGTAGAACATAAGTACACCTTAAAAGGCATGCTGTGTAAATCCTTTGGAACTATATCATCACATCATAAATGTGTATAATACCAATATTATTGAATAGACACAGTACCTCAAGGATGCTCTTCATTGTGTCATTCAGGAGCATGGAGGTTCAGGCTGAGAAATCAGCCGGGTGTGGCTTTGTGGGTTAAGTATTTCTCTCTGTGTATGTATAAGTATATGCATAAGTTTTATAGCTGCTTGTAAACCATGGCTGCATTCACACAAAACCTACAGGTTTCAGAGTAGCAGCCGTGTTAGTCTGTATTCGCAAAAAGAAAAGGAGTACTTGTGGCACCTTAGAGACTAACAAATTTATTTGAGCATAAGCTTTCGTGAGCTACAGCTCACTTCATCGGATGCAAAACCTACAGTTGTCATTATGGATTGACCCAAGGTTCTTCAAGACCAAAATCACAGGCCTCTACCAACTGAGCTAAAATACATTTTCTTTAGCTCAGAGCTAGTAGGTGTTACAGTCATTGGGGCATGCTACAAGACGGGGGCATGCTCAAACGCCCTGGCCCAGTGTATTATCCTTTGGGATCCTCTTATACGAAATGCACGGCATAGGTATGGCATATTTCCAAGTACTTCAATCAGTCCCATGAAGCGGAGCTGTCTGCAATGCCACGAGTCACATACTGATAAAGTCTTAGTTTAAGCCTTGTGTATATTAGTATTTGTTTAGGAAAATTCCCATCAGTGATAAGAATGGTGGGAGCCATAAAGTTGGTAGGGTGCAGGCATTCTCGTGCTGTCTACAGCTGCTCTCAGTGGAACTAGATGACATAATGGTGAAAATGTCTGACGCTTGGCCACAACAGCATTCCCACTATCGCTGGGGGTGGTGGAGCTGCAATAGTGTAGTGCAGCCGTAAGAGGTAAAAAAAAATCTCAGACGAAATCCTAGCCCTATAGAAGTGAACGGCAAAGCATCCATTCATGTCTGTCGGGCCAGGATTTGCCCCCTCTTCTTTAAATGGGTGATCTTATCCATTGGGCATGGCATAAGCTGCATGACTTCAGTGGTGTTATGCTGATTCACACCAGTAGGGATCTGACTCCTAGCCATTATGAAACATTTTACATTAGCCGGCACCCTAAAATACTCATAGGTTATGGAACTTAACCCAAGAGAGGTAGCTTCCCCCACCATTCTCCCTGTCTGTCTTCCTCCTCCTCCTCTGCTTTCTCCCCTATAAATGGCTCACTAAGGATTGGAATTGCATTATCAGAGTATGTGGGTGATTAGGAGGGGAAAGGAGCTGAGCTGAACTGAACAAACAAGGCCCTGTACACAGTATAAAGAGGCTCATGTTAGAGCTTGTCTGCACGCAGAAGTGCTCTAGTTTAATGTAGGGTGTGATTTGTAGTGAATTACACTGATGCAAAAAGCTGTATGGACACTATTATTGCAGCTTAAACCAGGTTTATTTTGGTTGACCTTAAATCCATTAGGAACAAGTTTTAGCCAACCTGAAATAAGCGACTTTTAACTGAAATAAGAGTTTCATGATAGAGATATAGGACTGGAAGGGACCTCCTGGGTCACTGAGTCCAGTTCCCTGCTGTCACAGGCAACCCCGACATATATTCCCATTCATAAATTTATCAAGGTCTGTGTTAAAACCAGTATCCAGAGGCTGTTCCAGACTCTCATTCCGCTGATGGCTAGCAACCTTCCTCTAAATTCCAGCCTAAATTTATTCATGGCTAGTTTTTACCCATCTGTTTACACCCATTTAACTAAATTGGTTTAACTAAACTTCTGCAAACTTGTATGTAGACATGGCTGTAGTGTGCACATTCAAAAGCTTTTCATGCATGCGGGATCTCTACAAAGCTCATCTCATTAAACCTTTCAATAATTGCCAGGAGCATTCCGGGGCCAGTTTTCCTTTAGATGGGATTGTAGTAACAACAGCATGACTTTTAATTGGTAGGGTGCTTATCTAACTGATTTACTCCCAAAGCCTTGGAGACCTTGATTCCTAACTAGAAGAGCTCTCCCCTTCTTTCCTCTGACTTGCTTTAACACATCTCTCTTTTGTTCCACCATCTGCAAACACTGCCTGTGTGTCTTTAGAGGGCACAGGAAGCATGCTTTGTTTACAGCTTTCTTCTTGGCTGGGTGGTGTTTGCACTGCTGGTTGGACTGCTCCAGTTTATCTTTGGCAGATAGCAACACCCTGATGGCAGCAAACTTTCACCTTGAACCACGGGGTGTTGCAAAACGGTGCTCTGCACACCTGTGACGGGAAATAAGGAAACCAGATAATTGCTGAAACGTTCAAATCAGCCTCCCCCAAGCTGTAGATGGAATATTCACTAGATACTCTCAGCCCCAGGAACCAGCCCCTCTGGGCATGTTGGCGGGTCAGCGTGGGTGGGTGGAAAACACGCACTGCCTTGTGGATAAGGAGAGGGCGTTTAGTCTTCGAGGGCTTGCCAGTCTACTGCCTTTCACCAGGACTCAATTCACTCTCTCTGTTGGAAAAGAAAGAAACATGCACTGGCTGAGTTTCTAACCTCTGAATCTGCCTGGTCTCCCTCTGGCCCCCAGTTCTGTACCCATAGATACACTGCATAGTGTAGGGTTACCATACGTCCGTATTTTCCCGGACATGTCCGGCTTTTTGGTTCTTAAATTGCCATCCAGGAGGAATTTTTAAATATCTAAAAACGTCCGGGATTTTGCCATTATTATTTTTCCCCAAAGAAGAGTTGATCATTCAAGAAAGAGAGTGAATGTTGATCATTCGAGAAAGAAAATGAATGTTGATCACTCGAGAGAGTGCCACTTTTTCCCCCTGGCTCCCAGTGCTTGCACCACGAAACAGCTGTTTCGCACGGCTGGGAGGGAGGGGGGGAGAAGGGGGAACGCGGCGTGCTCACAGGAGGAGGCGGGGCCAGGGCAGGGATTTGGGGAAGGGGTCCAATGGGGCAGGGAGGGGGCAGAGTTGGGGTGGGGACGTCGGGGAAGAGACTGGAATGGGAATGGGGATGGGGCCAGGGGCGGGGGGGTGTGAACAAATCCTCTCCCCCCGTGGAGTGTCCTCTTTTTTTAAATGTTCAAATATGGTAACCCTAACATAGTGCCAAACTCATTGGACTGGACTGTGGCTGCTGTTGTCTGGCTGCACAAGGAGAGGGCACCAGGAACTGGTGTCTGTGCTTTCTGACCTCAGAAGGAGTGGGGTAACCAGAAGCAAACCTCATCCCAAAGCAGGCATGGCCAGAGGTAGAGAGGGAATTAGACATGTATAAGAGAAAGTACATGGAACATAGCATGAAAAACAGCAAACAAAACGCAGGCCTATCTTCCAGTTTAAGGAGATAGGCACTGTCTTGAACAGGCAATTCCAATGTCTATTTCCAGCTACTCACATCAGTCAGAGAAGGTAGAGATGGGAAATATTAACTAATTATCCAGTTCATGGTTTGGGCCCCTGGGAGAGGATATACTGGATATTAAGCTGGCCACAGATCACTGATGAAGCCAAGGGCCACAGAGGCCTGTCCTTCTTTCCTGTCCCTTTGCTCCCCAAAATAAGGTGTTTAAGGACTTTATTTAGTCCTGACTTTTACTTTGGTGTTTCTGATTTTCAGAATGGCACACCCATTCATGTGCAGTACCTCATCTCCAGCCCTTCACCACATGCTCCTGCTTCCAGCAGGAATCTTCCAACTTTCCCCACCACTTGCACCTGGTTGCACTCACCTAACTGAGGAAAGCAGCAGTGGTGGATTGAGAAGCCTGCAAGTGACTTGCACTGAAACTAGTGAGGAGGTGAAGCTGTACTTTGTCTCCGTGGCTTTATTTGACCCGTTGACAGCACAATCCAGATTTGCCAGGCAAAGAGTTAAAGTCTAATCTGAGTGCCTTGAGAAGAGCTGCTGCTGTGATCAGCACAGAAAAGTGCATTCTGGGAGCACAAGAAGTCTGAAAGTGATCTGCAGGGCACTTATTAAGGGCCATTTTCCACACATGAGCGGACACATTTGATGTTTCCGCTGCTGTCTATACTTACACTGTTCATGCTGCATCCTCTTCCTTCCAGTGCTGAAGGGCCTCTGATCTGTGAGCTGCTTCTGCTCAAACATCTGAATTTCAGCTGTTGAAGCCCATAGTGGCAAAACCTGTTCAGGGCCTGATCCAAAGCCCAAGGAAATCCATGGAAAGACTCATGTTAAATTCAATCGGCTTTGGATCAGGCCCTTATAGCCTGCCTTCCCCCCCCCCCCCACAAAAAAAAAAAATTTAAGCTCCTGTTCAAAATGTCACCAAATCTTACCAACATCTGTTGGAAAGGAGAGTCCTGAGCTTTGCCAGGACATGATGAATGAAGTGGGAATAGAAGAACTTTGCACACTGAGCAAAGAAAAAAAAAAAAAAAGAGTGACAGAAAAAAGCAGTGAACATATGAAAACATCATCCAGATAATAGCCCACCATAGCTACTACTTCACCTTACTCTAAGGCTACGTCTACGTTGGATATGTACCTACACCCTGGCTTGCATGTATGTGGGTATATGCTAGCCCAAGCCCGTTTCCAAGAATCCACATTGTTCCACACACACCATCTCCTGTAAAGCTGCAGCTAGGATTTCTGGGGCGCACCCCAGGGCTCTTAGTGCCTGACCAACTGGAGCCACTCCAGGAATTGGTTCCATCCTGGTGTGTGCTGGGAGAACTTATCTCTCCTCCCCAAACACTTGGGTGGAAGTGGTTTTAGCCCACCAACACATTTAGCTCAAGCAAAGGTTACTTACTTCCTTGCTCTGCAGGCCGTGGTCAACCACAGAGGCTTGTTAATGAATATTTAATGTCAGATGTACAGGAGAGGTGCATGACCCCAGGATGTTGAGGAGATCTTGTGTTTTCCTGGTGAGACAAGCCAGGGACATTAATTCCCCGCTAATAACAGTGTTATCAAGGGGTGTTGGTGTATAGTGTTATTTTTGGGGGTCTTTGCCTACCTTCTCCTGCCATAGCTCATGAAAGCAGAAGATCCAGGTACAGGCAATTGTGGGAATGGCAGTGGAGGACTATCTAGACCCTAAACCCGGCCCCCAGGCCCTTACTGCTTTACACTATGGGCCAGCAGGGTGGGGGTCACAACTCAACCTACACTCTGCCACGTGCCCCAGATGAGCACACCGGCTTAGGTTCAATACATGTATCTAAGGGCTTTGAGGGTGGCTGATGGGGGAGGTTGGGAACAAAAGCTTAGCACAGCATGCAGCAAGCCTGCGGTGTAGACCTAACCTAAGGGCGAAATGATGCAAGCAGACGCAGCTCTTTCAAGCTTACACCAGCGCTGATTTTGGGCCTGTATATCTTCAACAAAGGCTACCTTGAAACAAAAACGAATCACAAATACAAGAGACAGGGCAGTGTAGTCAGATTTGCCATGTAGTCAGACTCATTCAATAATCTTATAAGAGCTCCTGGAGCTTTTGAATCCCTTCCTTCCTGTGGGAGATTTCCTACTATTTAGGATGAGTGCCCCTTAAGAACATTGAGTTACTGTAACCAAAAGACAGTCCCTCCCAGCAGGGTGTGTGGGATGTTAAGACTCCAGGCCTTTATACTTTAAAGATTAGCACTGAAATGTGAGGACATAATAGGCTTCTAATATAATCTCCTCCCATAGCTTTCAGCATGTCACTCCTGTCTAGAATGCCCTGTATAGAGCAGCTGCCATTGTTATGTAAGGATGTGGGTACGGCTGCAAAGATCAAAGGCCACCCTCAAGCATTTAAAAATAATGAGTCAGGCCCCCCTAAATCATAAGATTGGCTTAAAAATCATGAGATTTTTTAAAAATTAACAAATGTGGGGTTCTTTTTACTGGCCTTCCAATTTTGGAGCCCTCAGCATGCATGTTTGCATGTTTTCATCCACAACCTTGAGGGCTCGGAATTTACTTTGCTTTTAAATGAAAGCCGAGGTTCTCTTGCACTCTCTTGATTCAAGGAGCTGGAGTTTAAGAAATACACTAAAAATCACGAGAGTTGTCAACACTACAAAGATCGTCTTCTATTTTGGAAGGTGGGAGCTCTGGACTGCAGGGAGCTTCAGGCTGCTGTCTGTCGCAGCTTCAGGGGTAACTGCACCTGTATTCTCTCTCCCATGCCCAGTCAGGTCTCAGATCTCCAGTTGTCACCTGTCTCTGGGTCGGGACCCATCTCCCATTCCCTTCAGACCAGGGGTTTTAAGTCTGCACAGCCCCCAACATGTACCACATCCCCAGCAAGCCAGTTGAAGGCCATGGATCAGTTCCAACTCATCCTTGTATACAAAAGCCCTTTCTTTGTTTCCTAGCCTTCGAAACCCCAACCTGACCCGATATGTTCTCCCGCTGGCATAGGTAATCCAGCTTCCCGAGAGGTGGCAGCTAGGTTGACAGAAGAATTCTTCCATCAACCTGGCGCTGTCTACACGAGGAGTTAGGTCTCTGTAGCTACTTCTCTCAGGGGGTGTGGATTTTTCACATCCCCGAGAGACGTAGCTATACCAATGTAAGTTCCTAGAGTAGACCAGCTCATAATGTTTAAATACAAATAATATAGTTGTTCAGTACGAGGGCTTGGGGCCTAAATAAGGAGACCAACTCCTCCCTGCCTGCCTTCCACATAACTTCAAGGTGCTCATCTTTGACCCAGCAAACATTCTGCTCTCAGTTCCACCTTACACCCCGGCTAGTGGACGGTACCTTTAATGGTCCTACTGGTAGCCCACCCCATGCTGTGCAGCTGGGTGGATTCAGGTGCGGTGCACGAAGAGGGATGTTTGAGCAGGCTGCAAACACCGATCTGTTCCTTGGAACCTCTTGCGCCTGGGTCTGATTCCAAACCTAGTACATTACACCCCCTCCTTATGCACTGTCCCCCTAGCCCCTAACTGCTGCTTTTATTCCCTCCTCCCATTATCAGCTTCATGCTGCCTTTCACGCAGCCTCTTGTGAGAGAAGCATATTCCTAGTGCTGCAAGCACAGTTCCTCAGAAACACGCCCTCCCCCCCAAAAAAACAAAAAAACTCCACTGCACTGACCAGACTACTCTGTGTTTGCCTATATGCTGCCTTTTGCCATGTCTCAAGCACAGCTTAAGATTCCTAACCTGGACTTGGGAAGAATGAAAACCTAGCAAGGATTAGTGGTGTTGTATGTATGTAGCTTCTGCAGCACTCCAGGATCTTTGGGGATGAAAAGCAATGTATAATGGAGTAAACTATTAGCATTATTAATACTATGTTGCAATTTATCTAGCATCTTTTCATCCACGGATTTCAAAGCATGTTGCAAGCATCAGCTAATTTAGCCCCATGGCATCATACAAGGTATATTATCATCATCCCCATTTAGCAGCGTGAGGCAAGGAGAGGAAAGAGGCGAAGTGACTTGCCTGAGGTCACACAGTCCCTGGAGATGTTTGAACAAAGCCCAGAACTGCTGACTCCAAGTCCCAAACCCTGAATCCTAGACCACACCCCTTAAAATAATACAGCTGGTTTATTTTTTGTATCTGTGCTGTGTGACTGGAGTGCAGGGCCAGATTAGGTACTCTGCCTTTTTAGCAGTGCAGCACAGACAGTGCAGATTCTATTCAGTGCACTGGGTCAGCACAGCCCCAAGAATTGCTCTCACTTCCAGCAGCAGCCTTGCATTGTCTATGGGCCGCTCCACAGCTCAGAATGACTGGAGAGCAGAGCACACGCTCCACTCCAAACCTTGGCTATACTCCTCATCCGGAGGCTGCGGGGGGGGAGGGGGAACGACAGGTGTTGTAGGCTGGGAAATTCTCCGGAGAGCCAGGCCAGTCCCTTTACAACCTCCCTGTGCCATTGGAGTGGTGTAAAGAGGCCACAGCTGGTGCCAGAATCTGGCCCAAATGTGTCCACAGAAATATTGTAACAATGTGCTCAAGATGCATCAGGCTGTCGGTATCCAGTTGTTACGAAGCGTGCAGGAGTCAGGGTCCTGTACCCTTGTTTCCTGCGATTCACATTCACTGTGACTCTCAGCCAGCCAGTAGAACAGCAGGTTTATTAGAGATGACAGGAACACAATCCAACCCAGAGCTTGTAGGCATGAACAGGACCCCTTAGTCAGGTCCTTCAGGCGGGTAGAGAGCTTAGACCCCCCCGCTCTGGGGCTCTCCCCTTTTCCCTAGCCCACTCCAAACTGAAAGAAAAACCCTCCAGCATCCCAACCAGCCTCCCCCCAACTCCTCCTCCAGCCTTTGTCCAGTTTCCTGGGCAAAGGTGTTACCTGGATACCTTTATCCTCTACCGGTATCCTTGTAGAACTACTGGATTTCAGTGGGGCTTTCTGCTTTAAAATGGATGGAATGATGTTGGCCTAGCTGGAAGAACAACCTCAAAAGTAGCTTTTGTAGACAAAAAATCCTGTTTCACTCATTTCCCACTCCTCCTTCACTGTCTCCTCCATCCCCTTACAGTACGCTTCAAAGTGCTGCTTTTCTGGAATTGCTGTCGCTGGGGTGACAGGCACACTAGTCTGGGCCTGCCAGGAGCTTAGAAATGCAATTCTAAATGTTAAATGAGGTTGCTGTCTGAGCCAGCTGGGCTGTATGGGGGCTGTGTTAGCTGCCAAAACCCATGTGGTTGCGACACTAAGTTTGAGAATTCAACCATGCATAAGCTGATAAATTCAGTGCCTTTCATTACATTCTCACCTGCAAATTGTCAATACAAGTTTGGGATGCTGAACAGAGAGAGATAAGGTCGGGGGAAGGAGGAGCGAGGTAAGGAGAGATTGAAGAGGAAGAGATGGGGGAGAGCAAAAGAGAGAGAAGGGGAAAAAAGAGAGACAGGAAGACATGCAAATAGCTATAAGATAGACCAGGCTCTTCTACGGTCTACAGGTCTCAGAATGTCAGTTGGCCATGCTGGTATAAAATGCTCTTATGGGTGAACTATGAAGCAACTTTAAAGGTGACCTTCAAAGATATTTTGAAAATATAATGATGTATTCTAAAAGGGACAGAAATTTATTTTCCCCACATTAAAGCTGTGTTTGTCTGTTTGATTTTGCTTTAGACATATCAGGAATGTCAAGTTTTGGCCTGCCTAGCTTTGCAGGAGGACTCGGGAGGTCTCAGATGCATAATGGGCGTTTTCTTTCAGCTTAAATTAAGTTGTGTATGTGTGTGCTGAATTTTACCACTGGCCTTCTTTCTGCCATATGTTCATTAGATATTGGGGTGAGATACCTGTTAAAATCAAACACACCCACATTTTAAACATTTTGTCTCCAAAATCCCTCTCCATCTCAGTTGTTCAACTTCCAGGCTCCCATCTCCTGTCATTGTGATGGCTGCCATTTTGGGAAATAAACTGGTGACTTCCAGACCTGAAAGCATCAATTCAAATATGCAAAAAGAAAAGGAGTACTAGTGGCACCTTAGAGACTAACCAATTTATTTGAGCATAAGCTTTCGTGAGCTACAGCTCACTTCGTCGGATGCATCATAAAACAACTGAGATAAAGAGCCAAGCTTTCAAGTTGAGAGCTGTAACAGACCCATTGCCTTTGTGGATCAGGCACACAGTGGGGCATGTAACTGACACTCATCAGCGGGTTATGTCATGATTTCACTAGTTCACCACAGAGTCTTCCAATGTAAACAAAGCCTAAATTTCTAAAGTAATGCAAAAAACAAAAAGGAAAACCTACCCCTTCATCTCTCTCTCCCCTTTTTTTCGTATAATACTGTGTTATAATACCTACAATCATAGAAAAGAAATCAAGGTCACACAGCCTTGTGGAAAAAATGAATGCTTGGTTTGAAAGGGTCATATATTCTGATCTCCGTCCTAAAAGTTCAAAGTGCTGCCTTGCCAATCGGCAAGAATCGTTACTCAGAGAGCACGGGGATTCAAGGCCAGGGGAAAATCAAGTGTATTAAAAAAAATTATCTGTGTAAGATGATGATTGTTGGTTCTATGGTGAGTGAGAATGTTATAAGAATCCCAGAACACAATCTCTGTTATGTCTCCAGGAATTCACCTGGAAAATTCACTGAGACATTTGTTTTGAGATATTGGCACTGCATCCTTAACAATAAATCTCAGTGCTAGCAACTTTCATGAGTTTAATGCAAGTCTCACAATACTTGGTGTTATTCTTAAAACCTCAACTTCTGGAATCAAGTAATGGCAGAGGAATCTCAGCTTTCATTTAAAAAAAAGTAAGTTTCTAGATCCTGTGATTGCGGAGAAAAGCTTGAAATCATGAACAGAGTGCATCCTAAAGATTAATAATCCAGGTGGTAAATAAAAAAACCCGAAATATATTCGTTTAAAAAAACTCATGATTTGCAAGCTGGCCTCTTGATTTCTTGAATCCTGGAGTGGGTAATGCTGCTGTCTTGACCACCAAAAGCTTTTTAGTTCCTGATCTAGGTGTTCCAGATAACAGTCACAAGCTCTTAGGGTTGTTTGGCACGCCTAGGATTTCTGCTATAAATATTGTTTTAAAGAACTTGTCCCCATTGCCAGGCTATCACTGAGAATGTTTATGATTTTGTCTCTACATATGGCTAGTGTATTAGAGAATATATTTTAAATGGTTTTAAACTACTAGGTAAATATAAGTCATTTAAACAATTTTATTGTAAAATACAGGCTATTTATGTGACTCTTACTATTACCGATTTTGAAGTGTACCTTACAATATTGTGTGCCGGAACTATTTTGTTGTTGTTGTCATATCATAGCTATGACTCCTCCCATCTTTCCCCCTATAATAAGCGACCAGACCTGCTCACAGTATTCAGGTGACAAAGGTGACTTTTGTTTTTTTTCTAATCTGTCAATTGCTTACCACTTGGTGTGACTATCAGATCATATGGCTTTCTAGACAGGAAGAGACGTTTTTGTTGTTGTTTTTTACCCCTACCTCATTCCATTTCCAAACAGATTAAACTGGATTTTCTTGGAATGACTACAATCCCAGAATGTCAATTCTTTAAACAATGCTGATGAGGTGAAAAGGTACAGCAACCAGTAAACATTCTGTAACAGTTGTCTATAGAAATGCAGACATATGATCTTATATGAAGAACAGCTACAACTGGCACATGATTTATTGATTACACACCCTGTCATATCATAGGACCTCAGCCAGTCACATTATTCTTATTTTTATTAGGAAATAACTCAACTAGTAATTATAAATGACTCCCGGAGATCTTCTCCTGCAATAATCTAGCGGAGAAGAACAATGATCATGAGATAAAGACAATGTTTTGTCTAATTGGTATTGGCTTTTGGCTGAATTCTCTATTTGGAATTCTTTATAATATAATTGGATCACTTGATTTTTCCTATATAGCCTATAATGTGTGGAGCCCTCTGCAAAGAAGGCCTTTTCAGATGAGTGCTGCTGCTGTTAGGGCAAGAATGAACAGAAAAGGTGACAACTATAATACAAAAGAGACATGTCTGGAATTGTTATTACTGTGTTACAAAGCATGCCCAGAGCTTTTGCTAAGATTTCTTTTCAATTAAAAAATTTACTTATATCTTAAATAAACTCCTCTCGGCCAGCAGTGGAACAGTATAAGTGTTTCCATTTCACCAGATATTCTGAAATGTGGTGCCACCAACCTACAAATCCAGTTTGCTGAACATTGGATGTATTATGATTATTGTATTTATGTAGCCCTGTATATTATTTGTTTCTCATACTGTACAAAACACATAGGCTGGGTCTTTGCTGCAAAGAGCTTATGAGCTAATTTAAACAAACACCGTACACAGGAAGAAAGCTCTAACTAGAGATGGGCCTGAAATGAAAAACTTTGATCTGGGTCTGTATTTCAAAGATCTCAAATTTGTCCTGTGTCTGGGGTTTTGAGTCAGACTCTTCTTTTGTTCAGATACAAGACACGGTGTTGAAATTCTTTTCAAGTAAATCAAAGTAGGAAAATTCTGGGAAAATAAACAAACAAACAACAACAAAACACCAGTTTTAAGAGTGTAGTATGCCATAGAGGTGTAATCTAGAATATGGGACATGGAAGGCTGTTCTAAGCCATAAGAAGTAGGTAGATGAGAAAACAGAGAAACCATTTTATAGATGGGGAAACTGAGGTATGGAAAGGTTAAATCATTCCTCCAAAGTCACACAGACAGTCAGTGACAGAGCTGAGAATAATATCCACAGCTCCCCACCATCGGAACCCCTAATTTACACTCTAGCTCACATGCACTCTACTAATGTGCACATTCTAGTAAAGCTTCAAACAAGCAGCAACAGCGTTTCCTGTTTGGCAGCCATTACAAAGGACCACGGGGAAATTTTAAACATGACCGTAATTAATTAGCACAAACAAACCTCAGGCATCTTAGCACCTCAACTAAACCTTTCAACCTGCAGCCATCGCTGGCCAAAGTGGGATTAGATTGTTTGTTACCCAAGTAGCATTGCTATGTTTGCATCTGATTTTATTACGGCACCCAAATGCCAACACAAAGGAGGCAGAATAAATATGTATATAAGAAAATAAAACCACAAGATAAATGGGATTGTGTTCAGCAGATCCTGTTTTTTGCTGCCTCGATTGATTAATTGATACTCTAACATAGACTCCAGTCTCCACAGGCTATATTATGGTCAAACAGAACCACTGAGGTGTCTGGATCACACATGCTGCTTTTTGAAATGGTTTAATGAATAAAAAAATTGTTGAGAAGATGAAACCACTGTGTGCATTGGAATGTTCTAGGACATCTCTAGCCAATTCAATTTTGTTTTTATCGATCTCTCTTGTGTTCGATCAGGGGTGGCCAACCTGAGCCTGAGAAGGAGCCAGAATTTACCAATGTACATTGCCAAAGAGCCACAGTAATACGTCAGCAGCCCCGCATCAGCTCCCGCCCTGCTCCCAGCACCTCCCACCCACCAGCAGCCCCGCCAATCAGCACTTCCCCTTTTCTCCCCTTCAGCAGTTTCCTGGTGTGCAGGAGGCTCTGGGGGCCGGGGGGAGGAGGGAGGGCAGGGCAGGCTCAGGGGAGGTGCTGGGAAGGGGTGGAGTGGGGGCAGGGGCTGTGGCAGAGCCAGGGGTTGAGCAGTGAGCACCCCCCGGCACATTGGAAAGTTGGCGCCTGTAGCTCCAGCCCTGGAGTCGGTGCCTAGACAAGGAGGCACATATTAACCTCTGAAGAGCCGCATGTGGCTCCGGAGTCACAGGTTGGCCACCCCTGTGTTAGATGCTTGCTGGAAGTGGGTGAATCACAATAGCTACGATGCACATAGGGTTCAAGAACGTTCAAAAGACAACTTGATGAAACACACTTGTATCAGGGTAACTTCAAACTGGCATCTGTAGATAAGTTTTAAAAGTGGACTGTATCTATACAAACTGCTTACAGATCCCTGGCAGAATAACAGGGCATTCCCAGTGCTGGAGAAAGGGCTTTTCTAATTGTTTGGAGGAATTCTGGCCAATAGGTTTCTTTCCTCTGTTTATGGGCGGGCCCAGCAAGTAAGTTGAACATGCCAGAAAAGTAGTGGATTCTTTGAAAACAACCAGAGAGAGAGAGAATGAGAATGTAGTGAAAAGCAAAGACTAGAAAGGGACTTGTTTGCCAGAGCTTAAGCTCCAAAGGGAATCTGGCACCAGAATTATCAGCAAGATTCTGGGCAGAAGCAAGGGTGGGGACTAGTAATTGCTTTGAGTACCAATTCGCAGTTCCATGCTTGGAGGCATCATCATTATCAAGAATCCAGGTTAATAAAGCAGGCAGCAATCACCAGGGTTTAAAAACTCCAGGACAGGACAACTCAACTCAGACACTTTGCACCTGAAACAAGGATCCAGCAGAAACCATTTAGAAAGGATTATTTCCAAGCGACTTTGGATAACTTAATTCCATCTGAATTATAAAACTGGGGGGAAAGGAAAATTCTGTATATTTTACCTTTGATTTGTTAGAATATTTGCTGTGCAATATTAGTCCTGCTAGTTACAGAGATGGGGAGAAATATATCTAATTGGTTGCAAGCTAAGTATTTGTGTGGGCATTCAGTGTTTACTAAATCTTGGATATATTTGCAGCATCTATGTGTCTGTAAGTGTATGTGCTCCAGTTGAGTTGAGATTTATGATGGTTGATATAAATGCTCTGAGTAGGGATATTCAACAAGAAAAAATGCTTTTTATCTCATGGAAATACCCAGGACAACATCAGAGTTCTCATCCTCTTGTGACAAGTGACCCTACCTTTAGCAAGTGCTCCAGTCCTAAATAGCCTCTTAGAATCCCTTCTGCAATTTTACACAGCACTTCAAAGGGTGCAGTGGGAATTGGTGCAAAGGTTTATTGGGGTGTCTTTGGCAAAAGCCTCCTCCTCTGCAGTTCCTTATTATTAGAGTCCAAACCTCCTCACCTAAGTTCAGCCAAACTCCCACTGACTCCAGTAGGAATGCTATACACAATAAAGTTGTATGGTATTCACTGAGGAGCACACAACTGCCAGTAACTGAATAAATCCACTTTGTAGCAAATGTCTAACACAAGAGAGATCAATAAAAACAAAAATGTCTAACACAAGAGAGATCTGAATTGGCTAGAGATGTCTCATAGCATTCCAATGCACATAGTGGTTTCATTTTCGCTGTCTACCTGAATATGTGTTGTATGTACTAGATTAATCATTTCAGGACTAGACGGGATCAGTCCGCTGGGTCATCTTCCACTCCACAGCGTCCCTTCTTCCCCTCAAGTAGAGGAGTTATATCTGCCTCGCCTCAGGTTTTGGTGTGATATCTCAAACCTGGTGCCAGAATCTCAAAATGTTCAGCGCTGCATCTCTGGAGAAAATAGGGTGACCAAATGCCCCGATTTTATAGGGACAGTTCCGATTTTTGGGTCTTTTTCTTATATAGGCTCCTATTATCCCCCAACGCCGTCCCGATTTTTCACATTTGCTGTCTGGTCACCCTAGGAGAAATCAACAACAAAAACAACAACCAAAAATAAAAAAAGGGAGGAAGAGGAAGATGTATCCTGCAAAGGCAGACTGCAAAAAGGACAGTTCTTGCCCTAGTCTAATCTGGAATCACTTAAAGATAAGACATATATTATTTTCCTGATTTAAAAATACCAAAAGTATTTCATTTATTTCAAATTATTTTTGGTTATTTGCCAAAGAGAAAATTTGACGGTCGGGTGTTGCGTGGTAGCCAGAAAAGCTCAAGCTTTTCCATTTCCTCACTGTAGGCAAATACAGCAGGAATGTACTGCTGTTGCAGGGCTAGCCTTACGTGGTAGGTTTTATGATTTAACGTGCATGGGACCAATCCATCTCTCTCCCCACTTCTGGGTTCCTATACACCCTGTTTACATATAACATTCTCCCTCCACCAGCCACTTCCTGCCTATCTGCTCAAGGTGTGTTCACCCTGTCTCACACTTTGGGCTCAGCAACCTCTAACCTAATCTAAATTGGTCTGCCTGTTTGAGGTCTATGTGCCTTTCTCGAAAGTATCAGGTTGGCTCTAATAATCCTTTTAAATGGGCTGGGAAATCAGGAGATAATGCTAAAGCACAACATTACAAGTGGGTGAGGGCAGGAAGCGAACTGAATATCTGCCACACAGCCCTCAATGGGATGATGGATGGGTATCAGTGATTTAACCCGCATGGGACCCATGCTATGCCTAGTGGGTTGAGTATGCATATGTGACAGAGAGCCACTGGAAGTATAGTGCACTATGCAGCTGCATAGATCACACAGACTGCCTTAAAGCCACCTTTATTCTAGTTATGGAGTAAGAATGTCCTGTACCAAGCAGATCTGTCTGGTGTTCTGCAGGGCTAAACTGAGGATGGGGCAAAAGAGCATAGGATGCATTATGACAATGCGTTATTTTATTATGATATAAATTCATAGTGCCATGCTGGGGTTTTTGTTTTGTTTTTTGGCTCCTTTCTTAACAGCAGGGGCCTTTCCCTAAGTCTTCTTCACTAAGTGTTACATTACATTTTCTCTAGTTTATACTGAGAAATCGTGCATTTGATGACCTCCATTGACCCCAATACCTTCTCTGTGCCCTCTTGACTTGTGTTTTTTCTTGCATGTATTTTCAATTGTTACCGAACTAGGTTTTCCCAGGATTGTCCCTTTTTTGAGGTAACTGTCCTGTGAAATCTGTGAGGGTGCTCAATAAACACTGCCTGCTGTCCAGTTTTTTGGGCTCAGCATCATCCCAAATGTCCTGTTTTTTTGTACCTTAGAGGTGGCATCCTTATGTGTATTAGATGGCAGTGCCTCTGTGCCATGGGCCATAAACATTTATGGGACTGAACAATAACAATTATTCCTCTGCTTGAGATCCCTGTATTTAACTGCTATTAATAAGGTTCTTTGGGAAGGCAACTGCCCTGCTCTCTACCCCTGGTGAGTACACTGGCCCCCAGGAGTTTTGCAGTGGATGGGTGAATAAACCAGCACTTGCTGGCTGATTGGGGTGATGAATGTCCTTCCAAAGGGAGGGTGGCAGATTGGTGGGCTTTTGGCCACTGGCAACATAAGTTCCTGCCACCCTATGCTTATTTAGATCAGACCCATACAAGGTGCCGGGCGATAGAAGTGGTGGACGCAATTTGAGTCCCAATACCTCCTCATCCTAGCACCTGGGGAGCCCGCCCCACAACTGCATAGGGCCCTATGGGGTGGCAAAGACCTCTTCTGCTTTGTATATGTCTCCTCTTAACAGGCCTGGGGAGTTTGATCACTCCTCCCCCTTCCCAGACAATGTCCTGGGGGCAATAGGAAGATGTGTGACCCACCCTCCCTTCCCACTAGGCTGGACCGCCCCGGCCCTCCCCATCTCAACACACAATGGTTCCTTCCTGTTCTCTGCTGGACACACCCACCCCCGCCCCTGCCGAGCAGATGGTGTCGCCCTCCCTCTTTGCCGGTTAAGTACCCGCCTTCTCTTCCACCCCTTTCCCAACCCCTCGCCCTCTGATTGGCTGCGGCGGGTGGAGCCCGCCGACCAATCCGCGGCGGCCGCTCGCGGCCGTGTCGCTGGGCAGAACAAAACAAAAACAAACAGGGCAGCGCAGGGGGCTGCAGAGCGAGGCAGGCAGCGGCTGTGGGGAGCGGCGGGGACGGGGCAGCCCCGGGGACCGCCGCCGCCGCCTACGGTAATGGGAACCCCGCCCTCCCGCTCGCGGCTCCAGGGAGCGCCCCCTCCGGGAGGGGGGACGCGGGGTCTCTTCCTATTGGGAAGCCCCCTCAGATGGGGCGGGGATTGGGGGGGGTCCTCGCGCCTCTCCGGAAGCCTCCTCAGGCGGGGAAATTCGGGATCCTTCCCCGGAAGTCTCTGAGGCGAGGGGCGGGGGCGTGTTCTGGGCTCCACGCCCCTCCTGGCCGGGTGGGCGTGCGGGGTCGTTCCCCGCTCTCCTCAGACTTGTTCACAGACCCTCCCCCCCGCTTCGGCTCAGGACACCCCCCCCAGGCGGGAGAGAGGGTGGGGGGGCTTGCTCCCCCCGCAGGGAGAGAGGGTGGGGGGGGTCTTCACGCCCCCTCCCCGCTCTGTCCCCCGGGAGGGAGGGATAGTGGGGGTGGTGTGGGGTCCCCCCAGCAAGGAGGGAGTAGTGGGGCGTCTTCATGTCCCCTCCCTGCTCTGTCCCCCAGCAGGGGCGATGATGGTGGTGAGGGGGCACCTCCGCTACCCTGTTTATTCCAGGGTTCTACCCCCCTCCCCTTAAAAACACCTCCTAAGAAGCAGTGCCCTGAATGGAGCCAGTGGTCTTCATCGTAAAGATACAGTCGTTGGCATCTGTGGGGAAGGGGTCATCCCCCAGCCCCTCTGCCCAGTCTGGCTGGGCAAGGATGCGGTGTCAGGCATGCTGCCCCCCAAAACAGCACTAGGATTGAATTGGTTACTGGGGAGGAGGGAGCCTGGTTTAGCTCTTTAGGGTGTTGATAACTTGGCAAGGATCTATATTTTGAGCCTGCCACGCTGTAAAGTCACTTTCTTTTCTTGTAAAGGCTGAGCGGGCTGCGGCACCTTTAAAAAATAAACTAACTAGCCACATCTGTATGAAAACCACTTCCCTTGTTATTCCTGGTACTTTAAAATGTGCGCTTTAAGACTTGTGTTGGAGGTGGATTGGTGTATGTTTAACTGTACGTGTGAGGTCTTTTTTGAATAAGTAATATTTTAGGCTGTTTATACACCCTTTCCTATACAACTAGCACCTAGTGTTTATATAGAGTATTCTGTGCTATAAAAGTGTATGTATGTGTAAATATCAGATGGAAACTGATCTTCTTACAGTACAGCAATGAGCACATGGCCACAAAATTTTTTTGCTATAACACTATGTTTTCACAAGTCCACAACCTTGAAATGTTCACATTTCAGGCTGGAGGTTTTCGTGCTTGGTCTCTGCTCAAAGGGAGGAAAATATGTTGTGAAGTTTAAGCAACATTTCTTTGGTTGTTTTTAAATGTGACTGCAGCAAAATGGCTGAAGTTTAAAAACACGGTCTAGCATTAATTATCAGTACCTTTTGCTTGATGTTGGGGAAGGGGGAAATACAGTTTTAGAAGTAAAACGAAAAGGAGTACTTGTGGCACCCTAGAGACTAACCAATTTATTTGAGCATAAGCTTTCGTGAGTTACAGCTTACTTCATGGGATGCATACTGTATGCATCCGATGAAGTGAGCTGTAGCTCACGAAAGCTTATGCTCAAATAAATTGGTTAGTCTCTAGGGTGCCACAAGTACTCCTTTTCTTTTTGCGAATACAGACTAACACGGCTGTTACTCTGAAACCTAGTTTTAGAAGTGATTGCCATATCAAGCATACTCAAAAATGATTTTCAATCTAGAGATTTTTAGAGGTTTTCTGAAGCCTTTTTCCTTATCTAACCTCACTGTAAATTCTTGGCCAGGGACACATTGGTGTACATTTGCTTATGTTAACCTATTAGTGGGACTGCTTGGATGCAGGTGATCATGAGTTATGTACCCGACTGATGAGTGCGGTTTAAGTACCTACACAAATAGAAGTGTCTTATTGAAATATTCACAACTGAATGATCCAGAAAAGCTCCTTGTCCATCAGAGACCAGAGAAAATAATAGACGTCAGAAAAAACCAAGACACCACCTCCCTCCAAAACAAAGCCCCCCCGGATCTGATGGTTTTTAGAGTCTTTGCAGCACTCTGCAATGTTCTTCAAATTCTTAAGTTCGATACTTTCTTTTTTTTTTTTTTTAATTTAAGTCCCCCTGTTGTCTTGTTTACCTGTAGATTGCGAGCTCTCTGTGGCAGAGACTGTTTTTTTTTTTTCCATAGAGTCAAAGCACAATGAATACTTGGTCCTTGGTGGAAGTTCATTGGTGCTACCATAATATTAATAATAATAATAAAAAAACTAGCCAGTATGTTAGTGGACCCAAGGATTGGGCTTGTAAAACCTCCTTGGAAAGGCAACTGACACAATTGTCTATCTGGCCCGAGGAAGGGACACAGAATAAGCCAGTTTGACTTCAGATACATCAATCAGGAACGACCCTGGCAGTGAGCAAATTTGTGCCATTTGGATCCAAGGTCCACGATTGTAGTACCTAAATCTTCTCTGGGTGCTGAGGCCGCATCTCTTCCATTGTTGGAGTGTTACTCTTTGTGAGGATGATTTGGGCTTTTAAGGAACTTATCTTTGTTGATATTGGAAGTTACCCATATAACAAGAAACAAGGTACCGAGCAGGAATTTGCTGATGTATTGGTGTTGGATACTCCTCTGTTCTGCTGGAACAAGCCAGTGTAGGTACTTTCTCAGTGCATGACTCTTACTTGGCTCTAAGGAAGTCAGTATCACAGTAAGAAGCTGTAAGGCTGTCTTCAGCAGTCTCCTAAGCCTTGAGCAAATCTCCATTTTGAGAATGTTTTGGGACTGCCCTCAAACATAAATTAAAATGCTGGAATTTTAGAGTTTACTCTGCGGGGCTAAGGTGGCATCAGTCTCAGGAGTATGAATACGCAGAAGGAAACCTCTTGAACCACATAGTAGTTTTGGGTAATCTGTCATTAACTTATATAATGTTGATATGCATTACTTTGTTCATATTAACAACTCTGCACTACAGATCTTGTCTCTAAAGGCTCCATGAACCTATGGTGTGTCCGTGAGTGTAACAATTTAAAATTCAATCTGTTTTGTTTTCTTAAGTGTGTTTAGAGTAATTAAAGTGGCACTGGAAAAATAGCCTCTTGCTGTTGGCTCTATCTTTGTCTTTAATAGACATATCTGCTTAGTCTACTGATCAAAACCAAGTATCATTGCTATGGAACAGAGAGCTGTGGAAGTTGGGACCTGGATTTTATTTCACATCAATAAAATTACTTATTTTTATCCTAGAGTAGTTTTTGTTATTGGGAATTACACAAAAAGAGGGGTGGGGGGGAGAAACAAGCATTAACTATCTGAGTTTGAATGCCAATAATACTAAAAATATTTAAGTTTTTGTTAAACACATCAACAGTCAATGAAGGTATACATTCTTCTTCAATTACTGTGGCTTACCCAGATGTATGATCCATGTGGTTCCCTTCTGTCACCCCCAAAAAATCAATTTTGTGGCTGTAACCTCACTAAAAAAGAAAGTAAGTATCTGCTTGCATGGTAGAGGGAAGTGGTAAAACAAGTAAGTTATTTTTATCATTGATCAGTGGGGGCTGGTAATTTTCCAAAGCACGTTCGCACAACTTGCATGTAAAAGTGCAAATACAGAGTCAGCTCAGAGGGGGTATTTCAATTAAGTAATTGGACTAAGATACGAAAGATGTGGGTTCAGTTTCCAGCTCTGCCACAGACTTCTATGGCAAGTAATTTAATCTCTCTCTGCCTCAATTCTCCATCTGTAAAATAGAGAAAATACTAACTTTTACCATGTGTTTGTCTTGTATATTCTGCTGAGGCAGTGTAGTCTAGTTCAGTGGTTCTTGATCTTTATTAGTTTGCAGGCCCCTAAAAATTTTCAAATGGAGGTGCAGACCCTTTTGGAAATCTTAAGCATAGTCTGCGGACCCCCAAGGATACGCAGAGAACAGGTTGAGAACCACTGGTCTAGTTGGTAGAACTCTGGACTGGGATTCAGGAGATATAGGTTCTGCCAGTGGTCTGCTGGGTGACTTTGGGCAAGTCACTTCATCTCTGTGCCTCAGTCACCCACTCTGTAAAATGAAGATAATGATACTGGCCTCCTTTGCAAAGCCCTTTGAGATTTGCTTAAAAAAAAAAAATTAACACCAAGTTTGAGTGCATATATCTACAGGATATATACTTAAGCTTTGGATTTGCTGTGAGGCACAAAAGCTCTTATCTTGTGAATATGTGTGTGTAACTTTGAAAAATTTTTATACATGACAAATTATTCTTCACTATATGAAGCTTTAGAAAATTGGTTTAAGCAAAATAGGAGCACATCATCTTGTGTCTAGACTTGCCTGTATTTATGACACGATGATACCAATATGCTCTTTGTACAGATTTTCAGATTTTATACTGTAGTAGATGAATAATAAGGGGTTTTAGTTAGGAAATGTGAGGTAGTCGTAAAACTGATGTTGAATACTAGCATTACCAAGTTTAAGCAAGCCCCTTTAATCATACTGATTTAAAAAACAACCTAATTTAGAGGGGTAGTGAAGGTAGCTATTAAAAATAGAAATATATAACAAATGGAAGAAAGGGAGAAGTTGATAGCAATTGGATTGGAATTGTAGAAAATTCATAAGAGATGCAAATGGACACAAGGAAAAATCTATGGCTAGCAGTGTTAAGCACAATAATTATAGAGAGTATTTAGATTTTATTAAGAACAAAAAGAATCCTGACAATTTTATTGGTCCTTTACTAGGTGGAAATGCTATAATTAGCAATAATAATGCAGAAAAGGCAGAAGTGTTCAATAAATATGTATTCTGTATTTGGGGAGAAAACAGATGATGCAGTCTCATCATATGGCGATGATAACTCTTTCCATTCCGCTAGTATCTCTGGACGATATTAAACAGACGCTACTAAAGTTAGACATTTTCAGATCAGCAGGTCCAAATAAAATAACTTGCATCCCAGAATTTTAACAGCTGGCTGAGGAGCTTGCTGGACCATTAATGTAGATTTTTCATCAAAAACAACGAGGAGCCCTTGCGGCACCTTGAAGACTAACATGTATTTGGGTATAAGCTTTCGTGGGCTAGAACCCACTTCATCAGATGCATGGAGTGGAAAATACAGGCACAGGTATAAATACATGAAAGGATGGGAGTTGCTTTACCAAGTGTGAGGTCAGTCTAATGAGACCATTCACTTAACAGCAGAATACCAAGGGAGGGAAAAAAAACTTTTGAAGTGGTAATGAGAGTGACCCATTTCAGACAGTTGACGAGAAGGTGTGAGTAACAATAGGGGGAAACTAGTAATTAGTAAATTTTCAATAAGTCTTGGAGCACTGGGGAGTTCCAGAAGACTCTAAGAAAGCTAATATGCTAGTTTTTAAAAATGGTAAACAGATAACCCTGGTAATTTACCAGTCTGTCAGCTGACATCAATCTCGGGCAAGATACAGAGCAGTTGATAGGGGATTCAATTAATCAAGAATTGAAGGAGGGTAATGGAAACCAACATGGGTTTATGGAAGATAGTTTGACAGGATTTAAGTGGATATCATCTTTTTAATGAGATTACAAGTTTGATTAAAGATAATAGTGTTGACATATTTAGATTTCTATAAGGTGTTTGATTTGGTGCCATGTGACATTTTGATTAAAAAAACTAGAACAATATAAAATTAACATGGCACACCTTAACTGGATTAAAAATGGCTGATAGGTCTCAATGTAATTGTAAATGAGGGATCATCATTGAGCAGGTGTTTCCAGTGGGGCCCTGCTGGCATCAGTTTTTGGCCCAATGCTATTTAACATATCAGTGACCTGGAAGAAAACAAAATCATCACTGATAAAGTTTGCAGCTGTCTGCAAAACTTGGGGAGCATTAAATAATGAAGAGGATAGGTCACTGATTCTGATTGATCTGGATTTCTTGCTAAACTTGGTGCCAGCAAACAGAATGCAATTTAATACTGCTGAATGTATACATCTAGGAACAAAGAATGGAGGTCGTATTTACAGGATGGTGGACTCTATCCTGGGAAGTAGTGATTGTAAAAAAAGATACGGTGGATAATTACCCGAAAGTAAGCTCCCAGTGTGACTCAGTGGCCAAAAGAGCTAATGTGATCCTGGGATACATAAACAGGGGACTTAAGAGGTTATTTTACCTCTATACTTGACACCGATGTGACCGTTACTGGCCAGGGATGGTGCCCACAATTGAGAGGGATGTTGATAAACTGGAGAGGCTGCAGAGAAGAACCAAAGAATGACTAAAGGATTAGAAAATATGCCTTATAGTGATAGATAGAAGGAGCTCAATCTGTTTAGTTTAACGAAGAGGAAATTAATGGGTGACTTGATTAGTCTGTAAGTACCTGTGTGGGGAACAAATATTTGATGATGCATTCTTCGATATAACAGAAAAAAGTGTAACACAATCCAGAGGTTGGAAATGTAAGTTAAGGAATTTAGGCCAGGACTACACTATATACCTATATCAGTATAATGGTTGTTGCTCAGGGGTGTGGAAAAATCCGCTGAGCAATGTAATTATATCAACATAGCGCTGTCTAGACAGGGGGTTATGTCGATGGGACGGCTTCTCCTGTCAACATAGCTACCGCCTCTCGGGGAGGTGGATTAACTGTGCCTACATTCGCTTCTGTAGTGCTGTAAGTGGAGACAAGTCTTCAGACTGGAAATAAGGTTTAAATATTCAGCAGTGAGGGTAATTAACCACTGGAGTAGTTTACCAAGAGTCCTGGTGGATTTCCATCACTGGTAATTTTTAAATGAAGACTGCAGGTTTTACTAAAACATACTGTTCTAGGAATGGTTTTGGAGAAGTTCTGTGGCCTGTGTTTTACAGGAAGTCAGATTAGATGGTCACAGTGGTCCCTTCTGGCCTTGGAACCTAAGAATTAAAGTTAATATTTAGTCTGGAGGTGTACATTTTATCCATCTCTAGACTGACAGTGCAGTCTCTCGATTAGTGTGAACGTGTGGGCTGTAAAGCTGAGATGTGCTGGCACCCATGTCATAAGTGTTCGTAGTCTAAGATGGGGTTCTGAACCTGAGGGTCATGACCTCCCAAGGAATATTACAGACAGATGTCCTTTCAAATTTTCTAAATTTGATGGTCTCAAGTAGATTTGTGGGAGGTCCTGAACGGGGGGAGAAAAGTCCTCCTCACTGGTAGTTGCTATTATAATAAATGTTAAAATTACTTTTCCTAGCTCTAGTGTTCTGTAAGTCTCTTTATTACTATATAATTGTATTTTCCTTTTGTTTTAAAGGAGAAACACATCTGTAATGGAACATTTGACTCGGAAGAAGAAAATTAACCTTTTAAGATAGACTATCTTGATTCCCCTTCCTGAGTGAGCAGTACAAGAGAACACTTTTAGCATAATAAGAGTGCTTCAGAACTGGATGGTTGAGGTAATGCTGAAAGAAAGCTATTTTAAATGAAGTATTGGATGGCAACGGGGAGGGACACTGCCTTACTCAAGGTTAATTGTTTGAAATTGGGGTGTGATGTGAGAAAATTGGATTATACCCAGAAATTACTGTAAAAAGGCAAGTTCTATACCTTTAACCACTGGTTATTCATCACTGTAGTCAATAAGTCTGTACTAGGCAAGTGAACTAGAGGAGAAAAGTGGGGAGGGTTGATGTCACCTAATGTCACAAGGTCGCCACTGAATAATAAAGTGTTTGCAGGACTGCAACAAGTGGGAAGGGAAGAGAAGAGCCACTGAAATCTCATGGGAGAACTACACATACCAGTAACATTCACAATACTACAAAGTGATTCATGAAAACTTTGCAGGAAAAGTTTGTGATTAAATGATATAGCCAGTATGTCTTTGTGTACTGCCTATCTGATTCACTTGCATATTGTAGTCTTATTGGCTGAAATCTTCTTTAAGAAAAGGAGAGATGGGTGATGCCATCTCTTTCAAAATCTCATTATTCAGCTGTTCATAGAGATGAATGGGAAGGGAGGAGAGGAAAATAACAGTAATCTCTTTAGAAAGAGAGAATTCGTTCACCTTGGCCCCCAGCTAACAGAGTACACGTACACAGGAGAAGGAGAGAGCAGAGTATTCATGAGAGAATACAGAGGTGAGAGCTTCTCAGGTGTGTGTACTTGTGTAGAATACATTTATATGGCCTACAGATCTATGTTTGGGTGTAGGGCAGGCAATGAATTAGGATGCATGGTAAGGGCTTGTTTAGACTAGAAAGTTGTTATGCGTTAACTATAGTGGTATAGTTGAAGCAGTACATACATGCATCCACAGTAGGAGAGTTGGTGTCAAAGGATGCTTTAAACCCATATAGATAGTCATGTGTGGGAAGGGGAATAACTATACTAGTATGAGTCACCTTTTCATCGGTGTAACTGTGCCTGCACTAGGGTTTTTACCAGTACACCAACCTCATAGGTCAGTTAGGGGTTGGGGGTTTTTTTTGGGGTGGCGGGGGGATTGTTTTTGTTCTTGGGTTTTTTTTTTTTTTTTTTTTGTTTGTTAACCAACGTATATTGGTAAAACTTAGGTGTAGACTTGACCTTAGTTTTGGTGTTACAGTTCTGCACTTTATCTGTGCTGTTTATAAATAGTGCTCTCTCTGTTACATTTTCATCATCCCATGAATATTTTTACTAGTACCAGTAAGTTAATGCTAATTAAAAAATAAATATCAGTCTTAATACTTGAATTTGAGTGAAAATGAATTTTGACTAGGTGAAAGACTCCTAATATTCTAATTCAGTTACACTTTAGTCCACTGGAAAAATCAAATATATTTCTGTATTCAATGTAATTGCATTTACTGTTTTTTTTTTTTTTTTTCCTTTTTTCTTTTCTTTTGTTAGGCCTGAAAGGAAAGCATTAAGATTTCTGTTTACAGTCAGTTCAGTTGAAGTGCAATTAAACAACTATGGAAGTAGAAAATGAGCAGATATATAATGTTAACGCAACAGGTATATAACTTTAGTTTTTGTATTGAAACTACTGTTTAATTGACACTGGAATTCCTTTTATTTGTAAATTGCATCGTGGTGGCTTTTTTTAATAAACATATTTGTTTAAAGATCTTCATGACAAACTTGGAGAAATCTATTTAGAAACACTTCTAACTATATTGCATTTTCTGCCTGATGTATTTTGTTTAAAGTTGGAATAATTGCATGCAAATAAAATGACTGTTACTTAGGATTTCCTCTTTTCCTCCTGTTTGTTTTTTGTTTGCAACATCCCAAGTGGTTGCTTAACTAGAATAGTAGATGATAGGGACTTTGAAGTTATAATAATCTGATGTTTATAATTACTGTCACAGCAACTAGTTGTGATGTCACAAACACAGGAATGACTTCAGGTCAAGATTAAACAAGAGCAGATAAACTCCTTTGAAGCAGAAATTTTTTGCTCTCACGTAACTGTCCCTAGGATTAAAAGCAGACGAAACATAATAGGAACATAGCATAAGAATGGCCGTACTGGGTCAGACCAGTAGTCCGTCTAGTCCAGTATCCTGTCTTCTGACAGTGGCCAGTGCCAGATGCTACAGAGGGAATTAACAGAACACAGCAAGTTATTGAGTAATCCATCCCCTGTAATCCAGTCCTGGCTTCTGGCATTCAGAGATTTAGGGACATCTAGAGCATGAGGTTGCGTTCCTGATCATATTGGTTTATAAGTACTGGTGGGCCTGTCTTTTGTGAACCCAATTATACTTTTGGCCTTCACAACATCTCCTGGCAATGAGTTCCACAGGTTGACCGTGTGGTGTGAAGAAGTACTTCCTTTTTGTTTGTTTAAAATCTGCTGTTTATTAATTTCTCTGGGTGAGCACTGGGTCTTGTGTTATGTGAAGGGGTAACTAAAACTTCCACCACACCATTCATGATTTTATAATCTTCTGTCATATATCCCCTCAATCATCTCTTTCCCAAGCTGAACAGTCTCAGTCTTTTTTTAATTTCTCCTCATATTATTCCTGAGGAAATTCTGCACCAAAAAATTAAATTCTGCACACAATATTTTAAAATTCTGCATATTTTCTTTGTCAAAGAAACACAATATAATTGCGCTAACTTCATTTATTTCGGTACTTTATTTCAAAATACATGTCCGTAAGTATATCTCTAACAATATAGACAACAAAAAGATTCAGGAAATGTTTTTTGACAAATAGATTCCTTACTAGTCATATTAGTAAAGAAATTTGAGTCAGGCACATGTGCCTCTGTCCCCATGTGGCCTTGCACCCCCCCTCCCATTCAGCCCCCTGGCTCAGTGCTGTCACCCCATTAGCTCCTGTGTCCCCACCTCAGTCTGTCCCCCCATTAGCCCTCCTGAATGCCATTGCATGACTCCTCCCCCACCCCCCCCAGAAGCCCTTTGTGCCCTGCTCTGTCTGTCCCTCCCCCATGTCCTGTGCCACCTCCACCTGACCTCTGCCTCCTCCCTCTCTGTGGCTGGCTACCTTGGCTTGTGAGCTGGCTTCCCTCTTGTGGTGCCACAGCAGCCCCTGGTGTGCGAAAGATGTAATTGCAGCGACTCTCTCTGGCAAAATGTATTTTCTGCGGGGGTTGGGGGAGGGAAGGGAATCTGCAGGGGACACGAATTCTGCATGTGTACAGTGGCGCAGAATTCCCCCAAGAGTATCATATGGAAGCAGTTCCATACCTCTAATTGTTGCCCTTCTCTGCACCCTTTCCATTTCTAATATATCTTTATTTGAGATGGGGCTACCAGAACTGTTCTCAGTATTCAAGGTGTGGGCATACCATGGATTTATATTGTGGCAACAGTATTTTTTTGTCATATTATCTATCCCTTCCCTAATAGTTCCTAGCATTCTATTAGCTTTTTTGACTGCCACTGAGCAGATGTCTTCAGAGAATTATACACGATCATTCCAAGATCTTTGAGTGGTAACAGCAGATTTAGCTTGTATCACTTCGTATGTATAGTTGGGAGTATGTTTTCCAATGTGCAGCACTTTGCATTATCAACATTGAATTTCATCTGCCATTTTGTTGCCTGGTGACCTAGTTTTGTGAGATTCTTTGGTAACTCTTAGCTAAGCCCAAAGCTGACTGCGATCTTGAGTAATTTTGTACCATCTGCAAACTTTGCCACCTAACTGTTCTCCCCGTTTTCCACATAACTTATGAATACAATGAACAGCACTGATCCCAGTACAAATCCTCAGGAGACCTTGCTATTTACGCCTTTCCACTGTGAAAATGACCATTTATTCCTACCCTTTGTTTCCTATCTTTTAAACAGTTACTGATCCACGAGAGGAACTTCCCTCTTATCCCATGACTGCTTACTTTGCTTAAGAGCCATTGGTGAGGGACTTTGTCAAAGGCTTTCTGAAAGTCCAAGTACACTATATCCACTGGATCACCCTTGTCCTCTACATGCTTGTTGACCCTCTCAAAGAATTCTCTTAGACTGGAGAGGCATGATTTCGTTTTACAAAAGCCTTTGTATTGCTAAACTCATCCTGATCATAAAGTTAATAGAAGATGAACTGGTTGTACTTGCTCAGTAAGTACAATGAGTCTCAGACTTTCTTTATACTAGAAAACTGGACTGACTTAACTAAATTAATGGCGATAAACCCAATGTAGGTGCACTGTAAGCAGATTAATTTTTGCTTAAATTGCTTTAGATGATCAGTTTTAAGATAAGCAAAGATTAAAGGTTTTAAGTGTGTCTACATTAATGGTTGTATCAGTTTAACTAGATCCATTTCACTAAACTGGTTCACTTTTTCATTATGGGTAAAGACTTACTGATGTAGAATGCTTTTTATTGCAGTGAAACTTCAAAAGGAAATCTTTTTTTCTATTTGTACTTAAACTATTTATTTAAATTTTAAACACTTTTTAGAGAAGGAGGACTTGTGGCACCTTAGAGACTAACAAATTTATTTGAGCATAAGCTTTCGTGAGCTACAGATCACTTCATGAAAGCTTATGCTCAAATAAATTTGTTAGTCTCTAAGGTGCCACAAGTCCTCCTTTTCTTTTTGCGGATACAGACGGCTGCTACTCTGAAACATTTTAGAGCGAAACTTCTAGTTACTCTTCTCAAACTGCACTTAATGCATTTACCCAGCTGTGTAGTGGATGGCAAGACTATAGAGCTTAAAACATACCGGTAATTGTGTATGGCCCAGTGCCAAAACTAATGCTTAATTGTTTAACATATTCTTAGTCTAATGAAGTGACTAATTCTCACTGTGGTCTAGTTGCTTACAGAATTATAAAGGTAAGCTGTTTGTGCACGAAAGGGAAAAAGTATCTTCTCAATAGCCTTTGTTCAAATTTCTTTTTTTTTTTAAATAGTCACGTTAGGGTTAATCGTAAGTATGTAATGTTTCAGCATTGTAGCAATGTGTTGGCCCTTCCAGGTTGAGGAGTACTTCTGGGAAGATTTCCACATTACTGATCTAGAGACTGAGACCAGAATTGAATGACCAGGGTTGGCTGTAGCTTCACTCTTGTCACGCTGCCTGGTATACAGCTAAGAGTGCCAATCTCAGGTCATATTGCCAAAATACAGGGCATGTACCGCAGACTGGTGGTATATTCTATCACCAAGCCAATAACCAATGTGTGCTTTCAGAGTACTGTACTAGTTATTATGAAGCCAGAGACAATTCCCTTCAGGCATTCTAGCCCCTCCTGCACCACCCAGACTTCTGTGATAAATGACCATTAAAACCAGAAATCGCATATATTAGGTTCTTCCAACTCCAAGGAGCCAGACACACACACCCCAGATCAACATGTACTTACAGGATCTCACCAAATACCACGCTGCAGCCAATCTTTAGTAACCTAACTAAAGATTTAGTAATAAAAAAGAAGGTATTAAATGGTTAACGTGAATCATATACATTACAGCTGATTTCAGAATTTGTAGATCAGGATAATAGGGGTGATGTTAAATCTGCCAGTTTGTAAAAAGTTTCTCTGGTGCCTCTCAAATATTGGGGTCCTCAGTCCATTGTTCAAAACTTTTTTTGTTAGAAATCACAGTCCAGAGATGTAGAACAGGAAAGAGACAAAGAAATGTCACACTCTCCAATTTATATCCCTCAGTCCATGTGCATGGAAAGTTACTGTCTCAGACATGGAGTCCGGGATCATATGTTCTATGTGCCTTGCTGAGTCATGAGGCATTCATTGTCTACATGCTCTGAGGCATCCTCAGGAAGAGTTGATTCTCTTTAATGGCCTATCAACCATAACTGGCTGGCTTTGATGTAAATCTGTCTTGGGCATGTTACCCAGGAACACATGTTTGAGATACAAACCATAGCAAAGATTCATAACTTCATACACAGTGATAATACATGAATATAAACAGGATAACATTGTTCAACAGATCACAACTTTTCCAGTGATACCTAACAAGGCATACTTTGCTCAAGATTTATTGCCATTGTATAATGGTGGTTGCCGCAATAATAGAGGGTCACCTTTTTTTTTTTTTTTTTCATATAGTCACAACTCTCTCTTCAGTAGTAAGGGCAAAGCTGGCTCAGGGGAATTCTCAGCCAGTCTCTTCCTGAGAAGCAAGAGAGCAGGGATCGCTAGGAAGAGTAGTTTTTTGGTGGCTGAGTTGTAAACCTGGGCTGGGGAAGGGCATTGTGGGAGATAAGAGGGTAAGTAAACCCAGGTGTAAGCATTGTGTCTGGGAGTGTTTGCAAAACCAGCCCAATAAAGTTTAGTGAAACACTTTCTATTTTTATGCCGTCGCACCTAGGTAAAGATTCCAGTTTTTTAAAAAAGTTGTTTTACTGCTTATCAACCAATAAGCCAGTTTTTAATTGGTGGCATGCTGAGAAACTTCCAAGTTTTTACTTCTGCACTTTATTATCTCTTATTTCTATTGCAGCCAGTGGTACTCTGTGAATTTTACTTAAGGAAAATGGATGTTTTACTGAGTTCGAGGGACATTACAAACCAAAGTAGCTCCATGCTTGTTTACAGAACCTCTTTACTTGGTTTATCTATTTGTAAATTGTTCATTCAGTTGCTCTTCACCCACCCGCATACATGTTCTTTGGCATATAGCCTAGGCAGAGGAGCAAGGGAGAGCTTTATTTCCCATTATGCCACTGCACCGACAATGGAAAAGCAACAAATTTGCCTTAAATAAAAGTAATTAGAATGTGGTCAGGTACTTTGGTTCAGCAACCTTACATCTAATGTTTCTTTTATATTACAGGTTTCCATTTTAAACATGTAATTTTTTAAAATCATGATGAATATTTTGTATATGCTTAAAGCAGTAACTAGATTTTTCTTCGTGTCTTTTCTCTTTTGAGAACTTGATCATCTAAGTGACACTCCATTTTCTGGTGAGGAAGAAAATGGTGGAAGTGAGGAAATAAAGACAGAAATCAATGGAAATTGGATAGCTGCATCTTCCATTAATGAAGCTAAAATTAATGCTAGAGCAAAGAGGCGGTTAAGGAAAAATTCTTCTCGTGATTCTGGGAGAGGAGACTCTGTTAGTGATAATGGAGAGGCACTGAAAAGTGGAGTCACTGCACCAACTAGTCCAAAGGGAAAATTTCTGGACAGACGATCCCGATCTGGAAAAGGAAGGGGACTACCAAAGAAAGGTTGGTGTAGCCTACTAAGAAGGGTCTCTGCTTATGGGCTCTTGTCTAAAGGCATGTTTTTCCATTAGGATTCTCTTCTCCTGAAACAACATTTTCTGTCTATCCTCCCATTCAGTAGTTCTTTTTTTAATGGTTGTATGGGGATGGCCACAGCAGATAGCGATCTTCAATAATGGATATGGTGTGCATGCACACATGCACTATTCATTATACAAAGCACAATCAACTTCTTTAGGATACTACATTGTACTGTACATTATGATATAACAATCTACAGATCTTGAGGCTTACGATGGAATTTATATCAGGGATACTCCCTTTAATAACTTAAAGCACAATTATTTCAACCTTCAGCACTCTTCATGCTGCCTCATGTTGCTTAAAGTTTCCTGACTCAAGTGGTGCAAAGCCCAAATGGCTGGGAGTGGAAAGATATTCTGCAAATACTTCTGCATATTCTGGAAAATCTGAGACTTACACACATGTGCCTGAATGAGGCATGATAGTATGGAGATACTTTGAGCTCAACCCAGCATTTACCATAAGCTGGCTGTCTTTTTTCACTTTTGCATGTTTTGCCAGGCGGTGCAGGTGGCAAAGGTGTTTGGGGTACACCAGGGCAAGTATATGACGTGGAGGAAGTGGATATTAAAGATCCCAACTACGATGATGACCAGGTGAGCAAATGTTTTATTATATACAGTGCAAGTTTGAGATGGAAATAGCCTTTTTATTCACTGTAATTGATGTGACATTTGTAAAGGCTTGATCCTAAAGATGTTAAACACTCTGACCCTGATAAAGTGGATGCTTTAACTTTTTAAGCGCATGAGTAGGCCCATTCACTCTCAAAGAGGTTGGAGTAGCCTGCTAAGGTGGTCTTGGTTTGTCTAGTGGGACTACTCTTGCTTAAATTAAACATTTTGCTTAAAGTGCTTTGCTGGATCAGGGCCATGGTACTTAGCACCTTGCAGGATTAAGCTCTAATTCTGTATTTAAATTTAAAAATTCAAGAAAAAATGTTTGTTTCTCAGTCCTCTAAGAAAAAACTACCAAACTAAGATACATTTTAATTACAATTTAATCTTTTTATAAAAACGCCTACATTCTTGTATTGGTTTTGTGAATGCTAGTTTTGTAGTAAACCATCAGGGTCTCTTACTACAATAATATTTTGCAATGTTAAGTTGGTATCAACAGAAGTGAAAACAAATTCCATTTTCAGTATTTCATTACTGCTAGTGTTGGTACTGATTTTTTAGGCGCCTATTGCATATGGAGAAAAAGAGTAGTAGACAAATAAGGTTCTTGGCATATACTTTATGCTAAAGACACAGAGGTATAACTGCAAGTATGCGTGGTAACTTTTTCTCTTCTTTGTTTTAAATTATTAGACATGAACACTAAATACTTCAGGTCTCTGAAGGAGTTCAAAGCCAGTACAGCTTTGTTTTTAACTTTTTGCAGTCGCTCATTGTACAGACTCTGTGCAGTTGGTGGGGGGGGGAAACTGGTTATATGTTCCTTATCTTCAGTATTTGGGTATGAACCAAGATAAAATCAATTTCAAGGTGGAACACTGTGGCTTTTTAATACCGTGGTGCACATCAAATCTAGGAAATCAGCTTGATGCTCTGCTTTGAAGGTAAAATATAGATCTAATGGCTGAAGTCAAAAGATTCTTTAACAGTGGTGTTGGCACCACTGCCCACACCGTGTCAAAGCTTAAGGGGGTGTATCTTGACAGCTAAATAGAGAGATGCATAAAGTAGTCACTTGTATTTTGGCCCTCTCAAATAGTGTATAGTAGCTTGTTGAGGGCTGAGAATAGATAGTCTGAATCTAAGGCTACAGCCAATATTTAAAGAGCCTAGGACAGAGGTCCCCAAACTCTCAGGTGCATCCCCTAGGGGGGGTGCTGAGAAATGTTCGGGGGGTGGGGGGGCATGGCAGGGCCTGGGCCAGCCCTCATGGTGGGTGGGGCGGGAGGCACCACCTAGCCCTACTCCAGCTGTGGCTCTGTTCCTGGCCCTAGCCCTGCCCCCAGCTGTGGCCCCAGCCTTGCCTCCTTGCTCCTGTCTGTGCCCACCCCCGGGGGCCGGGGGCGTGGGGAGGGTGTGCTCCTGGTGGGGATGCAGACAGGGGTAAGCAGGGGGCATGACTGTGTGAAAAGTTTGGGGACGTTTGGGGCCTAGGATAAGTGTGTCAATGTCCACCCTCAAGTGTGGCTTTCCCTTCCAGTGCTTACAGTTGAGTGGATCACAGGGAGTTATAGATCCAGTTAAAAAAAACAAACTCCCCAAATTTAAAAATCAAGCCGAACTGCTATGTTCAGACCATGTTTAAGTACTGATTTCCTATTTAGCTTCCCCATTAGGCAGCACCATGTTACACCTTTTGTCCAAGCTGTACTCTTCCCTGTGATGGCTCTCTTGTACATGGAGGCTGCAGTTCCCCTCTGAACTACAACTTAATACCATATGCAGTGTGCAGCACAGACTCTGTCATGGTGGTCCAGGACAGTAATATATCTATTTCTGTCCCCCCCACCCTGACATAATCTGTTACCAAATTGTCCTTCCACCCCATTCCTTCCACACTCACACATCCCTATCTACCTGCTTACCTCTGAATATTAGCAGGTCAGTCCAGGAGGAGTGGGGAAGTGAGGGATATGGAGCAAGATTGGCTGTGCTGGAGTTCTGGTTCTTAGGCTTATATTGCCCTGCAAGGTCAGGCTTCCCAGTGGCCAATTGCTGCATGAACTCTTCCCCCTTGTGAGTGCCTCTAACTGACTTTACCAAACACCCTGAAAATTAAATGCCCAGTCCTTTCCCTCCTTCACACTTTTTACACATTATTGGCTGTCGGCCGTGTAGCTGTTATGAAAAACAGGCTGCTTCTTGATTGGGGAGGGGAGAATAGCTTGTGGGGAAAGATACAAGGTGTCTGGTTCAGCTTTTGCCTTCCTGCAGGGCTGGATATGAGTTTGTCTCCCTCCCTTCCATATATAGTACATGAAAACTTTGTTTCTAACAGTATGGTGCCAGAAGAATCCTAGGTGCTTACAATGTTGGAAGTTACAATGTTACTTACTTGTAAATACAGCTTTTATATTTTAGGGAAATGTAATCTTTGTTCCAGAACTGATCAGTTTCCACAAACTGATAGAAATCTTGGCTGCCAGTACCAAAGAGTTAATGATTTAAAAAGCATTTAAGCTCTGCAATAAAGAGAGCAAGGGAGATGCTGTTGCTGTTTAGATTCAGTATCTGATTTCTTTTATTTTTTTTTTTTTTAAACAGGAGAATTGTGTCTATGAAACTGTAGTTCCACCTTTGGATGAAAGAGCATTTGATAAAACTTTAACACCAATGTTACAGGAATACTTTGAACATGGAGATACTAATGAAGTTGCGGTATGTCTGATAAGTTATATTTTTAAAAATATCACACTTGACATGGGAAGTCACAGCCAGTTACAAACGAGATTATAGAGGTGCTGATATGGAAATGCACAGTTAAAGCATCCAAGCAACCTTCTCTCTGCCCTTGTAGTGGTCATTTGAATTTTTTTAAATTAAATCTTTAAACTGTTTTATTAATATTTTTTTTATTAAAATGTTAATATATTTTCTTCACATCTTATTTAGGAGATGCTGAGGGATTTAAATCTTGGTGAAATGAAATACAGTGTGCCAGTGTTGGCCGTATCATTGTCATTAGAGGGGAAGGCTAGTCACAGAGAAATGACATCTAAGCTCCTCTCTGACCTTTGTGGGACAGTAGTGAGCACAAGTGATGTGGAAAAATCGTTTGATAGGCTACTTAAGGAACTACCTGAATTGATGTTGGATTCTCCCAGAGCGCCACAGGTATGCCTACAGACAGCCCTTTGCACCAGATCTTTGACTTTGGCCTCCATGGCTAGTGTTGTTCAATTTACACCTTATTTCATGAAGCAGTTTATGTATTTTAGTGGCATTATCATTTATATGCTATAGCTCCCTTCTGTCTCACCACGCCCCTTCCTAACTCCCAGACTGATGTTTTAATTTGAGAAGTTTCCCTTTTTGTTTTTTTAAATTCGTGTAACAAAACTAACCCTTATTTAAGTAGTCTCCCTAGAGGTGCCCCACTTCAGGTGTGCATGTGCCCCACTTACCTCTGATCAGAGATGTTTTTGTTTGAAGTAGTGCCCGTTTTTAGCCCTCGCTGGCACTCCAGATATTCTTGTGCCCCATTCCAAGGATACATAAAGCTGTGAAGGCAAACTGCCCTCAGTTCCTTCTCAGCTGCCTGATGGCCTGAGACAGAGCTGCTACTGTGCACACTTCAGCTTTGCTCTAGCTTGGCTTCGAGTCTTTAGTTCAGTTTTAGTTCTTTTGATAATCATACTGTAGCACAGAGGGTCTCCTGTTCTTTGCAAACAACTCTTATCTCAACCTGACAAACGCATGTCTTGCAGGGTATTTATTATTCATCAAGAGTAGCATGGTAAGGTATCTACAGAAAGCTCTTAACTTGTCAAGGTTCATAATTGTTGCAAGCTGTACGTACATGTAATATATAAAGAATATATTTATGTAGAAAATATGCTTTATAGACTTGACATAAAAGTTAGTCACTCAGGGACAATACGTCCCCATTCAAGCAGGAGGGAGTTGTCATATCAGCCTAGTTTGTTATGATGTAAAGCAAGACTAGGTTGTTTAGCCTTGTTCTATCCTAAAATTGTCAATGGGGGTAAAAAAGGAACATTACAACAGACAAAACCTTACAAAGGCTCAGCCTGTCTGAATAAAGACAAAAGACTGATTCAATATCGGAGAGAGAGGAGGAAGACACTCTTCCTCCTTTCAGTGAGGAGACATCTTGGGAGCAGGGATGTTCTCATGGAAAAATTGGATCCTGGTTCCTGTGAAGCCAGCCAGCTCTTTAACAGACTGAACTTGGCAGGGAAAACCTACTTTATTAAATAGGAAAGGTAACTGTTAATAAGCGTAGACAGGTTTGTAGGTTTTAGGATTTTGTTTTGATTTCATTTGTTTCCACCACTCTCCGGTTCTTAGTTAACTCTGTATTCTTTTTTAAGTAAACCTACTTTTGTTTTGTTGTAAGTGCTCACATGTGATGTGTGTATTTTAAAAATATTTATTTATTTGTTTGTTTATTTAATTATTATTATTTTTTTTTTTTTTACAGGAACAGTAGTTTAAGGTAAAACTAGTGAACTGGGGTACACTGCTCCTTTGGGGGCAGAGGATCTGGGATTTCTTTGATTAGCCAGAGACAGGGGCTGGATATCACAAGGGAATGATTCAAAGGGACTCTGGGGCTGGGGTACACCTGTTCATCTGCAAGGGAAAAACAGGGCTTGAACAGCCCAGAGGAGAGAGCTCCCTAACACCACCAGCCTGTTAGCCATTCAAGCAAACACCCAGTTACCACAAGCAAGACTTCATTGTGTTGCAGGCAGGTGGGTAACAAGGTGACTCACAATCCTGGGTACCCAGAGAACCATCACAAATACCTTTTAAGTTTATTTGGGGGGTTTGTATTTAATACCCTGCCCCCCAAATTCTGAGGGGTTTGCCTGAGGGGTTATTGTCGACCAGGTATTCCAGTATCCCTGGTTTTCAAGTGTATCCCATATCTGGTGTGTGGGAGATACCCACATCTCAGCCAAGTGCAAGACCTCAGTTTCTAAAAGTAGATCTAGGAAAAAAATAGATTAAACTTTGGCTCCTCGTGATGGAATACTGCCTCTGACCAGCCTTGAATCCAGGCCTAGATACCACCCCCACTGCCCTGGACATCCACCTCCGAGTGATCAGAGTGATGTGTTGACTCCCCAACCCCCACCTAGGTCTTCATAATCTTAGATCTTCCAAGAACAAGCATTCTGGATCTCCTAAGATAGAGCCTATGTCAAAAGAGCTTCAGTCACCATCAAGATCGACCATTTGGGACTTTTTTATTCTCGTACCCTCCTCACAACTAAGAGTTGTGAGGATTGTTGTGGAGCATGGTAGACAACATCCTACTAAGTCTACACTGTTCAGTAAAGACCAAAAGCACCTCAACCTCTTCGGGTGTAAAAACTTCTCCTGTGCAACGCTCCAGTTTAGAAAAGAGAATTATCAGACTTTGATGGCAAACTATGATCACACCAAATATGGCAAACTCAACACTTTTTTTTTTTTTTTAAATGATCATCTTTCCTTCAGAACACTGGGAACAGTTATAGGCTACCATAACTAAGGGTCATCTGTCAGCACGGACCGTCTTGCAAGCTTCCCTACATGCAGTTGACACTGCAGCTTGTTCCATCTCAACTGCTATTGTCATGTCAAGCATCTTGGCTGCCGCTGTCGGGATTGCCTAAGGAGGTTCAGATTACTGAAGAAGACCTTCCCTTTGGTGGACTGATGCTTGAGTGAGTCCACCAACTAATCCTTGCACACCTTTACTGGATTTAAGGGCCACACACAGGTTTTGGTGTTTATATGCAACTGCAGATAAAAGAAAATTTAGCAGAGCCCAAACAACACAGAAATCCCATCTGCTCCAATTCTTCAGCTTTCTTAGACCAGCCAAACTGCCTTAGAGACCAAGATATCAAAAGAAGAGGCCTCCTGCTATGACCACTAATATCACCCAGCCTTGTGTCGTCATTTAAACCTCAAATTTGGTGGTGTAGTTGAGGGTTCAGAACAACTCTATCTTGGGATTCTTCAGTTACAACATACTACCTGCTTCCCTTCCTTTGGAGATAGTTTCTCCAGTTTTCAACCTGCATGGGAGCAAATTACATCTGACAAATGGGTTTTGGAGGTTATAACCTCAAGTTACTCAATCCATTTCCTTGTCCCTCCTTAGGGACTCTCTTTTTCACGAACATTTGCTGAGACAGGAGACCACCTCCCTTCTATGCACAGGAGCCATGGAACTTGTTCTAGTCTGCCACAGAAGGAAGAGGTTTTACTCCAAGTAATTTCTAGTCCCCAAAAAAGAAGGGGGGATGGAGATCAATATTAGATCTTGACTTCCAGACACCTTCATGAAATTACAGAAATTCAGAATAGTAACTCTTGCAAATATACTTCTGTCATTAATTCCGGAGATTGTTTTGCAGCCTCAACCTCCAGGGCACATACCTTTTGTAAGAGGAGTGAATGGCAACGTGAAAAGTATCTAGTATAGAGTGCTCCGCTTCAGCCTTTCATCTGCCTGCCAGGGTATTTCCAAAGTCCTGACAGTAATAGCTCTTCACCTTTATCAGTGAAGAAGACTCTTCCCCTACCTTGACGATTGGCTGTATGATGCATGACCAGAACTTGAAGTTCTCTCTGCAATACAGACAGCCATGATCCTGTTCTGCAACCTAGAACCTCAAAATGATACAGAAAAATCCATTCTAACTATACTTCAACAGATTTCAAGGAGCTTCTTTGGATGCCGTAACATTCAGAGCGTGCCTCCTTATGGACAGACTTAGGACACTGACAAGACTTACTGCCAAAATTCGAAATAACCCCCCATACCAATGGCAACAAATTGCCTCCAACTGCTGGGTCGTTTGGCAGGTTATACTTTTTTGTCACACAACATGCCAGCTACATCTTTGCTGTGTCCAGGTTGCTCCAGAATTGTTTATATCCCCAGCAAACATGGTCTAGGCAAGTTGGTGTCTATCCCTGGTTGGGTGCTAGATTCACTTGGTAGAACGACCTATCCAAAGGCCGTGCAGGAGTTCCTTTACCCACCCTCTGCCTATCATCTACCATAATTTTGGATGCACCAGTTGTGGGATGGGGAGCTCTGCTTTGGTGGGGGAACACACCATCCAGAACAAATGGTTGTCTCAAGTCTCTCCTACACATCAACCTCCTAGAATTATGGGCAATCAGAAATGCCCGTATCCACTTTCCTTCCTTAATCAGAAGCCAGTCTGTCAGTCGTGAGACAATGTAGCCTGAACATTCTACCTAAATCATCAGAAAGGGATGAGATCCCCTTTTTTGTGCTGAAGCAATAAAGCTATGGAATTGGTGTATAGCCAGTCACATTCTCTCAGCACACCATGGCTGATGCTCTGAATTCTCCCAGGATTATGAGTGGGAGCTGGACCCTTGAACCCTCAGATTTTTCTGACCTGGAGGTTTCTGCAAGTGGACATCTTTGCAACTGCCGCCAACGAAGTGCGAGAAAGTCTGGGTCATCAGTCTTTGGGAGATGTCTCTCTCATTTGTTGAAATGAAGGGCCTTCTCTGCATATCCTCCAACACCATTGATTCCGAAGATATTGCACAAGATCAATCAAGACAAAGCCAGAGTTACTCTAGTTGCACCAACTTGACTGAGGCTGGTTTGGTACGCTTACCTGATGTGCCTTACTTCTTTTCCATCTTTTCAGCTTCTGACTATTTCCTGTCTGCTGTCTCAGGATACTGGTCTGTCTCTCCATCCTCTACCTCTGGCACTGTTAAATGTACCAATGGCTTCAATTTGCGAAGCAGCAACCTGGGCATCAGTGCACACTTTCTCCGTGCAGTACACCTTGATACATGCCTCTAGATTGGTGGTGGTTGTTGTCACGGCAGTCCTTTCTTCAGTATTGGATTCAGCTCCAAAGACCTGTCTTTCTTCAAGGGATACCACTCAGGAGTCACCTGAAGTGAAGCCCACACAGGCCAATATTAAAAGAAAGAGAAGTTACCCATCTTGTGCAGTCACTGGAGTTCTTCTAGATGTGTGCCCCTCTGGGTACTCCACTACCTGCCTTCCTTCCCCTGTGCTTCAAAGTTTTATCTTGCGTGACTTCATGGTAGAGAATGAGCTGAGGGTGGCATGCCTGTACATCTGTGTATATCCTTGGTATGGGGCATGAGGATGACAAGCTCATGACTAGGTCAAATGGGCACTGCTATTGAAAATCTCCTATCAAAGACGCATGGGGTCTGTGTGCACCCAAAGTGGAGCACCCCTAGGGACATACGTCTTGAATAATTCCAGCTACTACTCAAGGTGAATAACCTCCACATTTTAAAAACAAAACCTAAATAACTATGCAAGTTTAAAATGTCTGTTTGGAAATCCTGTGGAATTCAGTGTCTCAAAAATATTTCTCTTCTGTTGCAGTTAGTGGGCCAATTTATTGCTAGAGCAGTTGGAGATGGCATTTTATGTAGTACTTACATAGACAGCTACAAAGGCACCGTGGATTGTGTCCAGGCTCGGTAAGTGATTGCTCTTTGTAGTTAGCGTTTATAGTTCAGTTTGTTTTTTTTTCTTTTTAAATTCTGAGCAAGCAAACCAGTAATTTGGTATTTTAAAATAAAGTAGGTGTGGCCACTCGCTTCTATTATAAAAACAAGTCAAGAACAACAACAAAAACCCTCAAAGGAAGCCTGTCACACAAAAAACCACCCCAGACTTTTAAACCAAGAGATACTAAACGTTTCTGGCAAACTCGATCTTAGTATCTAGTTGAATCTATTTAACTCGGCAGTAAACTAAATTTGACTAGCATTTTTGCAAACTGAATTCTTACAGTTTAACCTTTCCTCAGCCACTTAAAAAGAGCTTACTAACTTATATTTAAGAAAAATTCTGATCAAATCAGAAACTATTAGGGAGCGTTTTGCTTTAGAAAAAGACTTCATATGACCAGTAGGTAAATACAGCGTCAGGAGAAGCAACGTAAGGATTTTGTGAAATAAACAATTAAACCCTTTTTGCTTCTTGTCTTGTGAAGGTTTGACACTCTGTGCAGCACTTTCTCAAACTTTCTATTGTCCTATATGGATATGAGGACTCAGTTTGAGTCAAAACTGTTTGAAGGAGCAGCCTATGTGCAAGGGGTGGGGAGGAAAAGAGACTTTTGAAAAATACCTTCAGATTTTGGAAACATCAGGTTTTTGTGTATAGTATTGACCTTTCAGGCTTGGCTTTTGGAGGTGTTGAGCACTCATAACTTCCATTGACATAAGTTAGTGCTGTTGGTACTTCGTACCTCTGAAAACTAGGCTACTGTTTAGGTTATCTATCTTTGGGCACCGAAGTGTGAAAACTTTGTCATTCAATTATGAAAATCATTTTACTGTGGTTGAAGGATTTTTGGTCCCAATAATTAAGTATATTCATACATTTAGCATGGCCACTTCCACTTCTGAGACAGTTACTTCTCACCTCACCTAGCCACTCCCAAAGAGTGAGTACAGTTCTCCATAATATGGCTACGATCAGCCTGAATAAATGGCTGAGTATCCTCCCTGTTCAGGTATATGGTAGACAATCTGGATCTAAGGTTTTTCACACCCAGTTCCTCTTCCCAGTGAGGTGGCAAGCTTCCCTAGTTCCCCTGTCTCTTTGGAAACTCTGTGTGTGGTGTTCCTCTGCTGAAGCACCATTTTGTCTCCAGACTTCAGGCGTCCCAGAACTCTTTGAACCCAAAGGGAGTAACCATTCTCCAAGGTAAAGGCACTTTAGGTTTAGCCACGTGTTTGGAGACTTAGATTACTAAGCAAATGCAGGGCCTTGAGAGACCCCAGATTTTACTCTAGAGGGAATCCAACACACTTTTCCACTGGGTAGAGGAATGTCTGAGGTCCTGCCTTGACAGTTCAGGTAGGCTGCTACTACTATGTCCCTATCAAAATGTAGCTGAAGGGAGAAGCTGGTGGGGAAGAGATCTTCAGGAAGCTCACCTGATGGCTGTCGGTTCCAAGTTGTCAGTGTAGACCTTGCATTGCTGAACAGACCGTGTCTTCTGAACTATCTGTGATGAAGTGTGAGCACATCATCTGAAGAGGATGGCATTTGTGATGTATATTTGTTGGATTGCCTTGAAATAAGGGGTAAACTTTCTTGGAGTTGGATCTCCCTAGTCTCTTATTGTGGGAAGTTATTACTAGTTGAGTAGAAGCAAGTAGGTGTTCTGTCATCTTGTGTCAAATGAGGGAAGGATAGTTGATGATGATGATGAAATTTGGAACATATCCTGTCTCACAGAACCAAGTCTTGACATAAGGGAAACTCCTTGTTTTCTTTCTTCCCTCCTCTGTAGTGAATTTATGTAAATAATTTTGTAATACGACCTTTGCTTTATAGAGCTGCATTGGACCGAGCTACTGTGCTGTTGAGTATGAAAAAAGGTGGAAAGCGTATAGACAGTGTATGGGGATCAGGCGGGGGACAGCAATCTGTAAAACATCTTGTTAAAGAGGTAGCTAATTTTTACAATACCTGTCTTGTGGGGGTGGGTGGGTGTGTGTATCAACGCTCATGCAGATTGACTGGGAGGGAGGAAAGAGATGCATTACCCCTGCACCTAAATCGTATTCTGCTGTTTTGAAATGTGTATTTATCATGAATTAAAGATGTTGACCATTACATTGACTGAAAAGGATGTTTGTCCTCTGTAGGCTTGTATAGTACTTCCTTTTGTACAATGAACACCCTAAAGATAATACCTGCAATTAAGAGTTTATGATCTTAAAAAGATAAGAAGCCTGAGAAATCCAGAGGTGGGGATGATTTTATTTAATTAGTCTCCCTTTTGGCCTCATGGCTGGAGGGTAGCTTTTTCAGAGACTCCAATTAGGATAGGGAAGAAGCAGCAGCAAGCTTGGGATACATTCCAGATACTAGTAGAAAATATAAAGGAAGGAGTCTGTGACTTTGAGGTTGCAAATCTGGCTTAGTTGGAGAATGATCATGCCACCATAAGTAACAAAAAATGGGAGAAGATTTGGAGAAAAGAGAATGAGTTTGATCTTAGCCATATTAAGGTTGATTGTCCCATGCGCATTTTATCAAACATTATTTCTAATTATGGGCTGCATGTTAAACATGTGTATGCAGACGCTGCATCTTTTGAAATGGTGTCTAGATAAGTGTTCAGCTTCATACTATCTGTATAGTTAGACATAACTTCTCAGTTTAAGATGTGTGTTTATTAAAACACTAGTTGCAGTTTGGGATACAAGTTTTTTTTTAAAATGCATGTCACTAGCTTGTTGCTCAGCTGAGCAGTGGATTTGTCAGATTAATTGTCAGATTGTAAATTATACCTAGTGTTTTGTTTTTGTTTTTGTTTTTTAACAAACTGAATAGATTGATATGTTGCTGAAGGAGTACCTACTTTCTGGAGATGTATCAGAAGCTGAGCGTTGCCTTCAGGAACTAGAAGTGCCTCATTTTCACCATGAACTTGTATATGAAGTAAGACAGAAATCGGACTCCCTTTTATAACTTTTTTAAATTGTGGATAAATATGAGCAGACTCTAGGTTTAATTTCAGGGTGGACGTGCAAGTAATGTTAGTGGAATCTGAAGCTCAGCTCCCAAGTATTAATGTTATCAGATATATCTAAATTCTCTAAGTATAGTGCATGCTACTTGTGCTTGGGTAAACTGTTGGTGCCTTCAGGAAGGTGTAAAATTAAACTGTATTTATTACATGAACAGGACAGTTACTGGATATGTTGTACTGAAAGAGCCATTTCACAGTTGTCTGCTGTGGAATAATGGCGAGAAAAAACCCATGCTTGTTTTGTAGTTTTGTTAAACCGAGATCATCTTGTTGGTAGTGCTGTGAGCTATTTATTACAGCAGGTTTCAAGCAGATGGATTGCTCTTTTTAATAGGTCTTTACCACTTCTGTTAAGTTATACAGTCAATCCTTCACCAGTGGAGGATTTCTCCCTGTGATATACTGTCTAATCTATTTTAAATGCCCTGAGAGAGGGAGGAGAGACTATTCCACAGTCTAATACTGCCTTCTGTCAGTACATTTTTGCTGATACTGAACCTAAATTTTTCCTTTTTTATAAATTTGCTTCTTTGTTCTCAAGAAGCTCTTTCTGTCGTGGTGTTTACACCCTTCAAGTGTGTGTAAATTTTAATTTTCCGTTGTGGTGTCTGTTTGATGGAAACACATGAAATCAGAAAGTAGAGCCATCCACACTGCTGCTAACTGATGCCTGAGTACAGGGTCTTGTGATTTAGAGTACCTCTAGAAATAGTCCAGAAAGCTTTTGTTTTTTCTCTCCTCTTCACTGGTGGTTTGTATTCCTATGGTAACATCTTCCTTGTTTTTATGCTTCGTATCCTTACTCAAATAATTTTTCCACCACATACTTTGTTGTTATATTGTAGTATACTAGCATTGTATGCACATGTGATAAATATACATTTCTCCATGTGGAAATTTTACAACTGTGTTTGCAGCATTCACTTTTCATTTCTTGTAAGATGTACTTTTGCACTGTCTTTTAGTTAAACACTTCCTCTTGCTTTATTTTAGGCAATTGTGATGGTTTTAGAATCAACTGGAGAAACAACCTTTAAAATGATGCTTGATTTGTTGAAATCCCTCTGGACGTCTACTGTCATTACTCTGGACCAAATGAAAAGAGTAAGTGTATTTTTTCCAAAATAGAATTGGAATAGTAATTCACCAAAAATTGTGTGTTTTCAAATGTCATTCCTGTTTTACACCTTTCCTTAAACTGTAGATGGTGATCCATTGTTATCAATGGTACTGCTATGGTTCTGTTTGCCCTCCGGTGACTTGTACAAATAGACTTTAGCTGATGTTACACATTTATTGCTTTATTTTGGAATCAAGGCGGTAAAAATGCGTTTTAACAGTGTTGTCTTGTGGCGCTTCAGAGTTGAGAATAATTTAAAATATGTTCTAATAAGGAAACTTCGAGGTGTTACTGAATTATGTGCTTTAATTACTAAAAATTTAAATCTTTCATAATGTTGCAATATAAAATAGGGATGTTTTTATGGAGCTTGACCAGCCATACTTACTGAAGTACCTTATTTGGATTTACTTGATTTTTTTAAAAAAAATTACTTAGAGTATAAAAACAAAATAATTTAGCTATATCTGAATTAAATTGTGGTTCTGCCATAAGTCCTGAACAAGTGACAGCATATAGCTGTGTTGTCCCATACACTGGAAACCATTCTGTGACACATTCACAATTTAGTTTCCATCTCCACCATACCGTCTGCGCCGCTTCCCTTGCTCTGGGGGAAGTGATTTGTGTCAGGCACGGATTTTTCAGCTGTCCGAGCTGGTGTGTTAGGGAGATGGCCCATTCTTTGCTTAATGATCAGAGGAATAGTAAAAACTCCAGAAACTGCTCCCTCTCTGATGTCACTACCCATGCGACTGTAATGTACAGGCAAGTTAGGCTGGTGACAGTCAGGTCCTCTGATTTTTGGGAATCTTAAAATTCAGTTCATCTACCTAGGTAAGTAGATAAATCTAGGTAATACTGTATTCTATAGTGTGGTGTAACTTGCACCTGAGATGGTATGGATTCCTTGAAATTATTTTTAATACTTTTTAAAGATAGATAAATTATTTGAATTATTATCCCTTCAGAGTATAAAAGGGGTAACCCTTCTTGTAGCAAAATGTGACTTCATTACACTAAGTCTGATATTGCAGGGTTATGAACGAGTTTACCGTGAAATCCCAGATATTAACCTGGACGTGCCACATTCATACTCTATGCTTGAGCGGTTTGTAGAGGAATGCTTTCAGGCTGGAATCATTTCCAAACCACTGAGAGACCTCTGTCCTTCAAGGTACTTTTTCATTTAATTATAAACAGAGCTGTTATATTAAGTTTGCCTGACATTTTCCCATTCTAAGACCCTGTCTTCAGTTGCTTAGAACTTTGCCAAACTTTAAGCATTTAGACTGAAACTTTCCATGCTGGGTGTCTGCCTGAGGCTGACTTCTTTTGGAAAATATCATCCAAAAGGGTAGAGCAGTTGCTGAGAATGAACCTATGAAATAATACATTGTTTGGTCACTGTTTAAAAAATCATGCCAACTTTTTCTTTGGAAAGCTCTAGAGCTCCCATGCTTTGGACCAGGAATTTGAAATTTGGCAGGAGGTGGCTGTTGTCAGGGATGTGTCTTTTGCCACCCCTATGAAAATCTGCCCAAATTTGGTCAATTTATAAGCCTTTGAAAACTCAGTTCACACATGCTCTTATACGTCTTAGATTTTTAACAGCTACATTCCCCAAAGATTCCATCTGCACTTGGCATATGCCGCTCCAGGACTTTCCCTGTAATTGCAGTTCCAGCCTGCTGCTGGCCATGCCTGAACTGAGAGCAGGGAGACAGTCTCATCTGTGTTCTCAAGGAGACCCCCTTTTTGGTAGCATGAAGTTGCCTGATTTGAATGCAGATGGGACAGCAGGGTTAGAAGGAGAACTGGAAATAGCTGTGTGAAGAGATTTGGACAAGGAATTGGGGGGTGGGGAATGACGACACTGAGATTGGGTGATGAATTGGGCAGGGAGGTTAGGGATGAGTAATATGGGGGAGGGGCAGCAACTGGAGGCCAGGGTTGCAGGGAGAGACAGATTGGATGAGAAGCTGGGAGTTGGAGGAACTGGAACTGGCTGGGCAAGGAGATTAAGACTGGGAGTCCGGAGGGGTAAGCGTAGGACCTGCTGGGCAAGAGGACTGGGTTGTGAAGCTGTGGGGAAGAGACAGGACTGGGATAGGGAGAGGTTGGAGGAGATGGGTAGAAGGGTCAAACATGGGAGGTGGGGGAAGGGAGTGGGAAACAGAGGTAGAAGAGCCTCTGCCCACTTGATCAGACTCCCTTCCAGAAACTGGAATGGAAACTGAGAATTCCTGAGTCTCGCCCTTTCTGTGCTGTCAGAAAGTATTCGTGAAACCCCGTGACAAAGTGTCCAATAGCTTTGTTATGCAGATGATAACCTACTAGTGCTATCAGTTACTCTGTTATCTCAAGGGGCCAAGCTCTGTGGTGGATCTAAAGATTTCCACCCTGCTAATTAACCATAAAGGTGTTATGATGCCACATGATGGAATTCGTTTTAAGTGTTCTTTTTTAAAACCTAGGAATTTACACACAACTACATTAAAAGAACATTATTAAGGATGTGAAGTCAAGCACACAAAAGTTAAGAAATGCCAGGAAATGTGCAACCTTAATTTGGCCCCTTGTACATATGCATTATGATGCAGTCTTTATTACATGGTCATGTTTACTATTTTTTCCACAGGACCCCTGCCTCAGTTAGTGCACAAGATAGATAATGCTCATGTAATGAGCAACTATTCAATATTTTGTTTTATGCTCATTGTTCAGTAGGTGGCCCCATGTCTTATTTCCTGCACTCTGGGGCATTGAGCTCTTAACACTGTACTCATTTTTCGCTTTTTTAAAAGTGAGTTTTGCAAATTGCTACCTATTCACAAGTCATTGTTACTATGGGTTAGGTTATATACTGTATTTTTAAAGGTCCTTTTTTATTTGATCTGCAAAAAATTAGGTTTCTTATACAGAAATTATCTTCCTGATGGCAATAAAGTGAGTTTGTAAAATTTTAATGAGTTTATTCTCATCCCAGAGAGAGCCAACATAAACGAGGGACTTAAAAATTGTCCCTTGTTCTGTTCTTTGAGGAGTTAAATCCATTAGGTTTTATACTGACATGTTCCCTGGTATAGTTTCTTTAAATCATCATTTAAAATTAAAGCTCCATTATACATCAGTTCTAGTACTATATGTAGAATCACTATCAAAATAACTTTTTGTAACCTTTAATTAAACCTCTCCCCTCCCCCGATTTAATGTCTGCAAAACACTTTGAGCTTTGTAATTGGAAGGCCTTATAAAATGTGCAAAGGAATATAACTTTCTGTCCTAGAGATTATTCCTCCCACTTGGGTTTGAGGCCCAATGACAGGGCAGCAGAGGGAAGGATGCTTTGCATGACTTTGTACTTCTCCTGCTCTTTGGCTAAATAGAGGTGCAGTATCTTGGCTGTCAAACTAGCACCTTTCTCAGGTTCTAACACTACATGGAATTCTAAGAAAGGGAGAATTCCTGCCTGCTAAGAAACTTGAGTGTCAAGTTTTGAAAAGCCTAGTATAAATACACAAATAGTGTTCTGTGTAGACTATTCAGATTGATTACGTGGCCTTTTCAGATGATCAAGAATTTGACAGGTAATATTACTGATCACCAGCCACCTCCATGTTACTCCCAGGACCTGTGAAGTGGTGCAGGGATCACTCTAAACTATGGTAAATAAGGAAGGACTATTGACACTAATGTAAAATTATAATCTTGTATTTTGTTTTTCCTTACAGGGGAAGGAAGCGCTTTGTAAGTGAAGGAGATGGCGGTCGTCTTAAACTAGAGAGCTACTGAGTATAGGAACCAACTCTTGCAGCCTTAGATGTTTAAAGGGAAAAAATATATTCTTTATCTAAATTGTAAGAGTTGCTTAACACAGTTCATATTTTTTTAAAAGCACTTGTTTTGGGTACAAATCATTCTGAAATAGTTTTGTAAATTTATATTCAGGAAGGAAACTTCTTTCTCTGGGCATATAGTAGAACAGAACAAGTAACCACATTTCAGTGGTGGTGCCTTCAAATAAGCTGCCCTTTTGTAAGTGCCATATGTTTATGACCTAATCATTCCATGTTCTGCATTGATGTCTGACTGCCACTCCTTTCCTTCAAGGACAGTGTTTTTGTAGTAAAATCACTGGTTTAAACAAAGCTTTATTATAGAGGGGTCAAGTTAAGCTGCTGTAACCTCATTTTGGCTGCTGCTGTTGAAATGCTGTGCTTTGGGAGGAAAAATGGTTATTTCTTTAAAGAATCTAAAAAATGGATTGGTCATAAGATGTATTCGTCTTTTCCAGGGGAACGCACTGATTGGTCTTAAAGACCAGTGCAGTAAAAGGTGGCTGGAACATCTATTTCTCTACAAACTGGAAAAAATGAACAGTTCTGATAGAATGTATTACAAAATAAATTTTTGTAAAGCTATCCTTTTCCTTTGTTTTTATATAAGCAGTTTTGGAAAGCTCTTTAAGTCCTCTGCAGATAATCTTTGAACCAGGTGCCAATAAAATACATATCTAAAAAGTACCCTTTTGCATAGCACTTTGTAGAGGATTAATGAATAATTAAACTGAAAGGGACATTTTACCCAAGACTTCCCTGAAAATGGGTACATAAGTTAGCCATTTGACCAAATGACCCAGCATCTTAATCCCATTGTTCAGAACAAGGTTAGAGTATGAAGCATGATTACATTACTGTAGCTGCTTATTAGTCTGTCATCTTCCCCCTATTAAATTAATACTAAGAACTTTGACAAATTAGAAGTAAAACTAAAGTAAAATTAGAAATTGTGGTTTTAGGGCAAGAGTTCTAAAAGGTGCCTCCTGCCCAATGAGGGCAAAGCAACATCTGCACAACACATTCTCAGAAAACTGCTGTGGATAGAGCTTGAATTCAGTTCAACAGTTGCAGCATGTCCGCTCGTGCCACCCAGTTACTATGGCAGACTGCCTACAAACACTCTGGTTTGCAACAGAGCAGCAGTCTTAGTGCACATGCACATTTCACTCTTTGATCCAGCAATTTGAATCAACCCATTGTGTAGGAGCAAATTTTACCCACTGAAAGGGGGCAATGACTTAGCTAAAATAAATCCTGAAAGGGTCAGATCATTTGGAGGGTGAGATCCCCAGTCATCTCAAATGATCCCCAAATCTGGATCATCCACCTCATTCAATACTCATCGGGCACAGTAAATTTCAAGACAATTCCCATAAGCATGTGGATTGTAGAGCACTTATGTAATGCTTTAAACAGTAAACAATGCTTAACCTCTAGCAGAGCTGCTGCTCTAATATAATACCTAGACCAGAACGGCCAGGCAAGATTTGTAACATTTCAGAAGTGTTAGCTATACATCTCCAGCCTCAAGTAATGAACTAAAGTAAATAGCTTAGAGAAAAAAAAAGATTAAGTTGAGGGGGACAAACTCTTCATGGGGCTTTTTTTTTAAGCCAGCACAATTATGAAGCTTTTTAAAAAAGAAATCAAGCTACGAAGCCGAAAGCCCCAGCTACAGAGAAGGTAGTAAGCATACTAACAAAAGACTCCTCTTAAGCAAAATCTACAGACATTTATAATATGTACAATATAAGAAGACATGAGCTAAGAAAGTTTAGTATGGACTTCTACCATTCCTGAACTCCTTTTTAATAACTGTACAGCAAACATCACTAAATTAATATACACAAACTAAGGTACAATATTTAGGTGAAATATTTCTTAAAGGGGGTGAGCCATCATGCACACTATTGTTCGCTTTGTTGCTGCTGCTCCTTCTGTGCCACTTCTTGCTGGCGAATTGTCTCCTGTGCTGCTCGCTGCATTTTCTCTAGCTTTTCTAGGGTAACAGATTTTAAAGGCAACAGTTTTGGCTTACATAACACCATGGTAGGCACATCCTCCACTGACAACTGCCCTGAAGTGTAGAAGGAAAAATAAGAATATGTAAATTTCATATAATTGGCATGAATTTTACGATGAAGTATAAATACATCTCAAATAGCACCAAATGTCCTTGAAAAACCTAGTGTATAAATAAAAGAATTTTGGACAAGATAGCATTAGTTTTCAGAAAGAATATACTGTTCTTTGGGGAAAAAGGTTTGCAAAAGCACGAGTCATTAACTGAAACTGGCTTGCTTTTCAGAAGTAGATCTTTTGTCTGATTTTGAACCACAGGAAAAAAAATATTTTTTCAGGAACTGAAGTCACATAGCTCAGAGTTGGGATCTTTATTTATTCAGATCTGTGCAAAAAAGACATTTAGACTATCTCCTAAAAATCAAGTTAATGACTAGGATTCTCAGCTTTCCAACAGTAGCCAAGCAGAGTGCTTATGTAATATAATGCCTTATTTCCTCATGTGACAGCTTTCTTGCCTTTCAGTTCTTACATTTTTACCAGCACAGCTGCTAGAACTCAGTACTTTAAACCATCTGAAAGCAGCCGTGCAATCCCAACTTTCAAACTATATTGCTAGAACTAAGGATTTGAATGAAGCTGTCGAACCCATTTTATGATTAAGATGGGGGTGGGTTATGGGGAAGGTAAGTAAAATGGCAATCATAATATGAACTTCCTTTCTACTGTTTTCGGTCAGAGCTTACGTCCGTGTTTACAAACTACTGTATGTGCTTTCAAATACCCTGACCAGTAAGGGGAAGAGTAATCAAAGTAAAAACAGGATTCCTGCTTTTATTGAGAATATGCCTATACACACACTTAATTGGTCTTGCCTAGATCAGGAAGGTTCAGGAGTAGCTGGCGTTTGGTTTGCTGGATGTTCTAGTTGCTGTAAGGCAGCGGTTCTCAAACTTTTGTATGGGTGACCCCTTTCACACACCAAGCCTCTGAGAGCAACCCCCCTTGTAAATTAAAAACACTTTAAAAAAGTATTTCACGCTATTATAAATGCTGGAGGCAAAGTGGGGTTTTTTTGGGAGGCTGACAGTTTACAACCCCCTCCCCCACCATATAGTAACCTTGTGCCCCTGAGGGGTCACAACCCCCAGTTTGAGAACCCCTGCCTAAGCGACGGGGGGACTACCCCCGGCTAGATAAATCTCATTTCCATACAACACCATAGCTGTGCACGGTGCTGAAGAGAAAACCAAGGCAAGGTCTCTACGGGAAGGGGGGGTCCGTCCACCCCAGAGAGGAAGGTCGGGTAGCTGTGCGGGCAGGCACGCCTCTGCTAACCTCATCGAGCTCGCGCGGGCAGCCCTGGGCTAGCTGCCCCAGGAGCGGCCCGCCGCGAAGTCGGGCTACGCGCCCCCTTACCCCTCGGGGAGCGCCGGGGCGCCGAAGCGGGTGACGGGGGAGGCGGCCCGAGAGCGGCTGGCCGGGCCCGGCGCAGGGAGCGCTGCGGGGCGCAGGCGGCACGGCGGTTACCTTGCTTGGGCAGCACCTCCCGGAAGACGGACTTGCCCTCAGGCATGGCGGCGGCGTCGGGCGGCTGCCTGCGCGGCGCTGAGGCGGCCCCTGAGAAGCTGCCGGCGGAGGCTGACCCGCCCCCGCGTCGCTAGGGCCTGAGCGGGCCGCCTTCAACCTGCCCGGACCCGTGCGGCAGCGCGTCAGGACGGGACGCGTCCCGCGTAGGCAGCGTCCTGTCGTCACCTCGTAATTCACGGTCCCGCCGCCGTCTCCTCACCCCAGGCGCACGGCGCTGAAACGCATGCGCACTGCACATCGACCGTCTTGCGGGCGGTATCAACGCATGCGCAGTGGCCCCAAAAGAACTAGCGCTCCCACCGTGCGCGGCGCTGTCATCGTTGCATAATGAGAAGCCTGGTCTCTTGGGGGGGCACCGCATGCTGGGAATTGTAGTCCAGTGGTGGCCCACTGCATGCTGGGAATTGTAGTCCGGGGGGTAGCCCGCGGCATGCTGGGCACTGTGGTGCCTTGGTGGTTCTGCAGCACACGGGGAAGCCTGGTGCTGCTCCGGGGCCTGTTGTATGCAGGGGGCACGGTCTGTGGGGTTGCTGGTGGAGGTGAGAGGCAAGCCCGGCATGCCGCACCTCCATAATTAATGCCGCCTCAGTCTGCCCTGCTTTACTGCAAATGAAGCCTTGCCCCCAGGCTGCTGGCATGTGGCCCACACTTGGGCGTGTTGGGCAGCCTGGTTCGGCGGGAGCACGCCCATAGCTGTGGAATCTGACCTGCGTTGGTTCTGAGTCTCCCTACCTGGCTTCCACCTACTCCGGACTCTGGAAGGGTTTTTCTCGTTTGAGAACAGAAAAGCCACCCACCCACCTCAGCCCTTGAGGGATCCCACCAGGAGCCGGCCGTGCACCCCGCATGGCCCTTGGGTCTGTTGTCGTTTCGGCAGGCTGAAGACCCAGCGTGTAGAGTGGGACCAGGTATTGGCCCTGCCTCCCGCTGTGTGATGCATATGGCAGTTAAAGATTTTGATGCACAGCTGCATGCGTTTGCATTTTACAGGGAATGTTGGTCCCAAGTGAAAACAAACTCAGCATATTAAATCTTTTAATCAGGAACCAACCAGGCACCACAACATCTGGCCAGATGGGTTAAAAACTGGCCAGATGACAACCTTTCCCATTCGACATGTTTCTAGGATGTTCTGGAAAAACACTCGGGGACTGGAGGGGATAGAAAGCCCTTTGCCTTTAGATCTCTAGTTTCAGCCCAGCCTAGGTTGGAGGCTATAAGAAGTTATCGCTTGGCAGCTTGCTTAATGACATCTACATGAAAGGAGGTGGTAAGCCCCTGCCCAATTTCTAAGGGACACGGCTGTACAGTACAGAAGCTACCTACCATGCTTATCCTGAATTGTCCCCTTGTTGTCAGCCTGAGAAACTAAATGAGCCAGAGAGCTTGAACTTGACAGCCCAGTTGGTTTCTCCCTGTCAGCACTGATGGTCTTTGGTAAGGCAATGCAGAGAAGTCTATATTACCACTGCCCAATTCTGAGATGTGCTCAGCTTCTGCAACTCCTACTGGCAACAACATGAGGTGAGGGTATTCAGTACCTTGCAAGAGCAGGATTTCCTTCTCCAGGGCCATCAAACCAGCCCCTTTCACTGACATCAAGTTCACTCTACACTTGTTTGAAAATATCAACAGATAGTGCCCAGTAGTGGTTTTTCCAGGATTTCAAATTCTGATCAAAGTTTTAATCTGATGTCCTAGAGCTTGTAGTATGAGTGGTGCCACTGTTTAAAATGTAATCAAAGGCTGGGGTACTTCTTAATGCTAAAAGCACAAATGCGGCAAAACCAGATTTGCCAGTATTCCTCTCATCACTCAGATACATGCAGGGCCTGTCTGTCACCTGAATCACCTGGATCGAATGGTCTTCAGCTGTCGTTAAGACTGCGCCGATCACAACACATCCGCCATTCTTCTCGCATGCTTCCCTTTCTTCTCCACGTTCATCTGAAACGTTTAACAATGTCATCTTCCCATCTTCTTGGAGGCCGACCAGGTGGTCTTTTCTGTTCTGTCTGTGTTTTGGAGAATTCTTTACCATTTATTAGCAACTTTCATTGAAGAGCACTTGGAAGTATATGTGCTAACACACAAGTCAGTAGATGCAATTTCAGCTTCCTGGCTCTGCATGTATATGGTATTCAAGTACTAATTAAATTCCAAGATGTACTGTAATTTTAGATTTTGCTAATGATATTGTTTGTATGGCCTGTCCACCTGTTGTACCAATAAATTAAAAACCAGCAGGATCTTATTAAAGGGAAAAAGGCAAAATACCACATTTATTGTGAATACAGAAAGAATCATAGTAAGCAGTTAGTTACAGCTATAACATTCCATTCAATCTTATATTTATTCACACATTCATTCATACACACACACACACAGGTTCTGCAAGGTTGTTATCATAGTTACCAGCCTTAGAGTTGCTCATGCCAAGCCACTGGCCAGGTGGCCTGGACATGAGGAGGGAGCAGGGCCTTGTCAGATGCTCATCTGATGCTCCTGGAAGTTGGTTTGCAGAATCAGACACCAAAGTTCTGACTTTTTAGAGTCTATTTTTATAGGAATTTCTTCCTATGCCAGTCTATGGGAATTGCTGCATCATGCTGTTGCTGAATCAATCAGCAGATAGCACATTCCTGACGGCTCCAAGATGTTATCTTGTTCTTTGGTTCTCCCATTCTTGAGGCTGTTGGGTGGATTCCAGTCTGCCCTCCGGGGGTCCTCTGGTTATTTCCACTTGACGCCTTCTTCAGCCGATGGACACTGGATTCTTAGGCTGGCACCTCCCTGATCATTCAGTTATTATCCACACCAAGCATCCATCCACATACATCCTCTATCTCTATTTTAATCACAATTGTTAATACAACAAAAGGGCGGGGAGTCTCTGGGTGCTGTTGCTATTGTTAGAGTATTGTTGTGAGTCTCTGTGAATTGCTTTGAGAACAGACTCTGTCTTAGAATGTACTAACACAACTAGCAGCTTGCAAGTTTCACACACAGAGGGAGAGAAACAGTACCAAAAACCAAGAGACCTCTTAATTAGTAATACCCTGGAATTTAAACTATGGGGAATCAAACTCATTTGTGGTTTTAATACAGAACTTCTTTAATATGATCCAACACACCCTGTCCTTTACTTCAGTAATTTGAAGAGGGAAAAGCTCACATGTAGGACCAGTTAACATTTGTAAACCTGCTAACCACAATCTCAGCTGGTATTAGTGATCCTTATAGATGTAGTAAGAAACAGCAGATTCTGCTGACATTTTTCATAGTGATGTATATTAGCTATGGACAAAGGCTTGTGGAAATTATAAACAATGGCACTGTTTAGTGATCAAAAGAGAATGAGGAAAATAATTTTTTCTATAATAAGTTTTCTTTCTGGTTTTGATTTCACTTGGTCATGTTTCCCTCTGCTGAATTGGATGCTGTGCAGTTGGCCCATGGGATAATCCTTCGCTGCTATTTCTAATGCATTTGTGGGGTTACAGTGAAACCTGTACTAAGAATCCAACTTTCAGTAAGCAACACCCAGTCAGAATTAACTAGAATATCTTTGTAATCAGATCCTTATACTATGTAAATATTAAATTGTAAAGTATAGCTCAGTTTTTGTAAGATGTCAATTATGAATGAAATTTCTGCAGCGCAGGAGCAATGAATATTTCTGTGCTAGCTAAAAAGAGCCTTAAAGTGACAGGAAATTTAATTAGATACAAGGCAGCATTAACCTGAATTCCTTGGCTAGGTCTTTCTAGCTGCTTGTTCATTGCAGATGGTTGTTTGGAGTCCAGCATTATCTAAGTATTGGTATTTTCAGCAACTAAACCTCATCGCAGTCATGTAGGGAGTTACTTTCCAAAATGACAGGTTTCAGAGTAGCAGCCGTGTTAGTCTGTATTCGCAAAAAGAAAAGGAGTACTTGTGGCACCTTAGCCCTGGTCTACACTAGGACTTTAGGTCGAATTTAGCAGCATTAAATCGATGTAAACCTGCACCCGTCCACACGATGAAGCCCTTTATTTCGACTTAAAGGGCTCTTAAAATCGATTTCCTTACTCCACCCCTGACAAGTGGATTAGCGCTTAAATCGGCCTTGCAGGGTCGAATTTGGGGTACTGTGGACATAATTCGATGGTATTGGCCTCCGGGAGGTATCCCAGAGTGCTCCATTTTGACCGCTCTGGACAGCACTCTCAACTCAGATGCACTGGCCAGGTAGACCGGAAAAGAACCGCGAACTTTTGAATCTCATTTCCTGTTTGGCCAGCGTGGCAAGCTGCAGGTGACCATGCAGAGCTCATCAGCAGAGGTGACCATGATGGAGTCCCAGAATCGCAAAAGAGCTCCAGCATGGACCGAACGGGAGGTACGGGATCTGATCGCTGTATGGGGAGAGGAATCCGTGCTATCAGAACTCCGTTCCAGTTTTCAAAATGCCAAAACCTTTGTCAAAATCTCCCAGGGCATGAAGGACAGAGGCCATAACAGGGACCCGAAGCAGTGCCGCGTGAAACTGAAGGAGCTGAGGCAAGCCTACCAGAAAACCAGAGAGGCGAACGGCCGCTCCGGGTCAGAGCCCCAAACATGCCGCTTCTATGATGAGCTGCATGCCATTTTAGGGGGTTCAGCCACCACTACCCCAGCCGTGTTGTTTGACTCCTTCAATGGAGATGGAGGCAATACGGAAGCAGGTTTTGGGGACGAAGAAGATGATGATGATGATGATGAGGTTGTAGATAGCTCACAGCAAGCAAGCGGAGAAACCGGTCTTCCCGACAGCCAGGAACTGTTTCTCACCCTGGACCTGGAGCCAGTACCCCCTGAACCCACCCAAGGCTGCCTCCTGGACACAGCAGGTGGAGAAGGGACCTCCGGTGAGTGTACCTGTTAAAATACTATACATGGTTTAAAAGCAAGCATGTGAAAGGATTACTTTGCCCTGGCATTCGCGGCTCTCCTGGATATACTCCCAAAGCCTTTGCAAAAGGTTTCTGGGGAGGGCAGACTTATTGCGTCCTTCATGGTAGGACACTTTACCACTCCAGGCCAGTAACACGTACTCGGGAATCATTGTACAACAAAGCATTGCAGTGTATGTTTGCTGGCGTTCAAACAACATCCGTTCTTTATCTCTCTGTGTTATCCTCAGGAGAGTGAGATATAATCCATGGTCACCTGGTTGAAATAGGGTGCTTTTCTTCAGGGGACACTCAGAGGAGCCCATTCCTGCTGGGCTGTTTGCCTGCGGCTGAACAGAAATGTTCCCCGCTGTTAGCCACGGGGAGGGGGGAGGGTTGAGGGGGTAGCCACGCGGTGGGGGGAGGAAAAATGCGACCTTGTAACAAAAGCACATGTGCTATGTATGTAATGTTAACAGCAAGGTTTACCCTGAAAGAGTGTAGCCAGTGTTTTATAAAATGTGTCTTTTTAAATACCGCTGTCCCTTTTTTTTTCTCCACCAGCTGCATGTGTTTCAATGATCACAGGATCTTCTCCTTCCCAGAGGCTAGTGAAGATTAGAAAGAAAAAAAAACGCACTCGAGATGAAATGTTCTCCGAGCTCATGCTGTCCTCCCACACTGACAGAGCACAGACGAATGCGTGGAGGCAAATAATGTCAGAGTGCAGGAAAGCATAAAATGATCGGGAGGAGAGGTGGCGGGCTGAAGAGAGTAAGTGGCGGGCTGAAGAGAGGGCTGAAGCTCGAATGTGGCGGCAGCGTGATGAGAGGAGGCAGGATTCAATGCTGAGGCTGCTGGAGGACCAAACCAGTATGCTCCAGTGTATGGTTGAGCTGCAGCAAAGGCAGCTGGAGCACAGACTGCCACTACAGCCCCTGTGTAACCAACCGCCCTCCTCCCCAAGTTCCATAGCCTCCACACCCAGATGCCCAAGAACGCGGTGGGGGGGCCACCGGCCAACCAGCTACTCCGCCACAGAGGATTGCCCAAGAAAAAGAAGGCTGTCATTCAATAAATTTTGAAGTTGTAAACTTTTAAAGTGCTGTGTGGCATTTTCCTTCCCTCCTCCACCACCCCTCCTGGGCTACCTTAGTAGTCATCCCCCTATTTGTGTGATGAATGAATAAAGAATGCATGAATGTGAAGCAACAATGACTTTATTGCCTCTGCAAGCGGTGATCGAAGGGAGGAGGAGAGGGTGGTTAGCTTACAGGGAAGTAGAGTGAACCAAGGGGCGGGGGGTTTCATCAAGGAGAAACAAACAGAACTTTCACACCGTAGCCTGGCCAGTCATGAAACTGGTTTTCAAAGCTTCTCTGATGCGTACCGCGCCCTCCTGTGCTCTTCTAACCGCCCTGGTGTCTGGCTGCGCATAACCAGCAGCCAGGCGATTTGCCTCAACCTCCCACCCCGCCATAAACGTCTCCCCCTTACTCTCACAGATATTGTGGAGCACACAGCAAGCGGTAATAACAGTGGGAATATTGGTTTCACTGAGGTCTAAGCGAGTCAGTAAACTGCGCCAGCGCGCCTTTAAACGTCCAAATGCACATTCTACCACCATTCTGCACTTGCTCAGCCTGTAGTTGAACAGCTCCTGACTACTGTCTAGGCTGCCTGTGTACGGCTTCATGAGCCATGGCATTAAGGGGTAGGCTGGGTCCCCAAGGATACATATAGGCATTTCAACATCCCCAACAGTTATTTTCTGGTCTGGGAATAAAGTCCCTTCTTGCAGCTTTTGAAACAGACCAGAGTTCCTGAAGATGCGAGCGTCATGTACCTTTCCCGGCCATCCCACGTTGATGTTGGTGAAATGTCCCTTGTGATCCACCAGAGCTTGCAGCACTATTGAAAAGTACCCCTTGTGGTTTATGTACTCACCGGCTTGGTGCTCCGGTGCCAAGATAGGGATATGGATTCCGTCTATGGCCCCACCACAGTTAGGGAATCCCATTGCAGCAAAGCCATCCACTATGACCTGCACATTTCCCAGGGTCACTACCCTCGATATCAGCAGATCTTTGATTGCGTTGGCTACTTGCATCACAGCAGCCCCAACAGTAGATTTGCCCACTCCAAATTGATTCCCAACTGACCAGTAGCTGTCTGGCGTTGCAAGCTTCCACAGGGCTGTCGCCACTCGCTTCTCAACTGTGAGGGCTGCTCTCATCTTGGTATTCATGCGCTTCAGGGCAGGGGAAAGCAAGTCACAAAGTTCCATGAAAGTGCCCTTACGCATGCGAAAGTTTTGCAGCCACTGGGAATTGTCCTAGACCTGCAACACTATGCGGTGGCACCAGTCTGTGCTTATTTCCCGAGCCCAGAATCGGCGTTCCACAGCATGAACCTGCCCCATTAGCACCATGATGCCTACATTGGCAGGGCCTATGCTTTCAGAGAAATCTGTGTCCATGTCTTGATCACTCATGTGACCGCGCTGACGTCGCCTCCTTGCCCGGTATCGCTTTGCCAGGTTCTGGTGCTGCATATACTGCTGGATAATGCGTGTGGTGTTTAATGTGCTCCTAATTGCCAAAGTGAGCTGAGCGGCCTCCATGCTTGCCTTGGTATGGCGTCCGCACAGAAAAAAGGCTCGGAATGATTGTCTGCCGTTGCTCTGACGGAGGGAGGGGCGACTGACGACACGGCTTACAGGGTTGGCTTCAGGGAGCTAAAATCAACAAAGGGGGTGGCTTTACATCAAGGAGTATTTCAGGCAGGACTTCACTGAGGGTTCCAATAAGAAATGGTGCACCTAAGTTATTGTTCTTATTGGAACAAGGAGGTTAGCCTGGCCTCTGATTGATACATGGCTAGATTTACCTCGCTGCACCTTCTTTGTGAGTGACTGCAGTGTGACCTAGAGAAATGAGTCCCCTAGGTGGGGGAGGAGGCAAATGAGTACAAAACAAATCTGGTCTATTTCTTGCTTTGATCCACTCCATCTATCTTTTACATCTTCGGCTGGCAGCAGACGGTGCAGAAGGACTGCATGCCATCCACATCTCATGGCTGCTCGGCAGAAGATGGTACAGTACGACTGCTAGCCATCCTCATCTCTTGCCTGCCTGGCAGAAGATGGTGCAATATGACTGCTAGCCATCGTCATCTCTTGCCTGCCCGGCAGAAGATGGTACAGTACGACTGCTAGCCATCGTCATCTCTTGCCTGCCCGGCAGAAGATGGTACAGTACGACTGCTAGCAATCCGTATTGCCTGCCTGCTCACCATAAGACGGTTCAATAGGACTGACTGCAGGACTAAAGAGAATGACCTGGTCAAGTCACTCCAAATTTAGTCCCTGCGCCCATGTCTGCCCAGGCGCTCCCAGCCGACGCGGCCAGGAGTACCTTGGACATGACAATGACGGCTACCAGTCGTATTGTACCGTCTGCTGCCATAAGGCAATGGGTTGCTGCTACTGTGTAGCAATGCAGTACCGCGTCTGCCAGCACCCAGGAGACATACGGTGACGGTTACCTGAGCGGGCTCCATGCTTGCGGTGGTATGGCGTCCGCACAGGTAATTCAGGAAAAAAGGCGCGAAACGATTGTCTGCCCTTGCTTTCACGGAGGGAGGGAGGGAAGGGGGGACTGACGATATGTACCCAGAACCACCCGCGACAATGTTTTAGCCCCATCAGGCATTGGGATCTCAACCCAGAATTCCAATGGGCAGCGGAGACTGCAGGAACTGTGGGATAGCTACCCACAGTGCAACACTCCGGAAGTCGACTCTAGCCTCGGTACTGTGGAAGCGCTCCGCCGAGTTAATGCACTTAATGCACTTAGAGCATTTTCTGTGGGGACACACACACTCGAATATATAAAACCGATTTCTAAAAAACCGACTTCTATAAATTCGACCTTATTCTGTAGTGTAGACATACCCTTAGAGACTAACCAATTTATTTGAGCATAAGCTTTCGTGAGCTACAGCTCACTTCATCGGATGCATCCGATGAAGTGAGCTGTAGCTCACGAAAGCTTATGCTCAAATAAATTGGTTAGTCTCTAAGGTGCCACAAGTACTCCTTTTCTTTTTACTTTCCAAAATGTTTTTCTTGCCAGTGTTTTTCCTCGATGATATGAAACAATGGTCACCTCGATTTGTTACTTGAGAGCATTTTACTGATTGAGATCTGGGATCTCGCAATGTGCTAAATCCATTTTCTCAGCTAGCCAAATGCCAACTTGGCATTCTTCTAAAAATGCTGATCCTTAGGGTTGTGGCGATGTATGGGTGGTTACCGGTGAATGTTTCCAGAAGTTGCCAGTAGATTTATTTTTAAAACATCTTGTGACACTTGGAGAAAGAGGGTATTAAACGATTAGGAACTGGAAGGGTAGAAAGTGAGCAAGAGGTACGGGTACAAACTGGTATATTGCTAGTTTGCACCTTCTGTCTGAAGATTTCAAAGTGCTTAACAAATGTTAGGTTTCAGAGTAGCAGCCGTGTTAGTCTGTGTCCGCAAATAGAAAAGGAGAACTTGTGGCACCTTAGAGACTAACAAATTTATTTGAGCATAAGCTTCCGATGAAGTGAGCTGTAGTTCACGAAAGCTTATGCGCAAATAAATTTGTTAGTCTCTAATGTGCCACAAGTCCTCCCTTTCTTTTAACAAATGTTAGTAGATTTAGTTTTGGCAAGTATTATTTACCACATTTCACAGATGAGGAAAATGAGGTTTGGAGAACCTAATCCTGCTCATGCTGAAAGCAGTGATTAAATGACAGAAGTTGTGACATGTCAAATTATACATCAAGGACCCGACTCATTGGTTCTGCTAAGAAAAGGTGGCTTTATGATCCCTGCTTCTGGGGCTGGGTGAAGGCTGCTTTGACTTATGCTCAGTTGCACAAGTGGCCAATCAAGCTGCCAGAAATAGCCGGAGAGCAGAGGTACTTTGCTCTCATCTTCTATTCCCTGCGAATGCCCCTTGTGCTGGGAATAGAATAAGCAGAGCCACTATGCTGTCTCTATTCCACCTTGGGATTACCCTTATGAAAGTGTAAAATGGCTGGTTAAATTGGCACAAAGTAGCTGGAATGGAGGCCAGGATCTGGCCCCAGGTTTGTGGCAGATGCAGGAACAGAACTCCAGTATCCTGACACTAAGTCCTGTGCTCTAACCACATGTTTCTCAAAGGACATGAGACAGACCTTAACATAAAACCTAGTATTGTTCCTTAAAGTATCCAAGCATGAGGATAATATATTCTGGATGCAGACATATTATGTCACAAATGAGTTATTCTTGTACTTTGCAGAAAGCCTCACAACCACAAAACCAGAAACAGCGTTATAAATGATAAGCTTGTTTTCCTCCTCTTCCCAGAGATAGTCTCAGCACACAAGACAGCATATAGACATGCATTGCTGGAATCCAGTGAGTTTCATGACATTTGCTGAAAGCCATTTGCTGAAAGCGTTCACAATACTGCAAATACAAAACGAACATTTATTTTAAGTCTTGAATGAAAAATATCTACCTTCACCAAGGATAGGTCACATGTACCATAGGTGAAGGCTGGGCTCAGCAGTAGCAATGTTGCCAGTTCCAAGTGTTCAAAAATCACGGGGCAGGCTCCCAAAATCATGTAATAGTTGTTGGGTTCTTTCTATTTCTCTTCTGTTTTCTGAGCCATTAGAGTTCATGCTTTCCAGCTTTTTCCTGCAACCAGAAGGGCTAGAAACATCACTGTATTTTAAAATGAAAGCTGAGGTTCTTGCATGATCACATAACCTGGGGTTTCAAAAAAAATTTTAAACAGCCAATATCGCATGTATTGGCAATGCTCTGGGTGACCATCTGTCTTGGGTTTTAAGGGATATCTTTTGCTTGGTTGATAGTGTCCATCCCATATTCAGGAAGGAGCTACTAATACAATCTGGTCAGATTTAAAAATGTCTGTTTCCCAAATATCTCTCTTTGGTTTTTATATAACTCTGACCTTTTAAGCACAAATGATAACCATGTGAAGATGCATGACTCTGTGCCATTTATAAAACATTGTGTGTGTCATCCCTTACAAGTAAGCTTTGGTCCTGTGTTTTTCATGCATTTATTTGTCCTTTATTTCCTTGAAACATGGGCAGGCGCTCTAGGGTACAGACCATCCTCACCCAGGAACAAAGCAAGAGATTTACTCATACTGGTATACAGGGTGAGACCACAAAGTAACTCTGAGGGCAGAAAGTCCAGTTTGGCTCTCAGAAAGAATACAATATGCTATAACAGCTGGAAGGTGATCAGACACAGAGTGTGGTGGCTGCCTCTGTGAATGAGTTGGTAGGGGCATGGGTTTATTTCTCATTGATTTGATCATTATATTTGAGGTTTTTGATGGTTGCAACCTATGGACATGGAGGCCAGAATAAAAGCCTGGAGGAAAACCCCATGCTTGGTAGAAGGGCTTGTCTTTTGTTGCTGAATGAGCTGATCCGCTTCACAGCGAGAGAAACTGTTCCTTCCAGCTTCGTTCGTTGTGAGCTACACTCATGCTAAATGTCTGAAAACATACGGTACAGGTGACACAGAAGTAGCTTTCTGACTGTCTGCACCTTCTATTCCATCTCAGTCACTATTGTCCAGTAAATGCTGAGATCTCACTGCCTGCCTTATTGTTATATATAATTCCATTCTGTGCTGTCACGCCAGATGCTCCAGACAGGAGTTTCTATGCAATCAGTGCATCACTTGTGTGGTTAAAATCATTTAAGCTTTGGCCTGGGGCCTTACAGAGCTAGAAAAGTGCTAGAATTGCCCATAAATGCACTGTCACTTTATTGTTTATTATTCCACTTCTCCCCCAGCTGCTTAGTGTCTCTCTTGGAATATTTCTTTAATTGGTTGGGAAAAGTGTGAGACTCATCCTTTACTTACTGGGTACAAATTAAGTGATGAGTCAGGGGACCCTATACAAAAGTACAACTTTCATACACAAAAGTCAATCATTGACATAACACAGTAATGTCAATACCTAAACATGTCCTAGAAATTAAATTAACAGTTTAACATACAGACCATAAAACTCCCAATGCAGTCAAATAAGAAGGTTGTATTGTCCTGTGAAATATACCTCCAGAGAAGCTGGAGAGGTTGAAGAGACCTATCAAATTATCCAGTCCATCTTCCTGGTGGTGCAGGATCATTCCTACGGAATACTGCCTAGTGCTCAGTCTAGTCTGGTTTTAAAATTTCCTGGCGATGGGAGTTTGAACACATCCCTTTAGGAGACTATTGCACAGCTCGATAGATCTCCCTTTTCGGGCTGTTTTCCCAGATATTCAGCATAAACATCCCCTTTTTATTATTCCCCTCCCAAGTACCTCTCCCGCCAAAAGTCTTATTTTTAGGGCAAATTTCTATTGGCATGTTCTCTCTGAAGAGAAACTTAAGTGAGGTCTGTTTTGGGGCTATACATGCAAGTGTTTTTCCTGTTAGATTCTCCCATGCTGCCTGTGATAGATATAGCAACCTCATGTAATATCTCTGGGGATCATATTGTGTTCAGTATATGAATAGTCTATGTGTCACTGTGGGCCTGAGCTTGTATGCAACTCCTGCGGAGGGAGGGTTGCCACACTTCCCCCAGGAACTAAGAACAGTAGGGGGTGATTAAGGTGATTCACTCAGTTTGTAAACACCTCCAGAGAAATACCATCCCTTGGGAGGCTTGCATATACTGGTTCAAACTGCGTTTTCCAGAGACCAACAGACAAAGAAATGGCTTTTGCATAAAAAGCTGTATTTAAAGTGATTCGGGGTTATTAGAGGGCTTTCCCTTCACCCTCTTCTCTGGTTCTTGTCATGTAGACAGAAAGCAGAAGACCAGAAGTCCAAAGTGCAAACAACGCAATGTTTATTGGGGTTAATTTCCAAGCAAGCATATTCAGAGCCCTTCACACCAGTCGGGCTTATCTCTGTATGCCAAGAGAGTCTGTTTCCCAGGGTTCCGTTCCCAGCTCTGATGCCGCAGAGCCTTGCCTGTGTCCCTGTTCCCTATTCCCTGTTCCCGTCCCCCCGCTTAACAAAAATGATTAAATTTCCCTCCCACACACACTTCCTGCTTGACCCCAGTTTATATAGTAATATTCTCAACTATACCTTAACCAATCATTTTACTGAAATTTAACTAACCAATCTTAACATATTGTAACATAATTCTCTAACCAATTATGTCCCGCTACCCTAATTAACTTACACCTAGAAAAATTAATTATACAGCAGACAGAAACAATTAGAGAACCAGACAGATTAACAATAGAGAAGTGGGGCCATAAAGATAAAACAGTACCAAAATGACGGTTTCACAACCGCAACCACTGATAAGTGATTTCTTGCCAGACAGGATGCTATCAAACTAAGTTTTCTTTAACCATCTTAAGATCTGTTTCTTTATCTGGTGGTGATGGGCACTACCAGGACAGGATCGTCTTCCTAACAGCCCAATACCACTTTATTTCAATGTAACTGGTTTGGGATGTGAGGATGTGACCATACGCTTCCCAGCTTATGTCTGCCCCTTCTGCTTAGCCAAAGGCCTTAGCCTAAGAACAAGGCCTCAGACTATTCTAGTCAGAAAAGGCCCATACACAGGCGGACTTGTGATTTTGATTCTTTGTTTTATACCTCTGTAACTAGCTAAATGATAAAAATACACCTAAGTTCTTAAAGTATAGGCCTTTACAGGCAGGCTTGAATATCTATATTCTAACAGGGGTCTTCTTTCTGTTCCAGCAAATGGACAGGATGTTCTGTCCAGGACAGTCCACTCCCAACCCTTGCGGAAGGGTTGGAAAGACTTAGCCTGCTAGGGCCCTATAAGACCGATGGGAGAGTCCTAGTATGTTTAGTGTAGGTTTAAATCTGTTTAGTGTTTTATATATTTTCTCTTGAATGCTTTTACCTGAAGAATAAGTGTGCTTGCTTAGAGAGCGTTGCATGGTAATTTGTAACTGCTGGTGCTACACCGTTCATAGCCCTTGGAGAGAAAGCAAAGTACCGCCACTGGATTTAGGCAGACTGGCTTCAGGGAGGGTGTCACGATACTGCGCTGCTCACCGCTGAGTGGTGCCTCCTTCTGGTGATTAGCTCTGTCCAGTTCAGTGCCTCCTTTCTGGTCTTCTGACGTGCAGTTCTTCTCTCGCTCATGGAGCCACAGTATGGCTACTTTGTGACTCAACCCTCAAGGCAGCTCACACTGTAATTTTCCCTTCCGGGGCAGTCTTTCAAATTCCTACCGCACCAGCAGCATCAGGCAGTCCTCATGCCTGCTGCCCTGAACATGTCACTCCAGCAGTGACTCCAGCAGGCTTCCTATTCACTGCCCTTAGCAATGCCACTCAGAATTGGATGGTAGGGGTACCCAGGTTCACCCTCTACTCCTGGTTCTAATCCAGGGCCCTACAATGAGCAGTTAAGGTATGTGGCTACATGTACCTTACTGCTGTCTTCCCTGGACTACTTCCTACCATGCTTCCCCAAGCTTTTCATTCTCTAGTCTTTGTAATCAGACCCCTCTTAGGCCTGCTTGGTAAACTCTTTCTCAGGGAGTAATTTCCACCACTTCCTTACTTTTTCCCTTACCTCAGGGAGCCACTCCGCTAGCTTCCTCCCTGCAGCCTCCCCTATACTGTTGCCAACCTCCAGACTTTATGTTCTCTCACAAGTAAGCCTCCTTCTTATCAGTGCGCTCCACACAGCCTAAATCTCCCGTGTCTGCAGCTTAATTGGCTGATTGGGCTCACCTGGCCTAATTCAATTCTCTCAGGACTGGTTGGGGAGCGCACCCTATCACAGGGGGGATATCACAGTGTAAGACTGAGAACTGTGAAGCCTTAAAACCCCCAGTCAGAAAGGAGTGGGAAAATGGTCCCTGCTGAGACAGGTGATGGCTAAAGACCTGAGACCTGACTGGGCATTCCTGGAGTGGACCATGGAGGTGCAGTTACCCTGAAATGGTGACACGGCCAAACACACTTAGTTCCTGGTCTGTACATATACCACAGCTCAGATGGTGGAGCTTCCGAAAGTGGTGATTTCTAGTCCTGGCACTAACACTGTTTCCATCTGTGGCCTTGAGTAAGTAATTTAACCCTCTCCATTCTGACTGCAGAGAAGTTGCTCTGAACCCCTCCTGCACCTGTTTGAAGATTGGAGGACCAGTAAGGTCAGTACGATGTCCTGCTTTGTGGGAGTATGAGGGCCACACCCTACTTACTCCTGTATATGGCAGGGGACAGAATTGAATCCTTTATTAATCTGGTTTATGAAGAGAAACATGTGCTACTTTTATACCAGCACTGCCATGTGTCATGCTATACCAGCATGCATGGGGCTAATAAATCTTCAAAGACAAAAAACACCGCCTAGCAGAAGCAAATCTGAGCCACATCAGAAGAATTCAGTAATTAGTCCATAGTTCTGGCCCTGTCAGACATAAGGGATGAGCAAAATGGGCACTGTAGTAACAGATGCCGAATACTCCTTGTGCATGAAAAAAGCAAAATAGAAAATGCACACACAATGTCAGAGAGGGCTGTGGCACATTGCATTGTAGTGTAGAAATGAAAGAGCTATAAAGCAAGAGTGTTGACGTAATGCAACTTGGCGCATGCCAGTACTGCAGTCCAGACCACTTTCTTTAGGATCCCAACCATCATTAAGCATGACTTGCAGTATAATTTAGCAGAGGAGTTACATAATCTTTGATATACGTGCAATACTGTGTTTTGTATTATGCATTTGAAAGAGAGAAGGAGGCACATTGAACAAACAAGATTCTCTTAAGACAATAGAAATGGACATCAATGCCTAATTTGTATAGTGAAAGTGGACTGATGCCAGCAGTTGCACAGGACAGAAGCAGCTGCACCATTCCTTTCACACCCACCCCAGCACGTACGTCACACATTCTGGCTCCCACAACTTCTGATTTTCAACACTTTTGCTCCTGCACTTTTCCTTCTGACAGGTGATAGCCCTTCTCTGTGTCCCTGCATGCCTTGCCATCGCTGCACCTTGCAGGCACGTACAGTTTGGCACTTGGGAACATTTAGCCCAGAAATTCGCTGGCTTCTCTCCCATGCATTCAGATGCTGAGCAGAATTTCCTGTGTCTCACGCATCATTTTCCAGTGTCATCCAGATTCAAGATGGCAGCTTATTCTTTTAATTAATTATTTTCTCTATGTTATAATAGATATGTATAAAATATAGAGGTGTTTTTAGAGTGATTTACTCTTTTTTTGTAACAAGAGTAGTAAATAGATTATCTCTTATGTTGCAGTCTCCCTTTCAGGGAATAACATAATTCTTTTGTAAATAATGCACTAACTGTACTGAGCATTTCATGCATTGGTCTAAACAAATTAGATATATAGGGCAATAATTTGTACACTAATTGGCCCTCCTATTCATACAATTCATCTGGTGGCAAGACACAACTAAACTGAAAGATCAGGTCTAGCTTTGAACAGCTTGAAGCAAATTCTCCGTTTCTAATACTACATCAAGCATAATTATCTAGTCTTGTTTCAGACATTTAGAACTCTAAAGTCCTGAAAAAGATCAAATCAGCAGCTGTGTCCTCCTAAGTTTTTGTGGCTCCATAATGCACCCTCAGTCCACTTTTGATTTAGAGGAAAGGAAAATTGCAAATCCAATAGGCTATCAAGCAAGTTAAACTTCTATCATGCAAGTTGAGAGTCAGCCAGTTCAAACAGTTTATATTTCCAAGTCAGCCTTACCAAAAATGTAAATGAGCAAGCGATTACTTCGTCTCACCAACAGTACATCTTTTGCTGAAAATACTTTAGACAGGTTTATATGTTACTGAGGAAAATAGAATCATAAAGGAACATAAACTCTGGCAAGTCACGTGTAAAAGTATAATTAGCCAGGCCAAAAAAGAATTTGAAGAGCAGCTAGCAAAAGACACAAAAAGTAACAGCATTTTTTAAAGGACATCAGAAGCAGGAAGCCTGCCAAACAATCAGTGGGACCACTGGACATCAACGTGCTAAAAGAGCACTCAAGGAAGACAAGGCCATTGCAGAGAAGCTAAATGAATTATTTGCATCAGTCTTCACTGCAGAGGATGTGAGGGAGATTCACACACCTCAGCCTTTCACTTTAGGTGACAAATCTGAGGAACTGTCCCAGATTGAGGTGTCAGTAGAGGAGGTTTTAGAACAAATCACTAAATTAAACAGTAATATGTCACCAGGACCAGATGGTATTCACCCAAGAGTTCTGAAGGAACTCAAATATGAAATTACAGATCTACTAACTCTGGTATGTTTGAGCATAAGCTTTCGTGAGCTACAGCTCACTTCATCGGATGCATACTGTGGAAACTGCAGAAGACATTATATACACAGAGATCATGAAACAATACCTCCTCCCCCCCCACTCTCCTGCTGGTAATAGCTTATCTAAAGATCACTTTAGATAAGCTATTACCAGCAGGAGAGTGGGGTGGGAGGAGGTATTGTTTCATGATCTCTGTGTATATAATGTCTTCTGCAGTTTCCACAGTATGCATCCGATGAAGTGAGCTGTAGCTCACGAAAGCTTATGCTCAAATAAATTGGTTAGTCTCTAAGGTGCCACAAGTACTCCTTTTCTTTTTGCGAATACAGACTAACACGGCTGTAACTCTGGTATGTAACCTATTGCTTAAATCAACCTCTGTATTGATGACTGGAAGATAGCTAATGTATGATGATTTTTTTTTAAAGAGACCAGAGGCGATCCTCATCCCACTGAAGATTACCAAAAAAAACTACAACATCTGCTCAAGAAACTTCCTGAAAAAGCACAAGAACAAATCTGCACAGATACCCCTAGAACCCCAACCAGGGTTATTCTATCTGCTACCCAAGATTCAAAAACCTGGAAATCCTGGATGCCCCATCATCTCAGGCATTGGCACCCTGACAGCAGGATTGTCTGGCTATGTAGACTCCCTCCTCAGGCCCTGTGCTACCAGCACTCCCAGCTATCTTCGAGACACCACTGACTTCCTGAGGGAACTACAATCCATCGGTGATCTTCCAAAAAACACCATCCTGGTCACTATGGATGTAGAAGCCCTCTACACCAACATTCCACACAAAGATGGACTACAAGCCGTCAGGAACAGTATCCCCGATAATGTCATGTCAAACCTGGTGGCTGAACTTTGTGACTTTGTCCTCACCCATAACTATTTCACATTTGGGGACAATGTATACCTTCAAGTCAGCGGCACTGCTGTGGGTACCCACATGGCCCCACAGTATGCCAACATTTTTATAGCTAACTTAGAACAACGCTTCCTCAGCTCTCGTCCCCTAACGCCCCTACTCGCACTACATTGATGACATCTTCATCATCTGGACCCATGGAAAAGAAGCACTTGAGGAATTCCACCATGATTTCAACAATTTCCATCCCACCATCAACCTCAGCCTGGACCAGTCCACACAAGAGATCCACTTCCTGGACGCTACGGTGCTAATAAGCTATGGTCACATAAACACCACCCTATACCGGAAACCTACTGACCGCTATTCCTACCTATATGCCTCCAGCTTTCATCCAGACCACACCACACCACACGATCCATTGTCTACAGCCAAGCTCTAAGATACAACTGCATTTGCTCCAACCCCTCAGACAGAGACAAACACCTACAAGATCTCTATCATGCATTCTTACAACTACAATACCAACCTGCTGAAGTGAAGAAACAGATTGACAGAGCCAGAAGAGTACCCAGAAGTTACCTACTACAGGACAGGCCCAACAAAGAAAATAACAGAACGCCACTAGCCATCACCTTCAGCCCCCAACTAAAACCTCTCCAATGCATCATCAAGGATCTACAACCTATCCTGAAGGATGACCCATCACTCTCACAGATTTTGGGAGACAGGCCAGTCCTTGCTTACAGACAGCCCCCCAACCTGAAGCAAATACTCACCAGCAACCACACACCGCACAACAGAACCACTAACCCAGGAACCTATCCTTGCAACAAAGCCCATTGCCAACCGTGTCCACATATCTATTCAGGGGACACCATCATAGGGCCTAATCACATCAGCCACACTATCAGAGGCTCGTTCACCTGCACATTTACCAATGTGATATATGCCATCATGTGCCAGTAATGCCCCTCTGCCATGTACATTGGTCAAACTGGACAGTCTCTACGTAAAATAATAAATGGACACAAATCAGACATCAAGAATTATAACATTCATAAACCAGTCGGAGAACGCTTCAGTCTCTCTGGTCACTCGATTACAGACCTAAAGGCCGCAATATTACAACAAAAAGACTTCAAAAACAGACTTCAACGGGAGACTGCTGAATTGGAATTAATTTGCAAACTGGATACAATTAACCTAGGCTTGAATAGAGACTTGGAGTGTTTGTGTCATTACACAAAGTAAAACTATTTCCCCATGTTTATTTCCCCCCTCCACCCCGCACTGTTCTTCAGACGTTCTTGTCAACTGCTGGAAATGGCCCATCTTGCTTATCACTACAAAAGGTTCCCTCTCCCTCCCTCCCCTCCCCCTCCTGCTGGTAATAGCTCACCTTAAGTGATCACTCTGGTTACAGTGTGTGTGGTAACACCCATTGTTTCATGTTCTCTTTGTATATAAATCTCCCCATTGTATTTTCCACTGAATGCATCTGATGAAGTGAGCTGTAGCTCACGAAAGCTTATGCTCAAATAAATTTGTTAGTCTCTAAGGTGCCACAAGTACTCCTTTTCTTTTTGCCATAGACTTGTCATCCCCCCTTTAGACCACTGACATGGCGGTGGGTGAACCATAGTATCGGGGAGGCTAGTTCCCAGCCCAGCCCACCCCTTCCACCTGAGGCCCTGCCCCTCCTGTCCCCCTTCCCCCACGGAATCCTAAAGTGCCCCCCACGGACACCAGCCCTGCCAAGCCCCGGGCCGCCCAAGCACCTCCAGCCCCAGAGTGCCCGGTGGGCAGCGCGTGCCCGCCCCAGCCCCAGAGCGCTGAATGGGGCGTAAACGCTCCCCTAGCCCCGGAGCACCTGCCAGGCAGCGCGTGGCCCCCCCCCGCAAGCCCAAAGCCCCAGCCACCCAGGTCGCAGCCGCCATAGCCCCAGCCCCAGCAGGCTTCCCAGAAGATGCCAACTAGTGGGAAGCAGGAGGGGACCTAGGGGCAGAGCGTGGGACTGTTTGAGGAGGCACAGCCTTCCCCTGCCTATGCTACCCACTGCCCATGACCACTGAGCCAGAATCCAAAGGCCAGAGTGAGTCTGGATGTTCAGTGACACAAAAGTCGTAGCTTCTGCTGGAGAGCAACCTAGATAGAGCCGCTACCTGCCTTTCGCTTCAGCGCTTTTTTCTGTTGGGGTGAGACCCCTTAGCCTTTCTTCAGCCAGGAAGTATTCACAAGGCAGCGGAGGATGCAGTTTAACATCATGCCCAGGACGGCTACACGCTGAGGCTAAAGCCCTGCTCTTGGCAAAAATGCCACAGGCTGTGTCATAATGAGCGTCGGGAGCTTGCTTTTTCATGCCATGCAAAAGAAGATAGCTCCAGCAGCAGAGGAGAGTGCTCATCACCAGGCTGCAGAATATACATTCATTATTGACTCAGAAGGAAGGCTGTCATCCTGCTGCACAGCCAGAACCACTTCCTGCAGTACCCACATGTTCCTTTCAGTGGTAGCCTGACCCTGCATAGTTTGTAAGATCTGATGTAAGCATAATGCAAAGTACCTTGCTGTAAGGTCATAATGAATGCCAGCCAGGGACAGTTCCCATTCTGTAGCAAAGTATTTAAAATTTTTCCACTCTGTCCCTGCAATATGTCAGAACGGTAGTTAACTGTGACCTGCAATGGGGAAAATTTGATTTGAGTCTTTTAATATTATTATGATATGTATAATGACTGAAAGGGTTTGTTTTGTTTAATTACGTTAGTATTTCAGGTCAGTATGGGGACAGTATGGGGACTGGAGTAGTAGATACATTATTACAGCTGGTGAGAAAATGGGAGAAATGTTCCCATTTTTCATAATAGTGTAATAGCTTGTCATTAGGAGTCATTGATGCAATTATTGGATTTAGAGACTAATTATGGATTCTCCTAATCATGCAGGGAAACCTTAGTTAAGTTCCTTTTGTGTTGCAAAGCAGCTAAGCAAAAGGAAGATTGACACCCAGAGGCATGACTTTCAGACTTTGTAGTCTTAGAGGTGGGGCTAGAGGCTAGATCAAGGGTCATGTGTTGAGCTACCCGTTGTTACAGAAAGCCTGTGTGTTCAACTGCAGTTGGTTTTGGCTATGAGTCTTTATGGGTCTGTGGAGTGAGGCAGAGGAAGAAAGCTGCTTCTTTGGGACAGAGCAGTGGTGCCTGTGTTCCTGAATGGGGTTTGTTACCACACCTGTTTCAGAAAACAGGACCTGTGTATATCTTGTACATAAACAAATAGAAGGATGTATTTGCTTACTGCAATGTCACCAATTTTTGCTCCAAACAGGAAACTGGTTCACAAAGACCTGTTACCACTTGGAGAGGCATCATTAACATTATTTTGACAGCAATTTTCTGAACAGGTCTAAAAATTGTGACATCCTAACTGAGAGACTGAAGTCTCAGCAACTGACGGAGGGGATTTGCGTCAGACTGTTTAAAACTGTGCGAGTTCAAAAATCAAGAGTCAGGCCCCAAAGAAATCATGAGATTGGCTTAAAAATCATGAGATATTTTACCTGTGGAACTCATTGTCCGGGGACCAGAGACAGATTAAAATTTACTAGGGCCCTGGACACATGGAACATTTGGGCCCCTATTAAAAATACGAATATATCAGAACGCATTAATACAAAGACTCCATTCACTGTTTACACACTGCATTAATAATGAAGCAACTCATATCCCAGTTCATAATACCTAAATTAACTGCTCAATGTTTCCTCATAGACAATGAATATGGTTAGATATTATCCATACCATAACACAAAGATGTTCACTGCTAATCTAGACAACACTGGTATTGTAAGAATCAGTCATTCAAAAGTCAACAAGTGATTCTTGCATCTCCCCCAATTTTCTTAAACCTGACCCTTATGCAGGGGGAGACCCTCATCAGCAGCTGCGACTCTTGCTTGTAGCCGTTTTGACAGTTTTCGCTAAAATACTTAATTAACTTTTGGAAAAATAAATAAATATACACATATACATGTCCAAATCATTGCAATTTATTTAAGTACGGTTTTTCTTTTTGCAGACTCAGTAATAAAATGTACAGTTGTCTCTATTCTTTACTGTACCTAAACAGAATAGAAACACAATTAAGGTGCTTTGCATGTTTTTGTCTTTTTTGTTGTTATTTCTTTTGCTTTTTTGGTTGTTGTTGGTTTTTGTTTTTTTTTCTAAGACTTGCTACCTGGTAAGTCAGCTGCTGTGAAAAGTGATACTTGTATGTTAATATCACTTTTCACAGCATCCCAGCTAGCTACTAAGTCTGCTGTGAAAAGTGACATTAACAAACATACAAATATCACTTTTCACAGCAGACTTACTAAGCCATGGCAAGCCCAGGGACAAATTAAGCCCTGGATGGGGAGGTGGGCAGGGAGGCAGCAGGAGCCAGGGGTGATGCGGGTAGGGTGACCAGATGGCAAATGTGAAAAATCGGGACAGTGGGTGGGAGGTAATCAGTGCCTATATAAGAAAAAGCCCCAAATATTGGGACTGTCCCTATAAAATCAGGACATCTGGTCACCCTAGATGCGGCGATGGATAGGGGCCAGAGGCCATGGGCAGGAGTGGGAGGAGACAGGGCGGCAGTGAGGGCCAGGGTTGATTGGGGGTTTGAGCCCAGGGCCAGCACCCACCACCAAATGGCCGGGGGCTAGAGCTTGGGGCTGGAGCCAGAAGCACCACAGCCAGATCGTGGGGCCCAAGTCCAAAGTCCTGCAGCGGGGGAAGGAGCATGCAGCCTAAGCTCAGTGTTGGAGGAGGCAGTAGGGGCCAGGGGTGATGGGGGGGGTGGGGAGGGGATGGGGTTGGCAGTGGGGGCCAGGAGCAGAGGGTGGGGGGTTGAACCCAGGGCCAGCACCCACTGCTGCATGGCTGGGTGTTGGAGCTGGAGAAGGCAGCGGGGGTCAGGGACAATGGGGCTAGTGGGGTACTGAGCCTGGTGCCAGAGCCCACTGCCGCATGGCCAGGAGCTGGAGAAGGCAGTGGGGACAAGGGGTGATGGGGGAGGGGTGATGAGCCTGGGGCTGGAACACAGGCCCCTGTGGCTGGGGAAGAGAGCCTGCCACTGCACAGCCAAAGCCTGGGGCAGGAAGGCAGAGGGAGCCAGGGGCGAAGGCAGGAAGGTGGGGAGGTTTAAGCCCAGGGCCAGAGCCTGCTGCAACGTGGCCGGATCCCAAAGCCTGCAGTTGGGATCCCAGGATCCGAGCCTGAAGCCTCATTGCTGAAGTCTGGGCCCCACAGCCAGAGCTGGGGGCCCCCATACTGGCCAGGGCCCCTGGGCACGAGCCCCATGGGCCAGTGCTTTAATCCACTGCTGCAGGGGATGTTGGGAAGTCCAAAAGTATAAGCTGGGATTGGACAATGGGATGGATCACTTGATAATTGCCATGTTTTGTTCATTCGCTCTGAAGTATCTGGCACTGGCCACTGTCGGAAGACAGGATACTGGACTATTGGTCTGACCCAGGGTGGCCCTTCTTATGTTATTAAAAATAACAAATTTTAATTCTTTTTTTCCAGTTTCTGAGCCTTGAGGGGGCACTTGAGTCATGTTTTCAAGCTTTTCTATGCAACCACTTGCTATTTTTTAAAATGAAAGCTGAGATTCACACTCAGTCTGCTGATTCCAGCAGATGGGGCTTCCAGCCAACACTGTGAAGCCGTGGGATAGAGTGGCGAGAGTTGGCGTTCGTTAACGTCTCTTTAACGAGGGAGTGCTTGCACGGAGGGATGGTTTTGTGGGATGAGCACCTGCCCCCTGCATGCTTGGGGAAGGGGAGAAAGCTCTGAATCCGCGCATTAGAGACCCCCGCTAACGCCCAGGGCAGGGTCAGGGAGGCTGGACTCGATTGTTCCGAGCTCCTTAAGGCGATAGACCAAGTACTGTCAGAACACTAGTAAAAGAAGAGGCTGTTCGCGGCCGAAGGTGGTGGGTGTTGGCCTCTGCGGCTTCTGGTGGTATTGGGAAGGGGTCAGTGGGTGTCACATCATGAGGCCCCTCATCAAGCCAGGCCAGGGCACGTGAGTGTCTGTGGTGGGACCCCTCATGGTGGGGGAGTGGGTACATGGCTATTTTTGTCTCCCCCCCCCCTTATTTTTTACTCGCTGTCTTGTAGAAGTTACCAGTTTCCTTTATTTTAACCCCCCTTTAAAAAAAAAAAATCACGGTCATTGCCCAATCGTTGCCCATGGCAACAAGGGCACTTCCGCCCTAATCCAAGATGGCGGCGCCGCGCGGCGCTCTACCTGCGGCTGTGGCGCTCTCGATGGTGTGGCGGAGGTCTGTGGGTGGGGAGTCCCGTGACGGGTCGGTGCGCGGTGACGGCGGCCGGTAGGGGGCCGGCAGGGCCGGGCTTGAGAGTGGCTGAGGAGGATGGCGGATCCCTCACGGTAAGTGGGGCTGGGCAGTCGCGGGTGGGGGCAGGGCGGGAGGCAGGGGTCACCGAGGGAAGGTTGTGTGGAGAGGCGGGGGGCTGGGCTGGGGAGTAGGAGGGGGCTGGGCGGTTGGCACGGCGAAGCAAGCTGGGGTGTGAGATGGGAGCTAGGGGTGCGGAGAGGAACTCGGTGGGGCTGCAGCAGGGGGCGCGAATAGGGGGCTGCGGAGTGGAGGGATTCGGGAATGGGGGTGGGGGTTAGGGAAGAGGGGGTGGAGGGAGTTGGGGGGTGGGGGTTAGGGAAGGGGGGCGGGGGATGGGTTTAGGGAAGAGGGGGGTGGGGGTTAGGGAAGGGGGGCGGGGGATGGGTTTAGGGAAGAGGGGGGTGGGGGTTAGGGAAGGGGGGCGGGGGATGGGTTTAGGGAAGAGGGGGGTGGGGGTTAGGGAAGGGGGGCGGGGGATGGGTTTAGGGAAGAGGGGGGTGGGGGTTAGGGAAGGGGGGCGGGGGATGGGTTTAGGGAAGAGGGGGGTGGGGGTTAGGGAAGGGGGGCGGGGGATGGGTTTAGGGAAGAGGGGGGTGGGGGTTAGGGAAGGGGGGCGGGGGATGGGTTTAGGGAAGAGGGGGGTGGGGGTTAGGGAAGGGGGGCGGGGGATGGGTTTAGGGAAGAGGGGGGTGGGGGTTAGGGAAGGGGGGCGGGGGATGGGTTTAGGGAAGAGGGGACTGGGGGTGGAGGGGGCGGGGGATGGGTTTAGGGAAGAGGGGACTGGGGGTGGAGGGGGCGGGGGATGGGTTTAGGGAAGAGGGGACTGGGGGTGGAGGGGGCGGGGGATGGGTTTAGGGAAGAGGGGGCTGAGGAGGTGGAGGGGGCTGAGGGTGGGAGGTGGAGGGAGGAGGGGGCTGAGGGTGGAGGGAAGAGGGGGTTGGGGGGATGGAGGGGGCTGAGGGTGGGAGGTGGAGGGAAGAGGGGGCTGAGGGTGAGGGGTGGAGGGAGTTGGGGGTTAGGAGGCTGGTGAATGGAGGGGATCGGATATGGGGGCTGGGGAATGGAGGGGTTCGAAGATGGGGAATAGGGGGTGGAGCGGGTTGGGGAATAGGGGGTGGGGTAGGGGTGCGCTAGTAGGGCTGTGGGGGGGACAGCTGAGGGATGGGGTGGGGGGGCTGCGTTTGGAGGGGAAGTCAGTGGCAGTGGCGAGAGAAGGGACGGGAGAGGCTGCTGTGGTGGTGAAAGGGTTGTGGAGTATGTTCTGTAGCACTAGCTACAGAAACTCTCACATCACTTGCTGCTGCCAGGGAGAGCCTGTAGGTGGAGGAGTCTCGGCTCCAGGCTGTGCTGAGGCTGCCGTTGCTGACAGCAGGCAGGGGTTGGGCCTAAAAGGCAGCAAGACAGAAGAAGCAGGAACAACAGCCGAGATGGTAGAGAGCAGAAGCAGGAAGCCCCAAACACAAAGGCACTAAGGCCCCTTTATGAGCAGGTAAAACAGGCTTATTGGGAGAAAGGGTGTGTGTGGAGGTGGTGGATATTGGTTCTGAAATAAAATGCCATGGTGTCATGCTTTAAAAATATATTTTATTTGCTCCCTCCCCACCCCCGCTATAAACAAAGTGAGGGGTGTTGTCAGCTTTATAATTATTAGGGGAAACCCTTTCTAGAGACTGGTTATGGACAGGTTCAAACACTTGCAGGAGACAAACATAGCAGTCATCAGTAAAAAATATATTGTGTGTTGCCCCCTGGTTTGCAGGGAACAATGTTAATAAATCTTTGCCTGGAATTTGTTTGCTAGCTATAGTACGGATCGGCTGTGTAGCCTCTAGGTTTATGAGCAGGTGGGATAAACTCAAATTACTGCATATTGTGTGCCCGGGTGTGAATATTTTTAGTGTATAGTTAGCACTTAATTGGTGGTGTCTTGCCTCCCTGCATTTTGGGATACTATTTTATGATACATCTTCTTCATATAGTAAAATGGTGATATTAAAAAAATAAGGAAGCACAGTTTTTACAATACTGTCTTTCCTCTAACCAAAACATTGTGAGCAGGCTGAAGAGAAATTAAAGATGCTTTATGTATGTGCTTAGTAACAACTAACATACAGAGTAATGATTACCTGACGTTAGGGTAATCATTACATCTACAGTACTATGTGGTTGTGCTAGCTATACCTCTCCCCCCATCTTTTCATATAGGTGTGAAATTTCCCTGTTTCACGGCATTTATTTTGTGGCAATTCTGTTGGAGCCATACAAACAGCCTCTCTTTAAAAACATGTATTCTGCAATCAAATAATTTTTGTATCTGAACTGTAGATGTGTTGTGAAGAACATTTAGTGACAGCTTCTAATACACATGTGGTTGTAAAAAGTGTGTTCATTGTCTATGTAAATTACACAAATATATCTTTAAGTCACTAGAGAGTTATAGTAATCATAATTGTATTGGATTGTTGCATATACTTGACTACGGTTGTGTTTGTATGTGGACTACGTAGCAGTTCAGCATGACAAGTTTAATGGAGAAATATTGCGTTCAGACTGCACATGGATTTATAAGAGTAGATTTGGAAATTTTTAAAAAAGTCTTTATATATTAAATTAAAAAGTAGTAAAAGATTATGCTAATTGTAATTTTAGTTAACGTATTTGAAATTGATATAGACTGTGAAAGCATGCATTTTATGTAATTATTCATGCGTGTGCACAAAGACCTTTTCACGGCAGAATATTAACGATTGAGTTTTAATTGCATGTATTGTAATTGCTGCAGTAGTGACACAGTCTCAGCCTTCTGGAACCAAAAATTACTGAAACAAAAATTAGCCAATGATTTTTTGACAAATTACTTTGGTGTCTTTATATATATATAAAAACTATTTACGTGTTTCTAATAGGAAAAAAATCACACCCTTAAAAATCACACACTTTTCATGGAACTATAGATCTATCTATCTTCAGGTATTATTGGATACATCTATTTATAAAATTAAGGGCCTGAAGAAGGTGGTGGTCATATTAAGTAATACAACATGTACAGCCATATTTTAAGCATAGCTTGTATAATGATCTCAATATAACCCTAGGCTGATTTCTGAAAAGGATTTCTGCATCTTGAAAGTTTAATATTGCATTGTAGATACATTCCAGTTTTAAAAAATACCCTAATATTGTCAATTCTTGTTAAAAAGATTTGAGCTTGAATATTTTGATTTCCTGTTTGGTTAATCTTGAGCTCTGAGCAAGTAAAATGAAAGATTTAGGAGGTTGCAGCTGGATCCTTTCAGTTCACGTTAAACATTATATATATACTTGTTTTGTTGAGGTGCTGGATTTCTGTAGATGTAACAAGTGAAATGATCAGGCAACAATCACCTCCGTATAATCTGATGATAAAGCAAGATGATTTTGAACAAAAAACACCATTGATGTATCTTGGATTCCTCATTTGAAAAGGGAAAGCTTTTTCCATGTTTTGTCAGAATCAGAGCAACATAACATTCCCTATTCTACTTTTTATAGAAATGTAAAGCAGAATCCCCTACATCACATAACAGCAGAGGTAGGGTTGGTAAATAGTACTGGTTGTGACTAGCTGCTGATCCTGGTATAATTCTATCTTCCCAACATGACAGATCTGTAAGGCAAGAGGTATGGGGAGGGGCATTCCTTTGTTATCTTGACAATTAAATCACACTAATGGAAGTACTCTACTTTAAGAACACTAGATTATTGAAAGGCTTCCATCTGACCAGTGAATAATTTTTGTAGCTTTCTGTATGTGGTTTTCTTTTAACATTTTCATTGTGTGCGCTCCAATTAGGAAATCCTTGGATTTATTGTTACATGATCATGGCTTTCTATGAAATGAGCGTTTCTGCTGAAAGAATGTGTGATGGTCCTTATTTCAGTATTGTCGTCATGAAGGAACTGTTCACTAGTGTGTGTGTGTGTGTGTAATATATGTACACCATGTCTAGGGCTGTTTAGTAAAGAACGTTAGGTATGTACATATCTTAACAGGATTAAGAATGTAAAACTAGACAGGGATCAAATTTTACATTGGTATTAGGCTTGTCTAATAGATATCTAAAGATTGGGGGGGAAGATGTGCTCAGGGTCCAAGAATAGTATCTTTTGGAAAGATTGCATTTTACAATAAGGGAATAAAATTCTCACTGGGAGAGTATTTGAACATTTCAGATGTGGCTAAAATATCAGCCTTTATCATTTAAATTTGAATGATAATTAAATACAGAAAATTCTCCCTTGCTACTGGCTTTTCCAAACTTCTGAGGAATGATGAAGAATTGCTCTCCAGGCTAATTGCGCTTGGTAGGTGAGGTGCTGGGGATTGTCTCTTTCCTCTTCCCTCCACCTGGCTCCAGCTGGGATGGTTCACTCAATTATTTCCTTCTCCCATCAGATTCTGATGGCTGTTTCTCTTTTCCCATCTTTAGGTAGGTGTTGGCTTTTTCAGTGTCTTTCAGAGGAGCTTGACGCTTGCTGTGTTTGGTACAGGTTACCTTGGTAGTGTGGGAGCACTGTGAGGCTTCTTGCTACATCCCTGGTGTGTGTGGGGGGGGAGGGGGGTTAGGTAAACGTTGTTATGTTGCACTAGCCCAAACATTAATTTAACCCACTGTTGGGAAGTCCTGTTAACAAGCCCTGATGATTGATCAGCAGGTTTTCTGAAATTATTTGAAGTTCATTATGTGTACTTGTTTCATGGGGTGGTGGTTTGTGGATGCTTTTTGGATTGAAGAAATCCTTGTATTTTTCCCTTTTTCTTTTTTATATCCATATATTTAATTTGCTTACACATTGCGTTGTGCTTCATCTTGGAGGAGATGACTGCATTTCTTTATGGAAATATTTTTGGTGGAGGAGGAAAGGAACTGATGATATGGAAGAATTAACAGCTTCCCCAGCAAGCTTGTAAAGACTAAAATAATCCTTGTTTACATTACAATTACCCTGTCTGACAATACTGCATATTTTCTGTGTGTCTGAAATACAGTTTGGTATGTTACAAAATGTATTGAGATACAACTTGTAGCATTTCATGATAAAGTAATATTTGAGGTACTAACATATTTATGTTCACTGTGCCTGCACTATCAAGGTCCGATGTTTTTTAGGTAACATAGTACTAAACCTCTCTTTAAATAGGGGCATATTCTGAAATCAAACTCTGTTCAGCAAAGTAATTCTTTATAAAGAGATGGCTCTAATTACAAAGGAGTTGTACAGTCGTTAACCTCTAGGTAATATATGTGCTTCTCTTTAAAAATAAATAAATAGATTGTGCTGTGTTTGTAATTTTTTTTTTAAAACCTCAGACTTCACATCAGAGAGTTAATTTCAGCCCCTGTAAAGATCAGTACAGAGTAAGAAGGATCTGTGGTATATTGTAAGGAAAATATTACAGTACATAATCTCGTAAAGTGATACATACTGCTCAGAGCTAAAACATGCTAGGATATCCTGAAGTAGTATAAATTGGTCCCACGGTGGACGCTCAAAGAGCTCTTTTAATGATTTTGGCATGACTGTATCCTTAGTTCTTTTAGCATTTTGTTGGTTTACTGTTAATTATTTAGACACATCACGGTCCTTTGAAAAGTAAGAAACAGGAAAAGCTTGAACAGTTTTAACTTTTCCTTCTGAGTTCCCTTCCTATGTGTGCCAAAGGATAGCTTGTAGTCTGTGTGCCGGTGATGTTAAAGTGCATCTTTGTTTTCTAAATATATATTGAATTTTAAGTTGCATAAATATGTACCCCTTTTGTTGTGAACATTCTTGTGCTGAAGAGTACACTTCATCATATGAAAATCATGTAAATATATTTTGAAAAGTTTATATTTAAAACTTGATTGCCACTTGCAGCCAAGTGTCATCTTGCTAAAAGAGATATTATTTGTGACGCAAGCCATATGGGAGCCTAAGTGTTCATCATGGGAAATGTGATGTTCAGAGCAAATTGGATGTAGTTTACTCTTACCTTTCTCATACCAGTTCTTTGTGTGCTTATGGCTGCCTCCTAAAGTGGCACACATCCAAAGTGTGGGCAGGGTATATGATGTGATCCATAAGACAATATGCTTGTGGAATCATGATGATTACACAGACATGGTCTGGTTCAGTGGACCTGTGTACCCCAATACTCAGAGGCTTATCATTATGTATGCTCAGGGTTCAGCTGATCTCCATATTTGGGGTCGGGAAGGAATTTTCCTCCAGGGCAGATTGGAAGAGGCCCTCGGGGTTTTTCGCCTTCCTCTGTAGCATGGGGCACGGGTCATTTGCTGGAGGATTCTCTGCACCTTGAAGTCTTTAAACCGTGATTTGAGGACTTCAGTAGCTCAGACATAGGTGAGAGGTTTAATCGCAAGAGTGGGTGGGTGAGATTCTGTGGCCTGCATTGTGCAGGAGGTCAGACTAGATGATCATAATGGTCCCTTCTGACCTTAATATCTATGAATCTATGAATCTATGGACTCTGATTGGTCGTTCTTTTGGCATTATATATAGACCACAGAAGCTGTGCACCTTATATAGACTTTTTAATACCTTACACATTTACATTATAATGGCTGCCTAAAAACTGCAGCACATCTCGGTTCACTCTCACTGCCTAGCCTGTTGGTGTTTTAAAATAGACTCTTTATTTGAACATAGATCTTGTTCATGGCTGGCACTGTTTTAGAAGGAGGTTCTGAAGCACGTCATTAAGTGGTGAAGCCTGTTTGTGTTGAGGTACAGTTTTCATTTGTCCATGTTCCAGTCTCCCACCCTTTCTGCCCACAGGTTGATATAGGCACTTGGAGATAAAACAACTTTTTTTTAAGCATAAGTGATTCTTTTCAGCAACTATTTCCGAAACTGTTTTATAGATGAGGTTGCAGAACTGTTGTTTACTTGGAACCTGCTTCTGCATTCCTTGCGTACCCCAAACTCCTGTAGATTTCACTGGGAATGCTGAGTGTGCAAAGAATGCAGAATCAGGCTCCCTTGTTGTTTAGGTAGCATGGTAATAAAGTCTACATCTTATGATTAACGTTGCTAAAGGCATTCTTTGTTTCTGTTGATTGTATCTGTGCACTGATATGACTGAACCCAGGCACAATTTGTGAGAACTGAAGGGGACAGGGGCTTTCTCTGTTATGAGGTTCCTTTTCAGAGCTGTTAAGTGATGTTAACTAGCGTGCCATTTACCTGACTGTATTGGTGAGCAGATGTTCTGTGTTGTTTTACTAGCATAAAATACCAATTTTTGCCAGTTTGAATTTAGTTATCATCATCATCATGGCAAATCCCAAAGAGATGTGGCCTCCTTGCAGATCAGGCACCGCCTGGCTTGATCTCTGGTTAGGTTCTTACAGTGGTTTGGCTGAATATTCACTTTGTCTGTCAATGGCAATCTTATTGCACCACTGAAGTTTTGGGGACCATGATTGCTAGTCATGTAGCGACAAAATGCAGTTAATTAAAAATTCAGTTTCCTTAGATACTGCCTTATCATGTGATATGGCAACAATATATATGGGGAGACAGAATTACATAGCAAGTAGTTATCTATATTGTTTTGCTTAATCAACTGTAATTTTAGGGTTCACTCTTTTACATTGTCTTTGTAAGCTGATGTAAACAACACCCCAAAATGATAGGCAGGCATGTTTGATCCGATGAGCTTTTCCCATTTCTAAATGTCTAATGTAAGTAAATTGGCGTGTTTAAATATGTAAAGGCTCCTTGAATAATATGACAAGGAGATAGCTAAGAAATTTCATGAAATAAGGACTGGTCCTGTTGTTGGAATTAAAGATGTCTAATTATTAACACCTGGGAGGGCCTCAACTTGCAAGTGTCAAATATTGCAAAACCATAAAATTTCTCTCAGCTCTCCTGCAGTCATGAACCTCTTAATAGTGTCCTGCAAAGTGCTGCCAAAAAGGTGTAATAGATATTACTTGAACATTTCATTTTTAACAGTATTCGTGACAGTGAAATCTTGCAGTGTGAATACCAGGAGTTTAGATGAAGTAACTATGGTGACAGCAATCATTTCCATGAAGTATTAGATTAAAGAGTATTCAGTGAAGGAATAAAAATAATCTTTGCAACCAAGAGACTGAGAAACTTTAGCCGATCTTCTGAATTTTCATGCGCATTTGGATTTTAATTGTTTCTAGTGTAACACATGTAACCTTGCTGTGGTGTCTTGAAGAACATAGCACAACTGGTTACCAGTTCTGCCATGGGATTTTCGGATCATTAGATCTAGACTATCTGTACTCAAAATCACTGCTAGAAACTGAATAATCTCTTTAAATGAAAGCTTGAATTCTTAGAAGAACCACCAGCCCCTACAATTTATGTAGATTAACATGTTTTTAAAGGTTTCAGAGTAGCAGCCGTGTTAGTCTGTATTTGCAAAAAGAAAAGGAGTACTTGTGGCACCTTAGAGACTAACAAATTTATTTGAGCATAAGCTTTAAAGTGAATTTTGTGCTGGAAAGCTACCTGATTGGCAGCCAGGGAGACTGAAGCCCACTGTTTATCCTCAAACTGTGTTTGCCGTGGATCATGATGTTGCAAACGTCTTTCCTCCTCTCTCGTCCACACTCCCAAATCACCCTAATCTTGATAAAATGGGAGTTCGGTCTCCATGTTTTAGTCAGGCTATGGCTTCTCTGCTGGCATTGCCTATAAATGCTGACTATAACAGTGATATCTGAGCTATCAGTCTCTTGTATTTAAGATTTTCACTGCCTTTTTATATTCTCTAAATTATATTGCTTTGTGCTATAACTCGTGAAATTAACAGTGTTTACTAATAACAGTATGGAAGTAGAAACATTTACATTATCTCCAAATGTTTTTGATTATTTTAACTTCCTGGGAAAAAAAGCTTGCACAGGATAGTCTATTTTTTAACAAGAGGAACCAGTTCAGTGTCACTGTAATTTAAAGCTTTGTATAACAGCACAGTAAGTCTAAGTTAATAGAATATTTCTGAATAATTGTCTAATGCTCCCTCTAGAAAGCAAATGTAGCGTGTAGAATATGAAAGACTAATTCAAATCCTTAACCAAGCAACAGATCTGTTTCTTTCTCCTGTGTTATATGCAGTCAAGTAAAATATTGATATCTACTTCCTTTCCCTTTAACAAGTCCTGTAATCGAAAGGAAACTTGCTTGATTGGCCAAGATAAAAATAAGTTACTTGACCCTTGCTATTTTTATTGTATGAATTCTAGTATTTGTGAAGTTGTAACTTTGTGGATTTTGTGCTGCCAAGACAATTCCTTAGTATTTTCCCCATGGCTTCAGTCAGCTGCGTCTGAAAAGTAGAATCATGTATTAAGAATGTTTATTTAATCCTAAAGGATGAGTAGGCAGAGGCGATTCATTTTATATTTCCATAAATGTTAAGTTCTTTTTAGAATCCTTTAGTTCCAGGGAACTCACTGAATGTATTGGAGAGAACATGACTTCACTAGCAAACTATATGGCTCCTGTAAAAGCTCGAGGCATCAGGTGGTTTAATATGTAAACAAAAGCCCATAGCAGCCTAAAATAGGTCTTCATAAAAATAAACAGTGCAAAAAATTACCTTCTAAACAAGGAAGTAAAGGGCTACCAGAGGAGCTGTGTATGTAGTAGTATGTGTTATATAAAATGCTGGTCACAGAAGAATATGAGGGATTCACCTTGAAAACCCACACAGTCTGGTATTGCCCCTGATAGAGTATTTGTTTACATTTGTATATTGTTGACAGATGAATATGTAATCAAAGGGATTAAAAAAAACCCCATCTTATAGAAAATATGCAAAAGTAGCTGCTTCCCACAATTTATTTATTATGGGGAGGAGTGAAACCAAATAATGCATATAAAAAGTGGTTTGAGCTGCTGTTAAGCCTGTAACAATTTTTTTCTAATATATTCTAAAATTTAGTAGCTGTCTGTGTGTAACATATAGGATTGGCAGAATTTGATTTTTTTTAAAAATAATTTCAGTGGATAATGTTTGGTGGTTAAGAATTTTTAAATTATCTATTCTAAATTTTCACAGTTGCAGGAGATTATGCAGACAATTATTTAATGACTAGATGTTGAGATTCAAAAAGTTAAAGCTTTATAACTTAAAACACAAATTGCTAACATCACATGTCAAATTATACAAAGTAAATATTATTAAATCAAACTCTAGTTCTCAAGCTGCATTTTTCTTACTTTGCCTATCAGTAAACTTCAATTATCAGTGGAAATATTTTTTCATCAGTTTGTGTGTGTACAATGAAATGGATGTTTACTGACATTTATCAGTAAAAAACGTATCCTTCTGAGCTTATTAATATACAACATATATAAAATTTGAAAAGTAACTAAAAGGTTACTTTCAAGCCAAACAGAATTTTATACTACTGGCAAAGTGTTCCAACTGTATTGAATTTAATTTGGGATGATGATTTTTGTATTGAGTTTATCAGGGTTTTGTTAATCTAAACTTCTGCTCAGTCATAAGAGAAGAGAGATTTGTGTCAGCAAATTATTTGAATTACAACAGTGGGAACTTGTACTGAAGAGGGGCAAATTTTGTGCAGACTTGCACCTTGTGTAATTCCTTTGAAGTGCATGGTACAAGTGTATTGTACAAGGTGCAAATTAGGGCAGATTGTAGCCTGTTATATTTGTTTTTTACTGCTGGTTATGTATTTTCTGGCTGGTGTACTGGGAAAACTGATCAGTAGCTTGCTTGATGACATTTAATGTGTTGTGTGGTTTCTACTTGGAAGTGTCAGGTCTGGTGGGGGAAGTAAAACTTTAATTAGTGCTGCCCTGAGTAGATCAAAATGGATTTTTTTTCATTGCTTTGCCCATAATTTTATTTTCCTTGTCTTGGGCAATCATTTAGCCACAACACTTACTTTTTCTTCCTGCAAAAAGAACGAGGAGTACTTGTGGCATCTTAGTTTCTAAGGTGCCACAAGTACTCCTCATTCTTTTTGCTGATACAGACTAACACGGCTACCACTGTGAAAAACTTTTTTTTTCTTCCTGGTTAGGGCTGTGTGTGCAGAGAGGTGTTGGTTGACTTGTATTTCTTTCATATAAGACTTACAGACTAATGATTCTAAAATGGCTTTATACAAACCTCATCATTCTAGAAGACTTCAGTTATATACAAACAATCAATGATTAGGCTTCAGTTACAAACTTATCTGTGTTTTTGTTGTTCTTCTAAAGCAGGATTTTATTTATTGAACCAATTAACTGTTGAGTGAAAATCAGAACTCTTTCAGAAATGCAGAATTTATATAAACAAATTGCAGTACTGGGAACAGGAAGATCTTCATTCTCAAAGTTCAGTGACAGTTAATGTATAACAAGGATGTGTGTACAAACCCTGCAACCCTGATTTGTGTGTGTAATCCTATTGAAATCAGTGGGTCTATTTTTAAGAGGAAGTATTATGTGTTTGGACCATATATTCATTGTCTTGTGTATTCTGAAATGTTACTGAAACTGTTCCAGCCTTTCTGTAGCAGACAGATGGGACTCACACTCGTCCTTTAACAAGCAGTTAGCTTCATTGGTATAACTAACCTTCCATCCCTCTCTGGGTCTCTGACTTTCCTCTCTCTTTGTTTCAGCCCATAGTGTTTCCTCTACTCTTTTCATACAGATCAGAAGCAGCTTTACATACTGCTGCCCTCCGGTGGTAGTGAAAAACAAAACATTTTTCTCAGACATCAAATTGTGTAAAATTGAGAGGGAAAAAGATGAAAGGAAGGAACTATTTCTCCCTTTCTGCATTTGCCCCTCCCAACATACAGCACTTCTCTTGGTTGAGTGTGCTGCTTCAAAAGCAGCTTTAAAAATAGTTTGTGAAATTTTTGAACTGATGTAATATAACAAATACTACAATTTGCATTTATAGCTCCTGTCATCCAAAGATCTCAAAGCACTTCAGAGAATTGATAGATTTTAGCCTTCCAACACTTTTGTCAGTTAGGCACTATTTCCTCTTGTGTTACTGATGGAAAAGCTGGGTCAAGTAGACCGCGGGAGATTTTCAAAACAAGAAATAGAAGTTAGGTGATCAGCTCCATTTGACTCTGTGTCCATGGGAGGTGAATGTCAAATTCCTATCTGTACTTTGAAAATCAGCCTCAGTGTGACTGGGTCTAAGGTCACAATGAGTAAGTAGTGGAGTTGGATTATCACGTAGAACACCTGACTTCTAATTGAGTGTTCTGACCTCTAGACAGGTTCCCTTTTCAAACAAGTAAAAGCATAGCAAAGCAGCAGATATAAAGCTGTTTCTCTTTCTCTCTCTGTGTGTGAAATCTTTAAGTGGCATTATTTAATTTCAGCATGTAAAAATAAGCATGTTAGATACATAGGATGCCATAAATCAGAAAATTTCCTGGGAATATCCTGAGGTGGGGAGGTACCACAGAAAATTTCTAGTTCTCAAACTTTAGGAAAAATTTATTTTACAGGTGGGTGTGTTGATTTTTTTTTTCATGTTGAACAGTGTCTTTTAAACTATTGATGACATCGATTTAACCTTTTTAATAGAAAATTAATTGGATTCTTTTTGCTTTTGTGTATTTTATTCTTTTTTTGCAGTTGGAAAACCATGATTTTCCCCATGTTTAGAAATGATGATCCAGGCATAATAAGCCAAAGAGGCGGAGTCTTGTGTGTATTATATGTGGGTCATGAAAGCAAACTGAAATTAAAATCAATCTTTCTCCCACTATTCATGTTAAAACACAGACAATGCTGCAAATAATGTTCATGTTAAGGCATTTAGATATAATATATAACATGCAGTCTCACAACTTTTTATATTCCAACACAGATTTAGCTTTCCTCGCCCTCTCTAATTTGCCTTTCAAATGGTATTGTTTTGAGGATTTTTCTTTTGATATTAGGGGAATATTTTTAATAAGAGACTGCAAGTTACAGGGGAAAGTGCCAGGTTTGATAGAGTTTTGCCTTGGCTGTCTGTTTTATTAAGATTTTTCTTTAAATTATGCACTGTGTATATATAAGCTATTGTGTGTGTATATTAACAAAATTGTTTGAACAAGTTTATTTTTTTACAGGTAATACGTTAGTTAACTGCTCTTCAGTGTACCCTGCAAGTTGCGGGGTGTGTGTGTGTATATATGTATACACACACACACATATACATACATATAAATGTGTGAAGAAGTTATTCAGTGACTACAAATTTTGGACACTCTTGAAGGTGACTCTGTTCAGATGTGAAATTTGGTTTGGCCCACTGTAGAGGTAGGAACCAGCTGCAAAATTCAGAATTGGGGTTGGATTTTGATCTCCCTGCTTCCAAAACTCTAATTAGCAATCATTGGACAATAATCTTAATGTCCGGGGGATTTGGGTGCATAATCCCATCCCCTCCACAGACAGTATCCTCAACCCCTTAAATATTAAAGAACTGGCTGCTTTTGACTGCTGTTGTGCTATAGGTCTTGCATCTGCATTACACCTATGGCCTAATATGAAGTTAGTAGTATAAAATAGCCAAACTTAACAAATGTTGACATTCAGGAATGAGTGTTTTATTTCAAGGCAGGAAAAACATGATTGTTTTCCAGAGAACAGACAATGGTCCAGTGGGGTGATTCAGTTTCTTTTTACAAATCAAGCTGCTTAATTTACTGAAAGGTCCACTCTTTGATATCTGGTGCTGGAAATGTTTGTGTAATGTACCGGTATTCATGTAAATGTGTCATTCAATGATTAAATGTAGTCTTTTTAAATAGCTTAAGTTAAACTAGACTTGCAAAAGACTATTGTGAATTGTTCTCAGCTTTCTTTTGATATCTCTGATTGCCATTCAGTAGTTCTTAGTGAAATATATACATTTTATGCAAACAAATCCATTAGCATTTGATACAATATAGAAATATCATAATTAATAAATTGAGAGCTCTTTGATTGCAAAATTGGAGAGGAAGAAACTTTAATTGCAACAGATGGTATTTTTCAACCCAGATCAGCATCACAGATTTGCTGGTTCTTTATCAATTTTTCTGTGGTCTTAATAGCATTTTTAAAAAAAACACACAAATTTCAAAGTCTCTGACTCACTTGGATAATTTCTCATCTCTTGAAATACCTAAGATCTGTTGCCTGAAATCAGACACCTTGTGCTATGGGCTTGTTAAATCTCCTAAACTAAGCAAGGATGGGCTGGTTCAGTAAGTGGAAGGAAGTCTTAAATGGAAAATTCAGATAGTCCTGAAGTATTGGTACTGGGGATGCAAAGATCTGCCTACTTCTGGTCACTGAAGATCTTGAGACAGTATCCTTAATAGCATATTCATGATTGTGTCTTTAATAATTAAATTCCAATTTCAGGCATTAAAATTGGTGTACCAAAAAATCCCTGTGTAGCTTCATTTGCATTCAGGATTCTTCACTTATTGTTCTACTTTCTTCTCTGATAAGTGTGTAGACAGCTACTGTATTTCTCCCTCTACAGGTTGTGTAGCAGTGGTGAGTGGAGATTCCCATGTCCCCTACCTCCTGTATCTGCCTCAAAGAGATGCCATGAGGTTTAGCATTGTGAAGCCTTTTTGAAATCCTCTCATTAAAGTGTAAATAATACCAAGTGTCACTCTGTGGAATAGTGAAATGAAGTTTCATTTTAAAAGTTTATATTAGTGTTGCACTAAATGCACAGTGGCCAAACAGTTTAGTTAATAGTAAATCTGTTCCATTGAAGTCTTGTCTATATTTAGGATTAGCCTCCCCCCCCCCCCCCCGCCTGACTCACCCAGATTCAGTAAACAATGGCCAGCAGGAGATGTATTTGCACCATTGCATATCCAGAGCATGTATAAGGAACACTGAATTTGCAATGGTTGAGTTTACTCCTGGTTCAAGTGGGGAAAGCTCAATGGGGAAAAATTGTGGTTTTGCTTGCTTGCACTTGGAGTTTGCACTAGTACTACTGGTAACTGGCTATTGATTGCTGAATTTCAAGTATAGACAAAAGTATATGCCTAATTAATCAGTGCTTTCCTCTCCTTTTCTATGTTCTATAATCATCTTTTTCTGCTATACTAATGTATGGCAGAAAATGAAACTCAAATGCATGTTTCCCTCTTACTTTTTCACTCTCTCCCAGCCAAAGTATTACATCATGACAATAACTTTAAGCATCCAGCTCAGCATTAGGGTCCTCCAAATTGTCAGATTTCTGAAAGTCAGGATAGAATGTAGTCTTTTAAGCTTGATTTTAGAACTGATGATTTTTCAGTCTCATTTCTGTTTAAGTTGCCCAATGGATCTCTTATGTTTCTCCCACTCACCCTCATTCACTTTTGAAAATGTCAGCAAAGGCATGGTAATCTGAGTAAGGTTTGCTTAATTTTTTGGTATTTGTGTCGTTTCATTTAATGCTCAAGTCTTTGGTTCCCACAGAGTTTCAGAAACCTAAGGGCTATATATATGTACATGTATAGCATGGTCCAGTGGCTAGGGCACAGGACTGGGAGTCTGTTTCTGGTTTTGTCACTGACCTGCTAGATGACCTTGGGGCAAGTCACACCATTACTCTGTGCCTCTTTCCCTTTTGATGCTTGCCCATGCTCAGAAAATGGAAAACTAATGGCAGAGATTGCAGTAGAATGCGGGACTGCTGTTTTGCAGTCCTATGTTTTGTTCACTGTGACTAGGCAAACCCTTAGAGAATGTCTATTCCACAAGCTTAGAAACTTGGAATAAAAGTCTTGTCTCTTAAATTCACATAGCAAAAATCTGCTCAATACTATTCTGTTCTCACACCTGCACAGAGTTCTTGTGTTTTGGGGATTGTTTAAAAATAAGACACAATAAACACTTGTACTGATGATCTAGAATAGGAGAACAGATAATTCTATAATTTTACATTAGAAAGCCTTTTTTTAAAAAAAAGGAAAGTGGCAATCTCACAAAATAGATTTTCTGATTAGCTCTATCTTCATAATGGAAGAGTAGTGATCCTTTTAAAAACATTTATTTTTGTAGCTGCAGCCTTCTGTTTGGCCTCAGGTGTTGAGAGTTTTTCCATTTGATTGCAAGAGGTCTTAAAAACTCGCACTGTTTTTGGAACTTAGTGCTTGAAATGGATAATTATAGCACCTTCAAAAAAAGTAGCACTTACTGCATGTAAACTACCATTAAACACGTAATATGTAGCACTGTTGTGATATCAAGTTAAATTCAAGAGATTGAGTTTGGTAATCTTTTGCTGGAACAGAAGTGCTGAATTTAGAATGTGGGATATCTTTGGGTATTGCATCAGACCCCGCTTGCAGAGAGTTGTGGAGCAATAAACAATTAACTTTTAAAGGAATGTAAAACATTTTTCAGAGATTCCAAGCACATTCCATTAAGAGATTCCACCATTACATGGAATTCAGGAAGCAAACATGTCATGTAGCATTTTCCTAAACTAAAAATGAAGTCATTGTGTATGCTCTTAAAACATTTAAGGTGGTTTTTCCAAATGTTATTGCTAATATTTATCCCTGAGCACTTGCAGTCAGGCAAAGTTTTTGAAATCCAGTGGTTACATAATTTGTGTTTGTATTGTTCCTAATGTTGCACAGTATCCTATGTAATTTAAGTGGTAAACAGTATTCCATTGAAAGGAAACCATGTAGAACAGTGAGTAAAATGTTCTGGGAGGGTGGATAGCCCATGAAACACTGAGTTATGTACTTGGAGCAATATTTTTCTTTGAGGAAGGACATCTGATTTATATCTATAAAGATACAATCTTCATCGTTAGCCACTCAAATTCCAGTTGAATCACTACATTCCAATTAGATCTGTAATTCTTAAAAGAAGTTCTTGGTTAAATTTGGCCCAAAATGAATTTTTTTTTAAACAACTTTAACCAAACAAAAGACAAATAAAAATATTTCCATGACTTAACCCCCACCCCTCCCCCAAATCCTCTAAGGGCGTGTCTACACAACATTCTTTGGTCAACATTAGTTATGTTGGCATAAAGCTGCCGCAGTTAGTATATTGCTTGTGTGCATGCATACTTGGCTTCTTGCTTCAGCACTGTGTGTATTCACCAGGAGTGCTTGTGTCAATTCAGTGTTCAACCTGCCACCATAGGCGCCGACTCTGTGGGTGCTCCAGGGCTGGAGCACTGATGGGGAAAACAGCTGTTTTGCGCAGCAAGCCTGGGATGGTGGAGGGAGGAGGGGGAACACGGTGCGCTTGGGGGAGGGGGTGGGGATTTGGGGAGGGATCCGATAGGAGCAGGGAGGGGCGGAGTTGGGGCGGGCGTGAGCACCCATTGGTGCCAACAAAAGTTGGCGCCTCTGCCTGCCACCATACTGTCTTTTGGGAAGTTTTGGCAATGCATGATGGGGCAGAAATGAGTCACACAGGTGAGATTGGGAGCAAGGGGTCAACTTCCTAGCCTGTAACTGTTTCCATCCCGTGTCTATACATTGACCATGGCTCAATGCTGCTCGGGGAGGTGGTTTTACTGTGTCCCTGTGATGGGACATTTATATCGGTATGAGACAGATTTAAGTGTAGACATGTGCATAGCTAGGTCAATGCAAAAGTGGCTTATGTCAACCACACTTTGTAGGGTAGAGCAGGTCAAACAAAGTTTTTAGATAAACTTCCCCTGCAGTATTTGCCACCCATACTAGCAGAATGCTGCAATGATTGAGCACCTGAAAGAAACTGAGCTGATTTTTTTTGCCCAAACTTAAAGAAATGTAAGAAGTAGATCAGCGTAAAAAGTGAAAAATAATTGTTTACAACAGATTCACAAACAGTGCTTGCTTAGTGGTTTGTAGGGAGCTGGCTTGTTGTATGGTGCCTGTATTTAGTTAAGACATCTAAAAACTCGTTAAATACCTTCCTGCTATTACTTGTTCCATGTAGGCAATTGATGAACTTGCCACAGGGATGTTACCTGATTGTGAATGGGAGAGGGAAGTGCATTCACAAGACTATCTCTGAGAGGTGATGATCCCTTTCAAAGAAGAAATTTGAGAGCCCCTGGTTCAAAAACTGACTTTCAATTTTACAAATCTAAAATGTTAGCAAGATACGGGAAAAAAAAATTCTAAAACATGTGAGGCTTAGCCAAATGCAGCCTGGAGTAAATGGCCCCAATTACTGTTGTTGTCCTCTGGGCTTAATTTAGTGATAGGGTAAATGGTTCTGTAAATTGGTCATACACTAGTTTACAATTATACCCGTTTTAACTTGCACAGATTTGGTATGCAAAACAAATGTAAATTACATGCATGGAGGTAAAAGGGGGATTACAGGAAAAGCAACTAACAATGGACTATATGATAAAGGCCCTCCTGTCTCCCACACACATTTCAATCTACATCATCCCCAACTGTCATAAAGCCAAATTCAGCCCTGGCATAAGTAGGACCCCAGTTAATTTCAGTGGAAATTTTCCTTTTTATGCCTGAACTTGGTCCCCACAGAATACCACTCTGTAAGTTGATCTCATTTTGCACATCTTCAAATTTTTCTCTCTTCCAGTAACTGTAAGTTTACAGCATTCAGTGCTTTTAAATACTAAACAATAACCAATTACAAGGATGCTCAGGGCAGATACATTAAGCAGGACTAATTTGAGAATTCTATTAACATTTTTTGGCTAGGAATTTGAGTGATGTAGACAAGGACCAACTTGATAAAAAGCGTTTTGTGCTTAACAAATAAAATGTGAACATCTAGTTCTAGAACATGTTTTCTTACTTTTGTTTGAGGTTCAGTTTTATCTCCTGTGTTTTCTCCTCCTCTTCTGGTCTCAGAGCTCTTTTTTCCTCCTTCTTCTCAGCTCTTCCCTGCACACAGGAGTATTCTTGTAGAATTAAATATTGGCTCTAATTCTAGTGTCTTACCCTGGAAGCGCTACCACCCGTAGACATCTAAGGCCCTGTCTACTATAGAGAAAATTACCATGCTAAGAATTAATTGTTAGTACTCTGTGGCAGGCTTGTAAATCCACAAACAAGTGATGTCAATGGTTTGTACGTGCATTATGTGCTATTTTGGATTGGACTTGCTTTGACCTGTCTGAATCAGAACTGTTTAAGGCTTCACTGTACTTCTAGTGCGGACATTATGTAAGCAGTTTAAAATAGGCGTAATCATGACTAGTGTGGAAGCATTGAACCATTTGTTCTCAAACTGGTATAGTCTCACTGGTTCATTTATCTAATACAGACACTGTCTAATGCAAGGTTTCAGAGTAGCAGCCGTGTTAGTTTGTATCCACAAAAAGAAAAAGAGGACTTGTGGCACCTTAGAGACTAACAAATTTATTAATTTAGTAAATTTTATTAATTTTTTAATTTTTTTATAATTTTTATAAGTTTTATTAATTTAATAAATTTGTTAGTCTCTAAGGTGCCGCAAGTCCTCCTTTTCTTTTTGTCTAACGCAAGTGTCCATACTAGCAGTTTTCTGATGAGGCAGCATGCCATGTTGTCCTGAACGGAAAAATTGTGTGGTGTTGGAATGGATTTTGTACCAGTGGTGCAATCGCACAGACCAAAATACTTGTGCTGTTTGAATGGATAATATCAGTCAATCTTACCTCATCTTTTCCAGTTAATTACTGTTGAAAATGTGCTGAGATAGTAGAGAGGTTGCATTTTTCTTTGTCAGTTATTTCTTTGATAATAGTTTTTAAATGTTTACGAATAGGTTGTATAAACATGAACAGATGAGATGACTTCTTGCCGAATTACTTGCTTTTGTCTAATGTGAAGGACAAAAAGAGTTAAGAATAAGTGAATTCATTAAAGGCAGTATACAGTAGAATTTTCTTTTTGGTTTTTGTATGTCAACAGTACCAATAGTATGAACTCCCATGTAGCGATGAGCTGCCCTGGAGCTTGAATTGTTTGATCCAAACTGTTTAATGTAGTTTTGTTCACTTCTGATTTTTTTCTTGGTTAGGTTACAGGAAACTTTAAGATACAAAAGTTGCTCCTGTTGCCCTTTTTTTAAACAGTACAAAAATGATTAAAACATTTTAAAGAGTTTTTAGGGTCCAGTGGGTTCATGGCAAGAAGAAATCATGTTTTTCTTCTCTGTTAACAGTAGAAATGTCATTGAAGACATTTGTTTTGTGTAAAAAATGTCTCATCCTAGCAGACTGAAGAATCTGCTTAAAAAGGATCAGATTTTTTTCTTATGAAGGAAGGCATCTTGTTCCTGTGAAGTTACTCAATTTATTGTGATAGCATTTTCAAAATTGTAAGCATGCACAAACTAATCTTATCAGGCTCATAGTTCAGAAAAAAACAGTGCCCACTACTTCATTAATCTAAGGTAATTTTTAATTTTCAGAGTATTTTGACTTGTGTTGCTAAACTTCAAATGCTGCATTATGTTTAAACATTTTTTTGTGGTGATGTACTAGATTTCATAAACAATCCCAAGTGCTAAAATGGCTCTATGCAACAACATTTTCTGTTCTTTTCCACATAGAAGAACACCTTAGTAGTTGGGGCCAAGCATCTCACCTGTTTTAGGTCCCTGGCCTCCAATGAGCTCTTAGTATTGACGAGCAGCATACTCCATATTCTAAATGTCTAGAATCAAATTCTGCCCTATTTTGGGAACAATCATGGAAGCATGAAACTGAGTCCCCAACTAATGTTTCTATGAGAGAAGGTAGGAACCCTTGTCCTCAGCTGTGGGAATGTCCAGGTCTGTGAAGAAATCTTCACAGGGGCTGACTGCCTCTTTGTGGTGGTGACTTCTCTTTGTGGTCAACATTAACTTTCATGGTGAAAATTCTTGATAGTTTGCTAGGAAATAATTCCACAGAGGCTGGCTGTCCCCTGCAACACTCCACTTGGCTGTATTCTTGTGTCATTTCGCAGAGAAGCTTTTAGGGGAAAGGAAGGCACTGCCAATCTGACTCTTCCTTCTGATGTGGTTTAGGTTTCTGGTGTGGATTTTCTGCTGCTTTCCTCTGTTCCAGATTTGGTAGGGATAGTGCTGTTTTGATGGCCCCAAGTATGTAGTGCTGCATGCATATTTCTAAACCAGCCTTTCATTGCCAAGAAATTAACCTGTACTCCCTTGTTTCCTTCTTCCCAAAACAGGGGTGGACAAACTTTTTGGGCTGAGGGCCACATCTGGGTGGGCAAATTGTATGCAGGGCTGGGGCAGGGGGTTTGGGTGCGGGAGGGAGTGCGGGGTGTGGGAGGGGTGCAGGAACAGGCTCAGGGCAAGGGATTGGGGCAGAGGAGGGGTCCGGGGTGTGACAGGGGGCTCAGGGAAGGGGGTTGGGGTGCAGAGTGCAGGAGGGAGCTCAGGGCAGGGAGTTGGGGTGCAGGAGGGGTGCAAGGTGCAGGCAGGGAGTTGGAGGGCGGGGTGCAGGAGGGGTTCGGGCTCTGGCCTGGCGCTCCTTACCTAAAGCGGCTGCTGGTGGCAGCAGTGCGCACCGGGGCCAGGGCAGGCTCCCTGCCTGCCCTGACCCCACGCCGCACCACTCTGGGAAGTGGCCGGAACTACGTCCCTGCGCAGCCTCTGGGGGACGGGGGGCCACAGGGCTCCCGGCGCTGCCCTTGCCACGCTTCCAGGTACCTCCCCCGAAGCTCCCATTGGCCACAGTTCCCTGCCAATGGGAGCCTTGGTGGGCGGTGTCTGGAGGCAAGGGCAACGCACGGAGCCCTCTGCCCCCTTGCCCCCCGGGGCCCCAGGGATGTGGTGCCGGCCACTTCTGAGAGCAGGCAGGGCCTGCGGTACCACGGGGGACAGTCCCGTGGACCAGATCCAAAGCCCTGAGGGGCCGGATCAGGCCTGCAGGCCGCAGTTTGCACACCCCTGTCCCCTAAAGTCAACTGCAGCAGCATTACTGGATCCTATAAAAATGTTCTGTCTCCACTAACGACTTTATAACTGACACAACTAGTACAGTTTTTTCATGGACATGGGTACAATAATTGTTGATACTGAATCACGAAGCTGATTTGATCTAAGTCCTAGTCTACACTTAAAAGTTCCGCTGGTACAACTATACTGGCCTCTTAATGTAGACATAGACCTGGTCTACGCTACGCAGTTAGGTCGACATAAGGCAGCTGTTGTCAACCTAATAATGTCAGTGTCTGTGCTACAGCCTTGCTCCTGCCAGTGTAAGTGTCCTACTACACTGACATGACTCCACCTCCATGAGAGCCACAGGGCTTATGTCGGTGTAGTTAGGGTGACACTGTGACATTGACAAGAAAGCCAGGCAGCTAGAGCCCAGTTGCCCTCGCTTCCCAAGAGAGCTGGGGTGGCTGGACCCCACTCCTGGCTGGGAGCTGGGGCAAGAAGCCTAGGCAGCTTCTTCCTACCCCCCACCACCCAGCTCCTGGCTGGGAATATTGGCTGTCTTGTCAATTTTTGACAAGGCTGCCCGGCACCTGGTGGGAGGTGGCGAAACAGGGCAGCTGGACCCTGCTCCCCGGGGGGCAAGAAGCCCTGGTCAGCTTCCCCCTGCTCCCGCTGTGGAATGGGGAGGCAAGAAGCCCCAGCTGGCTTCCCTCCCACTCCAGGCAGGCTAAGGGGAGGCGAGGGGGGAGCAGCCTGTCGGGAGCCTATGGGGCAGCTGGGCTCCCGGCAGGGAGCTGCCAGCGGAGTACCTGTTGTTGAAATGTATGATAACGGTTTATAGAAAACAATGAGGTCTGTCCAGGTTGGAATTCTGCTCTTCAGTTTAATGGTTTTTTTTTCTCTGAGTTAGCTGCTGAGTTTTCTCCTGCGCTAGTTCTTTGAGGAATGCTTTGTGAAGGCATGAGTCTTGATTTGTGACATGCATATGGTGAAGGTTGGGCTCTTTCTGATCTCAGTTTTAGATAGTTGGTAATTGATTGATAATGTTTTGCCTTTGACTCCTTTGAGTTTATACCTAATTGTAACTGTCATGGTGGTGCCCTGAAGTAGTTGCAATTCTTGGGCCAGTCTCATTAGAGATTTTGTAGATCAGAACATTGAAGTAGATCTGTTGGAGAATGGGAAATGAGTGCAGGTTGCAGAGCTTTCCTATTTGGTATTTAGCATTAAATACAACATTGCCTTCTTGACATAGAAGCTAGGATGTCAGTATGGCGAAGAGGATGCTTTAGCAAACTGTTTAACGTAAGGTACCTGAAATAAACGTCAATGCTTAGTTAGTTACCTTAGGTGTCAATGGGGATTTGTTCAGACATTCTTGCCTTCCTTTTGATACCTCCAAATCAGACACTTCAACATAGAATTTTATTTCAGGTTTTTCCTAGTTTAGGTAGTTCGTGTGTAGTGATTGTGCAAAAGAGTTAACTTTAAGTTCCATGTTGGGAGTTATATATAATATTTGAACAGGATCCTTTTTAGTTACATAGTGGCATAAGGGGGATATGAATAGAGCAAATTAAGAAGCAGAGTAGAAATAGACTAAGTCCTCAGGAACTTTTTTGTAGTGATAAAACTTTCTGTGATTTAAACCAGTGGTGTTATACATTGGCATGATCTTAAAATGATTTATGAAAATTTAACACTGTAAAGAGTATTGCTAGAGCAGTATTCTTCCATATGTTAGGAATGCTTGGGGTTGAGATATATTCGGATGAGATCTCTGCTCAAATGAAAAACAACCTTTACTGGGTACAGTTGTATGGACCTGTTGGCATGGCTATTAAGAATTATTAGCTAAGCAAATAAAAGCTCAACTGTATCTAAACTGATATGCCATATTTTTGCTATCTGTAGTTACACGTGCAATTTCTGGAAGAAAAAGGATTCTCCTGATGCACACATTCTATCTAATATAACCTTTGATGTAATGAAGAGAATCAGCCAGACTGGGAATTGGGTCCCTATTATTGTTGCTTAATTTTTAATTAACTTTTTATTTAAACTGTACGTTATAAAATTCAATTATAAAATTAAAATAAGCATTAAACAACCTAATAATATAAAACAAAAGAGAAATAAGAGTACAAAGGAAGCGTAGGTGCAAGTTGTGAGAACTTAAATGCAGATGCATTGGGACCAGGATGTTAGAGTTCAAGTCATTAGATGAATTGCCTGCAGTGACCCGAAAGAAAGGAGATCCAAGAGATCGCAGTAAACAAGTTTTGGAAGATCCTTCATAAAGCCGGATTGTCCATGCTAAAGGCAAGGTCTTCTGTTAAATATTACGGAATTTATTCAGGAGATAAAGAATCCAGAATGAAGAGCTAGTTCCTGCTTCGTGTTCCTAAAAAGAGAGTCCTATTTCTCACATGCAAAGGACCTGAGAAATTTTTGAAAGCAAGCTCTGAAGATGAGCATACAGTCTGTATGAAATTATATCAGGAGCTGTAGAGGCCATTGTATTTGAGGTTGATGGTTTCCATTATAAACACCTGTATTATTGTTTATATTTTTTTTTATGGAAACTCACTTATCTAGCTGAAATTTTCCAGGCTTGGGTTTTATCAAAAATTGTTTGTTTGTTTAGCTTAGTTTAGTTTAGTTTAGTTTAAAGTTTAAGAAAACAGAGTTCATCTCTTGGAAAGCAGGAGGGAATGGGTGGGAAAGCCTTCCCAATTTTGTATTTATTAAAAAACACTCCATTTTTAATGAGCTCTACAGCCTAGACACATGCTAATAATCATCAAGAGTGTCTTGAGCATTCTGGTGAATTTGGTTTTGATTTGATGTGACCTTCTGAAAATATTTTGTTCATAAGCATTACATTGTAAATCAGGGTTTGCATGCTGCGCTCATAAAATGTGCAGCTAAGGAAGGGTGCAGTGTGCATAGCTCACTCACCTGCATAGTGAAGAGTGAACTGAAGGTGCACATGCTCTTTGTAAAGAGCTTGAGGGAGGGCTTCTGCAGGCCTCTGAAGGTCTGATTGGGAGAATGATCTGTGCAGGCTTCATTAGGGGCAGGAAAAGAGCTAGGAGTGGTTTTGGGGGCCCAGAGTAGGGGGATTTTCAGGAGGGTGGTTCTGGAGACAGGGAAGCTGCTGACATTGAAAATGGATTCTCATCCTATTGTAAAGTTTTTTCTGCAAACTGAAAATGTAAGTGCAGTTCTCAGAAAGTTGATAATGGTACAAGGCTCCCAATGATACATGTGGAAAACTTTATGCACCGGGTGGAATATTCCATACAGACCTGTTTATAATTTCAGTGGCTTCTGGCTCCCCTAGACTCCCCCAGGGGTTGCCATAGCTAATGGATGTGTAAGAGGAAATGCCTGTTCCTAAAGTTAGCATACTCAGCATGCTACAGATTAAATATAACAAAATATATTAAATGAGGATATTGATACAATAGGCATCACAGAAATTTGGTGGAATGAGGATAATCAATGGGACATAGTAATACCTGAGAACAAAATATATTGGAAGGACAGTACAGGTTGTGCTGGTGGGGGGAGTGGCACTATATGTGAAAGAAAGCATAGAATCAAATTAAGTAAAAATCTTAAATGAATCAAACGGTACCATAGAATCTCTACTGATAGTAATTCCATGCTCTAATAATAAGAATATAGCAGTAGGGATATATTACCGACCACCTGATCTGCAGCTGGCAGGGGGGTATCTGTGGCAGGGGAGTGAGGAGGCAAGCGGTGGGTGGGGGACTGAGGAGGGACTCAGGAAGTGAGGGGGTGAGTGGTGGGTGCATGGGCAGTGGGTGGAGGCCCCTTTTGAGGAGGCTAGCCCCTGACTCCCCCCTTCCGCCCATAACCCCCACAGCCAGAGCCCCAGGATCCCCTTCCCTGCCCCGTGGCTGGAGCCACAAGCCCCTTCCCGGAGAAACCCCAAGCACCCCCCCTCAACCGGAGGAGCTCCGAGCTGGCCGAAGCCTGGAGCACCCCCTCCCCCCACGCGCTCTTGGCCAGAGGAGATCCGGGTCGGTCGAAGCCCGGAGCCCCCCAACCTGCCCAGAGGAGCCCTGGGCCAGCCACAGCTATGCTTCCCCACCCCTCCCCAGACCCAAGCTGCCCAGATGTGTTTTTCATTATTATTTGGACTTCTGTTATGTCAAAGCATTTTTAAATTTACTTCAGAATTGTTGTGCAGACAACCACTTTTACCAAAAAAGCAAAAGAAACAATGATAAAGACAAGAACATGCAAAGCACCTTATTTGTGTTTCTATTCTGTTAGGTCCAGTAAAGAATAGAGATAATTGTGCATTATTTTTATTATTGAGTCTGCAAAAATAAGCCCAAAGCCTTACATCAATAAACTACAATGGTTTAGCTGTATATATGTGCATATTACTTTATTAACTCACGGAAAAATAAATAATTTTAGGAAAAAGTGTCAGTGCTGCCACCAGCAAGAGTTGGTGGCCGCACTCTGAGGCCACCAAAAAATTTGTTTTGAAAATCCTGGTCTAAGCCGCAGTTTTAGAAGCACCCATGCTGGCTATCCTACCTACTCTAAGTACCAGGAGCGGGCCCACTGGTGCCCCCACTCCCAGAGCCCTCGGCCACAGTCACTTCCACCGCCATGCCTTGCCACCAGCAGAAGGCCCAGTTTTGGTGTGATGGTTAAGAGCTGCGAAACCCCCACGTCACTTCCTGTGGCCCCTTGTGCCATCTTTGGGGGCCACCAGTGATAGAAGACGTTTGGAGATCGTGTGACACGGCTACACAATAGAATTTCTCACCTTCCCACCTCACTAGGGCACGCTCCCGGGCTCTCTCTGGGGAGCTCCACCCATGACATCCTCCTTCAACATGAGGCAGACACCCTCCTGAGGAAGGGTGCTATCAAACACGTGCCTGCCCCCTTCATTATCAGTGCCTTCTATTCCTCGTACGTTTCTCAACCCGATGAAGGACGGGGGCCTCCACTCTATCCTCGATCTCTGCTTACTCAATACTTTCATCAGAAAGACCAAGTTCTAGATGGTGATGCTCATTTCCATCATTCCCTCCCTCCCCCAGGAGGTATGGTTTGCAGCCCTCGACATGAAAGATGCATATTTCCATATCAAGGTCCACCTGGCCCACCGCGAGTTCCTTCACTTCTGTGTGAGCAACAACCACTATCAATTTTGGGTCCTTGCATACAGCATTGCCACGGTCCCCGGGGTCTTCACCAAGGTCTTTGCAAGGTCTTAGTGGCCCACCTCCACCAAGGGGAGCACTTTGTATCCTCCTACCTGGATGACTGGCTGTTGATTGCTCTGTCCCTTGCCGAAGTGGCATCAGCAGTCGCAGCCCTCCGGTGTCTTCTCGCCTTGCTGGGCATCTGTGTCAACCTGGAGAAGTCTGTGCTCCTCCCAACACAGACGATCCACTTCATCGGAGTGCACCTAGGCTCGATCATAACGCAAGTCTTCCTCGCCGCAGACAGCTTCACCACCCTCTCGGCCCTCGTCAGGACTCTGTGCCGCAACTGCTACTGCCTCCTTGGCCACATGGCAGCCTGTACCTATGGTGCAAGTGCTAGACGAGCCAACTAGGGGGGGAGCTTTTCTTGACCTGCTGCTCACAAACAGGGAAGAATTAGTGGGGGAAGCAAAAGTGGACGGGAATCTGGGAGGCAGTGACCATGAGTTGGTTGAGTTCAGGATCCTGACACAGGGAAGAAAGGTAAGCAGCAGGATACGGACCCTGGACTTCAGGAAAGCAGACTTCGACTCCCTCAGGGAGCGGATGGGTAGGATCCCCTGGGGGACTAACATGAAGGGGAAAGGAGTCCAGGAGAGCTGTCTGTATTTCAAGGAATCCCTGTTGAGGTTACAGGGACAAACCATCCTGATGAGTCGAAAGAATAGTAAATGTGGCAGGCGACCAGCTTGGCTTAACGGTGAAATCCTAGCGGATCTTAAACATAAAAAAGAAGCTTACAAGAAGTGGAAGGTTGGACATATGACCAGGGAAGAGTATAAAAATATTGCTCGGGCATGTAGGAATGAAATCAGGAGGGCCAAATCGCACCTGGAGCTGCAGCTAGCAAGAGATGTCAAGAGTAACAAGAAGGGTTTCTTCAGGTATGTTGGTAACAAGAAGAAAGCCAAGGAAAGTGTGGGCCCCTTACTGAATGAGGGAGGCAGCCTAGTGAGAGAGGATGTGGAAAAAGCTAATGTGTTCAATGCTTTTTTTGCCTCTGTCTTCACTAACAAGGACAGCTCCCAGACTGCTGCGCTGGGCATCACAACATGGGGAGTAGATGGCCAGCCCTCTGTGGAGAAAGAGGTGGTTAGGGATTATTTAGAAAAGCTGGACATGCACAAGTCCATGAGGCCGGACGAGTTGCATCTGAGTGTGCTAAAGGAATTGGCGAATGTGATTGCAGAGCCATTGGCCATTATCTTTGAAAACTCGCGGCGAACGGGGGAACCCCAGATGACTGGAAAAAGGCTAATGTAGTGCCAATCTTTAAAAAAGGGAAGGAGGAGGATCCTGGGCACTACAGGCCAGTCAGCCTCACCTCAGTCCCCGGAAAAATCATGGAGCAGGTCCTCAAGGAATCAATCCTGAAGCACTTACACGAGAGGAAAGTGATCAGGAACAGTCAGCATGGATTCACCAAGGGTAGGTCATGCCTGACTAATCTAATCGCCTTCTATGATGAGATTACTGATTCTGTGGATGAAGGGAAAGCAGTGGATGTATTGTTTCTTGACTTTAGCAAAGCTTTTGACACGGTCTCCCACAGTATTCTTGTCAGCAAGTTAAAGAAGTATGGGCTGGATGAATGCATTATAAGGTGGGTAGAAAGTTGGCTGGATTGTCGGGCTCAACGGGTAGTGATCAATGGCTCCATGTCTAGCTGGCAGCCGGTGTCAAGTGGAGTGCCCCAGGGGTCGGTCCTGGGGCCGGTTTTGTTCAATATCTTCATAAATGATCTGGAGGAAGGTGTGGATTGCACTCTCAGCAAATTTGCAGATGATACTAAACTGGGAGGAGTGGTAGATACGCTGGAGGGCAGGGATAGCATACAGAGGGATCTAGACAAACTGGAGGATTGGGCCAAAAGAAACCTGATGAGGTTCAATAAGGATAAGTGCAGAGTCCTGCACTTAGGACGGAAGAACCCCATGCACAGCTACAGACTAGGGACCGAATGGCTAGGCAGCAGTTCTGCGGAAAAGGACCTAGGGGTTACAGTGGACGAGAAGCTGGATATGAGTCAGCAGTGTGCCCTTGTTGCCAAGAAGGCCAATGGCATTTTGGGATGTATAAGTAGGGGCAAAGCAAGCAGATCGAGGGACGTGATTGTTCCCCTCTATTTGACATTGGTGAGGCCTCATCTGGAGTACTGTGTCCAGTTTTGGGCCCCACACTACAAGAAGGACGTGGATAAATTGGAGAGAGTCCAGCGAAGGGCAACAAAAATGATTAGGGGTCTGGAACACATGATCTATGAGGAGAGGCTGAGGGAACTGGGATTGTTTAGTCTGCGGAAGAGAAGAATGAGGGGGGATTTGATAGCTGCTTTCAACTACCTGAGAGGTGGTTCCAGAGAGGATGGTTCTAGACTCTTCTCAGTGGTAGAAGAGGACAGGACAAGGAGTAATGGTCTCAAGTTGCAGTGGGGGAGGTTTAGGTTGGATATTAGGAAAAACTTTTTCACTAGGAGGGTGGTGAAACACTGGAATGCGTTACCTAGGGAGGTGGTAGGATCTCCTTCCTTAGAAGTTTTTAAGGTCAGGCTTGACAAAGCCCTGGCTGGGATGATTTGATTGGGGATTGGTCCTGCTTTGAGCAGGGGGTTGGACTAGATGACCTCCTGAGGTCCCTTTCAACCCTGATATTCTATGATTCTGTGACGCCACACGTGTGCCTACATATGCGCTGCCTACAGGTGTGGCTCCTCTTGGTCTGTAGGCCCCGTATCAACCCCCTGGCCTCTGCCTTGGGTCCACCCATCCACACATCATTCACTTGGTGGACTAATCCTACCAAGGTGCTCCGAGACACCCCATTCACCACCCTTATCCCCATGGCCACTCTCACCATGGAAGTCTCCCTAGCGGGGTGGGGCGCACACTTGGTAAGCCAGGCCACTCAGGGGAGGCAGACTCTCAGGGAAACGTGCATGCACATCAACACACTGGAGCTGGGTGCAGTCCACTAGGCCTTCCATGCGTTCTTTCCTCTTCTCTGTGACTGACATGTTCAGATCCTCTCAGACAACACCACTGCCATGGCATACATAAACAGACAGGGGCGGCACCAGATCCCAGTCCCTTGGCACAGAGGCCATCCATGTCGGGAATTGGTGTCTCCGCCACAACGTCATGCCCCTTGTGGACACTCTCAGCAGAACTTGGTACCTCAACCACAAGTGGGAGCTCCATGACCCCACACTCTGTGCCATCACTGGGCCTCCCCCCCCCCCCCCCCCCCCCCCCCCCGCCCCCGATTTCTTTGCTACCCATACAAACTGCTCTACTGCTCTGGAGGGGCGAGGGGACAGGACAGAACTCCAAGGGTGATACCCTCCTCCCTCCTCCTGGTCAAAAGACTGACACCTTCCCCTCCACGCTATCTCCATGCCGGTTGTTTTCGACTACATCCTGGAGCTCAAGAACTCAGGCCCAGCGCTCAACTTGATCCGCGTCCACCTCAAGGCACTCAGCACCTCCCTCCCTCCTGTGGGCTGCTGATCGGTATTTACCCACCCTAACATCTCCCGTTTTCTTAGGTGCCTGACTAACTTCTTCCCATCGGTCTTTATCCCCACCCCTCCGGGACCTCAACCTTGTGCTGTCTGCCTTCACCCGGCCTCCAAACCCCTTGCCACACACGCCGTAGCCCATCTATCCTTCCTGGTAGCCATCACCTCCGCCTGGCGGGTCAGGGAACTGGTGGCTATGATGGCTTGACCCCCTGTATACAGTTTTCCATAGAGACAAGGTGTCCCTGTGCCTTCACCGTAACTTCCTCTGAAATGTTGTCTCCGAGTTTCATCTCAACCAGTCCATCTGTCTTGTCTCCTAAACCCCACGCCACTCCCATGGACAGGACACTGCACTCCCTGGATGGTCTCAGGACACTGACCTTGTGCTTGGACAGGACTTGCGCCTTTCATGCCTCATCACACTTCTTCATAGCCATTGCGGAACGGTCGAGAGGGCAGGCCCTTTCCTCGCAGCGCATATCAAGTTGGATCTCTAAGTGCATTACAGAATGCTGTGCGCGCTCCAGTGTGACACCATGCGGCAGGATCACGGCACACTCCACATGAGCACACATGGTCACCTCTGCCTCCCTGGCATACATCTCCTGGCATGAGATTTGCCATGTGGCAACATGGCGCTCTGTCCACACCTTCACAGTGCATTATGTCATTGACCCGTGGGCAGCTGCAGACGCCACTGTAGGCCGTGTCATCCTGCAGGAGGCTTTACCCATCGCGTTCTTGCATCCACCTGTGAGCTGATCGCTGCTCTGTACTCACCCACCTTTAGAATACATATAGGGACCACCACTCGAAGAAGAAGAGGAGGAGGTTACTTACCTGTAACTGGAGGTACTTCAAGATGTGTGGTCCCTATTTGTATTCCAGTACCTGTACACCTTCCTTTATGCTGTGGTAAGAGGGAGACTGAGTACACATCACCCTGCACCGCCTCTTATAACCTTGCATGGAGCACGGGTCAACGGACAGTCCTGCTGAAAAACTTGTGGCTCTGGTGCATGATGCACATACGCACCCGCATTTGGAATTAAGGGGCCCAATCAAGGTTTCACTGGCATTCCTAACCTTTTAGTACTTGACTTTGCAACCTTATTTTTTTAATTTAGTTGTTTGGATATAATTTCCTAAGGTTTTGAAATGTTTAATAATTGAAAAAATTCCATCAAGTGGAATCCTCCCATATGGCAGGTTTCAGAGTAACAGCCGTGTTAGTCTGTATTCGTAAAAAGAAAAGGAGTACTTGTGGCACCTTAGAGACTAACCAGTTTATTTGAGCATGAGCTTTCGTGAGCTACAGCTCACTTCATCGGATGCATAGCATATCGTGGAAACTGCAGAAGACATTATATACACACAGAGACCATGAAACAAAACTTCCTCCCACCCCACTCTCCTGCTGGTAACAGCTTATCTAAAGTGATCATCAAGTAGAGCCATTTCCAGCACAAATCCAGGTTTTCTCACCCTTCCCCCCTCCCCCCCCCCCCACACACACATACAAACTCACTCTCCTGCTGGTAATAGCCCATCCCTCTTTGAAACCTCTCTTTATAATGCGCATGATAATCAAGGTGGGTCATTTCCAGCACTAATCCAGGTTTTCTCACCCCCCCCCCCCACACCCCCCTCCAAAAACCACACACACAAACTCACTCTCCTGCTGGCAATAGCTCATCTTACAATGTGCACAGCAATAATCCAAGTTTAACCAGAACGTCTTGGGGGGGGTTTGTAGGAAAAAAACAAGGGGAGATAGGTTACCTTGCATAATGACTTAGCCACTCCCAGTCTCTATTCAAGCCCAAATTAATAGTATCCAATTTGCAAATGAATTCCAATTCAGCAGTTTCTCGCTGGAGTCTGGATTTGAAGTTTTTTTGCTTTAAGAAAGCGACCCTCATGTCTGTGATTGCGTGACCAGAGAGATTGAAGTGTTCTCCGACTGGTTTATGAATGTTATAATTCTTGACATCTGATTTGTGTCCATTTATTCTTTTACGTAGAGACTGTCCAGTTTGACCAATGTACATGGCAGAGGGGCATTGCTGGCACATGATGGCATATATCACATTGGTGGATGTGCAGGTGAACGAGCCTCTGATAGTGTGGCTGATGTTGTTAGGCCCTGTGATGGTGTCCCCTGAATAGATATGTGGGCACAGTTGGCAACGGGCTTTGTTGCAAGGATAGGTTCCTGGGTTAGTGGTTCTGTTGTGTGGTATGTGGTTGTTGGTGAGTATTCGCTTCAGGTTGGGGGGCTGTCTGTAGGCAAGGATGGGTTCATCAGGAGATTAAGGTTAGACTCACAGAACATTTCTGTACCACTGGAACTAGTGAAGTAAATAACAGCAGTAGAAGGCAATTATCTTCTATGTAGACCGACCACTACAGGGAGATGGAGTCACACGCTCTGCCAGTGGGTTTCACAGCTAGTAGCTTAACAGTGAAAGAATGCTGAGACTTAGGAATCCTGGGTTTAAGTCCAAGTTCCATATGAGAACGTGCTGTCATGGTTACAGACCATGCTCTTTTCCCTTGCCCTTCTGCCCTGCCTCTCTTCCCTGCCCCTTGTTGCTCAGCCTTCTGCATTCCAGTCAGGCTGCTTTCTCCTTTCCTCCCCGCACTTCCTGGTTGGTATCAGGGAAGTGTTGAGAGCCCAAGAGTCAGTCTCTCTGACTCCCTGCTGTATGCCGATGCCTAGGGCCCTACCAAATTCCTGGCTGTGAAAAACGCGTCACGGACTGTGAAATTTGTACTTGTGTGTATTTTTACCCTGTGCTCAAACTGGGGGGGTCTAGACCCAAAAGGGGGGTTGCAAGGTTGGGGGGGGTCACAGTATTACCACCCTTATTTCTGCACTAACTTCAGAGCTGGACAGCAGCAGCACAGAAGTAAAGGTGGCATGTATGGTATTGCCACCCTTACTTCTGCACTGCTGGTGGTGGCACTGCCTATAGAGCTGTGTGCCCGGCTAGCAGCAGCTGCTCTCCAGCTGTCCAGCTCTGAAGGCAGCGCAGAGGTGAGGGTGGCAATACTCAGTGCAGGGGATGGCTCATGCTCAGTGCAGATGAAATTTTCAGAGATTTTAGTTGCCAGACTTGCAACAAGTCTCTAAGAGTTTTATAACTTTGCCAAATTTTGGTGAATTTTCAGGTGGATGGGAAAAGGCGCACATCCTTGACACCAGAAGACCCTTCCCACCCCCCTCCGGACAAATTTCAGGTGCCTGCTTCAAAGCTGGAAGGGCACTAGAGCTTCTCAATGAAACAGTTGTAAGGATTTTTTTTAACATGGACAAAATGTATTTTTCTCAGGTCTCATTTTCGGAAATGGCTGAACAATTTTAGCTGAAATACACCTCCCAATTCAGTCTTAGGCAAACACCAGACATGGAAAATTTCAGCCTATACAGTTTAAGTGTGTCAAAGTTATAAGCAACTGAAAAGGGGGTCTTATAATGAAAAATGTTGGACAACTTTAAGGACATTGCTACTTCTGCCTATAATATGCATGTGTCTGGTTGAATAATCCTTAAACTGGGTTTCCCTGCATGTCAGTATTTTTAAATCTGCTCCGCTATTAGTGGCAAACATTTGGAGATTCTGAAAAAACTTGAGTATAATTTTATTCTGCACCTTCTTGTCACAGTGCATAACAAACCTACGTTTATATAGCACCTCTTTATCCACAAAGTTTCCAAAGCTCTCTATAAATTTGTCTATAGATTTGCAAGTTATATGTAAGAATCACTTCAACCACTGCAATACAGCTATCTTTTGGTTGAAATGTGGCAACTGTTAACAGAGCACAGTAACACTGCACAGCAAGCTAAGGACAGGAAGCAAATAATACAATATGCAATTGAAACTGCAATGAGATTCTAGGTAGGCAGAATGTAATTGACCTCAGTGTGTAACAATAAGTATTAAGATTTGGATAAAGGAGATGATTAAAAGAGAGAGAGGATTTCTATTGGCCACAGGTGGTTAGGACCTCAGTTCTCTTTCATCCAAATGGAGGCACTGTCAGCAGAACAGTGCCCCTAGCATGCCATGCTGGGGAAGTGATAAAATACTAATTCCAAGGAAAGAATACAGTACTCCCTACTGAATTTCCAGAAACACTTCTTACAGCTCCCTGATTCCCTCGTCCCATCCAGGTGCTAACCAGGCTTGCATCAGTTTAGCTTGTGAGATCTGATGAAATCATTGTCTGAAGTGGTGAAGCTACATAAAAATGAGTTCAGCAGCAGTGGGGAAAACTACTTTTTCCATTTAGAATATTCCAGGTTTACAGAGTTTTGATTGTTTGCAGTCTTAAATGTTTAAATTTTCAAGATAAATATCTGAAAAGGATGCAGTCCTTCAAAAAAAAAATTATACTAATAGTAAATGAGGGTTTGAGACACTCATATATTAAACAGAATTAGAAATGAGCAATTATAGATGAAGTCATCCTGTGAAGACAGAAGCTTTTAGCTTATTTTAATATTCATTTTTTCAGTTGGTTCTAATGCATATTAAATGTAATTAATATTGTACACAGCTGAAACTGGTAATGGTTATCATGTTGTCTTTACAGAGGATGATGGTCTGTTCAGTTACATCTTCATTTCCTGGAAGCAATTTAAATGCAAAAAGTTTAGATGCAAAAAATATTTATTACTGGGGAAGGTGGGTGTAGTAGCAGTCTACTAAATAAATTTGGAATTTCTGGCATTTACCTGGCAGTCATGCTTCCTCCAAAACAACTAGATGGACTGACTGGAAAAGAAATCTGTTGTAGGTGCCCATGTTTCATACATTTATTTTTAAGTCCACTGTCAGTATTTAAACCGGCGGTTCTCAAACTGTGGGTTGGGACCTCATTTTAATGGGGTCACCAGGGCTGGCATTAGACTTGCTGGAGCCCAAGCCCCAGTGTCCCAGGCCGAAGCCCTTAGGCTTTAGCCCCCACCTGGGGGGCAGGGCTCGGGCAGGCTCAGGCTTCGGTCCCACCTCCTGGGGTTGTGTAGTAATTTTTGTTGTCAGAAGGGGGTCATGGTGCAATGAAGTTTGAGAACCCCTGGTTTAAGGTATTGCCTCCTTTCTCTTTAATGTAATTTGGGACAGAGCAAAACTCAAAGAACAAGGGTAAAAAATAAATTTTGGTTTTAAAGCATTTAACGATATGCAGGTTTTGCGGTGTGTGCAGGTGTATTATGGTGTTAATGTAGCACAGGTTCTTTGTCACGTTATCTTGCAGATGTCCTTAATTTTTCTTGTTTAATCTTGACCTAATAGGGATTTCTTGCTTGCATCTTTAAACACTCTGGTTTTTTTAGAATCCTTACTTTCTGAGAAAAAGATCTTGTGACTTCCAGATACTTCCTAATTACGGACGGAAAACTCAAGCACTGAAAGTTTCATGCAGTTCTAAACTTTTAGATGCCACAGTTTTGGCCTGTACTACAAAGTATTTTGGGTTGGAGCAAACAGGATGCTTGTTAGATCACACACTCAGATTGAGAAACCAAACATTTTAGAGTAAATATGCTTTTAATTTTCTGGAGGAGAGATTTGTAATCAGTGTTGGTGGAAACCAAAGGAGGATGCTAAATGAACAGGTGGTAGAGGAGTCAGTTGGGTGGAAGATGCTGCAGCGTTCATCAAGCAATATCTGATCAGAAATTGTTTGTCTGCAGCATTGTTGTAGCCGTATCAGTCCCAGTATCTTAGAGAGACAAGGTGGGTGTGGTAATATTTTTTTTATTGGACCAACTTGTGTTGGTGAGAGAGATAAGCTTTCGAGCTCTGTGTAAGCTCAAAAGCTTCTCTCTCACCAACAGAAGTTGGTCCAATAAAAAAATATTATCTCACTCATCTTGTCTCAGAAATTGTTTATGTACCTATGTTGTCAAGGTGGCAAGGCAGTTTTCAAATAAGTGTATAATAGAGAATATATTACATAATTATCACCTCCTCTCTTTCTCTTCTTTCCTCGCTCACCCTCTGGTATATTGCTGTGGTCCTGAGGGGAAATGAATGAGCAAAAGGAAAGGTTATCTACTGCTTGCTTTAGCATGGTTCTCTTCCATGCAAAACAAAGTTCCCTCTGTATCCACATCCTTCCTCTAAGGAGACCAATGAAATACATCCGATGAAGTGAGAAGCCTATGCTCAAATATATTTGTTAGTCTCTAAGGTGCCACAAGTACTCCTTTTCTTTATGTGAATAGCTCCCACTTGAGAAATTCATATTCAATAGTAGCAAAATAGTAAGTGCCTTTTTAAGAATAATTATTGCAGAGTCTGGTAACAGGGCAACTTCTAGTGATTAAGTGGTGGTAGTGAAGTTTGTTTTTTTTTCCCCACAGAGGGAGGGAAGGAAAGCCTCGCTACAGCAATGTAGCCTTCTTTGAAAGAGAAATTAATAGATGTCTCCTTGAAAGATGTGAGTTTGTACCTTTTGCGATGGTGAAAGGTGACATAAAGCTTTGATTTCTTAAGTCTTGTTTTTATAAAACAGGTATAGTACATGCAGTGACAGTACACTGTTTTGTTCTCCGTGCTCCTAAATGTGCTTCGGCCGTAGCCTGGACAGACATAACTCATACCTCTTTAGTTCTTGGGCCTTGTCTACACTACGAAATTAGGTTGAATTTATAGAAGTCTGTTTTGTAGAAAGCATTTTTATACAGTCGATTGTGTGTGTCCCCACACAAATGCTCTAAGTGCATGAAGTTGGCGGAGTGTGTCCACAGTACCGAGGCAACCGTCGACTTCCGGAGCATTGCACTATGGGTAGCTATCCCACAGTTCCCGCGGTCTCCGCCGCCCATTTGAATTCTGGTTAGAATTCCCAATGCCTGATGGGGCTAAAACATTGTCGCGGGTGGTTCTGGGTGCGTATCCTCAGGCCCCCCTTCCCGCCCTTCCTCCGTGAAAGCAACGTCAGACAATCGTTTCGTGCCTTTTTTCCTGGGTTACCCGTGCAGGTGCCATACCAAGGCAAGCATGGAGCCCGCTCAGCTAACTGTGACCGTATGTCTGCTGGGTGCTGGCAGACGCAGTACTGCATTGCAACAACGCGGCAGCTTATTGCCTTTTGGCAGCAGACAGTGCAGTATAACTGGTAGCTGTTGTCGACGTAGTCCAGGGTGCTCTTTTAACCGACCTCGATGAGGTCAGGGGCGCCTGGGCAAACATGGGAGGGACTCAGCTAGGTTATTACCCTTTTAAGTTTCATCTCATGGCGATTCAGTCCTACCAGGAGTCCTATTGCACCGTCTTTTAATGAGTAGCCAGGAGACGACAATGGCCAGCAGTCATACTGCACCGTCTTCTGCCGAGCACCCAGAAGATGATGATGACTAGCGGTCATACTGCACAGTCTGCTGCCAGCAAGATGTATAAAGATAGATGAAGTGGATCAAAACAAGAAATAGACCAGATTTGTTTTGTATTCATTTTCTCCTCCCTCCCTCCATGAAATCAACAGCCTGCTAAACCCGGTTTTGAGTTCTATCCTTGAGGGGGGCATTCTGTTTCTTTCAAAGCCACCCCCTTTGTTGATTTTAATTCCTTGTAAGCCAAACCCGTAAGCCGTGTTGTTGGTCGCCCCTCCCTCCATCAGAGCAACGGCAAACAATCGTTTTGCGCCCTTTCCCCTGGATTGCCCGAGCAGGAGCAGACGCCATAGCACAGCAAGCATGGAGCCCGTTCAGCTCACCGCAACAGTCATGACCATTGTAAACACCTCACGCATTATGGTGCAGTTTATGCAGAACCAGCACCTGAAAAACCAGGCAAGGAGGCGACGGAAGCATGGTGATGAGGACATGAACACTCTTTTCTCTAAAACCGCGTTCCCCCACAATTTGGAGATCATGGTGTTAATGGGGCAGGCTCATGCCGTGGAATGCTGATTCTGGGCCTGGGAAACAAGCACAGAGTGGTGGGACCGCATAGTGTTGCAGGTCTGGGATGATTCCCAGTGGCTTCGAAACTTTCGCATGTGTAAGGGAACTTTCATGGAATTTTGTGATTTGCTTTCCCCTGCCTTGAAGCGCAAGAATACCAACATGAGAGCAGCCCTCACAGTTCACAAGTGAGTGACAATAGCCCAGTGGAAGCTTGCAACGCCAGACAGCTACCGGTCAGTCGGTAATCAATTTGGAGTGGGCAAATGTACTGTGGGGGTTGCTGTGATACAAGTAGCCAACGCAATCATTGAGCTGCTGCTATCAAAGGTAGTGGCTCTGGGAAATGTGCAGGTCATACTAGATGGCTTTGCTGCAATGGGATTCCCTAACTGTGGTGGGGCTATAGACGGAACGCATATCCCTGTCTTCGGACCAGACCACCAGGGCAGCAAGGGGTACATAAACCGCAAGGGGTACTTTTCAATGGTGCTGCAAGCACTGGTGGATCACAAGGGATGTTTCACCAACATCAACGTGGGATGGCCGGGAAAGGTTCATGACGCTCGTGTCTTCATGAACTCTGGTCTGTTTAAGCGGCTGCAGGAAGGGATATACTTCCCAGACCAGAAAATAACTGTTGGGGGTGTTGAAATGCCTATAGTTATCCTTTGGGACCCAGCCTACCCCTTAATGCCCTGGCTCATGAAGCCGTACATAGGCACCCTGGACAGGAGTAAGGAGCTGTTCAACTATAGGCTGAGCAAGTGCAGAATGGTGGTAGAGTGTGCATTTGGATGTTTACTGACTCGCTCAGACCTCAGCGAACCCATATTCCCATTGTTATTGCTGCTTGCTGTGTGCTCCACAATCTCTGTGAGAGTAAGGGGGAGACGTTTATGGCTGGGTGGGAGGTTGATGCAAATTGCCTGGCTGCTGAATATGCGCAGCCAGACACCAGGGCAGTTAGAAGAGCACAGCAGGAAGCGCTGCGCATCAGAGAAGCTTTGAAAACCAGTTTCATGGCTGGCCAGGGTACTGTGTGACACTTCCGTTTGTTTCTCCTTGATGAAAACCCGCCCCCTTGGTTGCCTCTAAATTCCCTGTAAGCCACCCGCCCTCCCCCCTTCGATCACAGCTTGCTTGCAAAGGAAATAAAGTCACTATCGTTTAAAAAACATGTATTCTTTATTAATTGATTATAAAAATAGGGAGATAACTCACAAGGTAGCCTGGGTGGGGTGTGGGAGGAGGGTAGGAGGGAAGGAAAAGGCCACTTTAAAACTCGTTGAATGCCAGCCTTCTGTTGCTTGGGCTGTCCACTGGGGTGGAGTGGTTGGGTGCCCGGAGCCTCTCCCCCCCCCTCCCCCCCCACGTTCTTGGGCACCTGGGTGAGGAGGCCATGGAACTTGGGAAGGAGGGAAGGCAGTTAAGCAGGGGCTGCAGCGGCAGTCTGTGATCCTGCTGCCGTTCATGAACCTCCACCAGATGCTGGAGCATGTCCGTTTGATCCTGCAGTAGCCCCAGCGTTGCCTCATGCCTCCTCTGATCTTCCTGCCGTCACCTCTCCTCACGTTCATCGGCCACTGTCCTGTACTTTGCTATTGTGTCCCTCCACACAGCTCTGTCAGTGCTGGACGACTGCATGAGCTCAGAGAACATGTCATCGCGTGTGCGTTTTTTTTCGCCGCCTTATCTGAGAGAGCCTTTGGGACGGAGGAGAGAGGCTTGAAACATTTGCAGCTGCTGGAGGAAAAAAAAGGAGTGAAGTATTAAAAAAGATACAGTTTACAGAACAATGGCTATACTCTTTCACGGTGAACAACACTATTCACATTACATAGCACATGTGATTTTGGTACAAGGTCGCATTTTGCATCTTATATTGAGTGCCTATGGCTCTGGTGTTAAAGATCACACATGCAGTGCCGGGCAACAGAATTCAGCTTCCAGGCGGCCATGGTAAGCCTTAGTCTTTCGGCTTCTGCAACGTTCGTAACAGCAGCGCCCTCCTTTCCCATACCAAGCAAAGCCCATTGAGTTGGCCATTTAGTGCTGCGGTTTTCCTGTTAACGTGCAGCAGCAGAAACCAAACTAACCCCTTCCCCCCATCCAATTCTCTGGGATGATCGCTTTTCCTCTCCCCCCACTGCCTGGCTGGTATCAGGGAAAATCCCTGCCAGCCAAACGTGAACAGCTCAGCGCCAATGCCCCCCTCCCCCCACACACTGCCTGGCTAACTGCAGGGAGGATTTCTTTTCAGCCACAGGCAAACAGCCCAGTAGGAACGGGCACCTCTGAATGTCCCCTTAATTAAATTCCCCTATTTCAACCAGGTTACCATGAATAATATCGCTCTCCTGAGGATAACACAGAGAGATAAAGAATGGATGTTGCTTGAATGCCAGCAAACACCAGGACCATACACTGCCAGGCTTTGTCATGCAGTGATACCAGATTACTTGCTACTAGCATGGCGTGGTAAAGTATCCTACCATGGAGGACGGAATAAGGCTGCTCTCCCCAGAAACCTCCTGCAAAGGCTTTTAGAGTACCTCCAGGAGAGCTTCATAGATTCATAGATACTAAGGTCGGAAGGGACCATTATGATCATCTAGTCTGACCTCCTGCACAACGCAGGCCACAGAATCTCACCCACCCACTCCTGTGAAAAACCTCTCACCTATGTCTGAGCTATTGAAGTCCTCAAATCGTGGTTTAAAGACTTCAAGGAGCAGAGAATCCTCCAGCAAGTGACCCGTGCCCCATGCTACAGAGGAAGGCGAAAAACCTCCAGGGCCTCTTCCAACCTGCCCTGGAGGAAAATTCCTTCCCGACCCCCAAATATGGCGATCAGCTAAATCCTGAGCATATGGGCAAGATTCACCAGCTAGATACTACAGAAAATTCTTTCCTGGGTAACTCAGATCCCACCCCATCTAACATCCCATCACAGGCCATTAGGCCTATTTATCATGAATATTTAAAGATCAATTAATTGCCAAAATCATGTTATGCCATCGTACCATCTCCTCCATAAACTTATCGAGTTTAATCTTAAAGCCAGATAGATCTTTTGCCCCCCACTGCTTCCCTTGGAAGGCTATTCCAAAACTTCACTCCTCTGATGGTTAGAAACCTTTGTCTAATTTCAAGTCTAAACTTCCCAGTGACCAGTTTATATCCATTTGTTCATGTCCACATTGGTACCTAGCTTAAATAATTCCTATCCCTCTCCGGTATTTATCTCTCTGATATATTTACAGAGAGCAATCATATCTCCCCTCAACCCTCTTTGAGTGAGGCTAAACAAGCCAAGCTCCTTGAGTCTCCTTTCATAAGACAAGTTTTCCATTCCTCGGATCATCCTAGTAGCCCTTCTCTGTACCTGTTCCAGTTTGAATTCATCCTTCTTAAACATGGGAGACCAGAACTGCACACAGTATTCCAGGTGAGGTCTCACCAGTGCCTTGTATAACGGTACTAAAACCTCCTTATTGCTACTGGAAATACCTCTCCTGATGCATCCCAAGACGGCATTAGCTTTTTTCACGGCCATATCACACTGGCGGCTCATAGTCATCCTATGATCAACCAATACTCCAAGGTCCTTCTCCTCCTTCGTTACTTCCAATTGATGCGTCCCCAGCTTATAACGAAAATTCTTGTTGTTAATCCCTAAATGCATAACCTTCCACTTCTCACTATTAAATTTCATCCTGTTACTATTACTCCAGTTTACAAGGTCATCCAGATCCTCCTATATGATATCCCGGTCCTTCTCTAAATTGGCAGTACCTCCCAGCTTTGTATCATCCACAAACTTTATTAGCACGCTCCCACTTTTTGTGCCGAGGTCAGTAATAAAAAGATTAAATAAGATTGGTCCCAAAACTGATCCTTGAGGAACTCCATTGGTAACCTCCCTCCATCCTGACAGTTCACCTTTCAGTAGGGCCCGTTGTAGTCTCCCCTTTAACCAAATCCTTATCCAACTTTCAATGTTCATATTGATCCCCATCTTTTCCAATTTAACTAATAATTCCCCATGTGGCACGGTATGAAACGCCTTACTGAAATCTAGGTAAATTAGATCCACTGTGTTTCCTTTGTCTAAAAAATCTGTTACTTTCTCAAAGAAGGAGATCAGGTTGGTTTTGTCACAGGAGGATTTCCGCTCCATCCCCAGACACGTTAACAGACTTTTCCAGTAGCAGTACTGGCCTTGAATGCATCCCAAGTCCTCAGGGCTACTTAATCATTAAAAAACGCTTGCTTTTATAACATGTATTATATTTTAAAAGGTACACTCACCAGAGGTCCCTTCTCTGGCTTCGTGGGGTTGGGAGGGTATTTCAGTCAGGATGATAAAAAGATCCTGGCTGTCGGGGAGAACGGTGTGCTGCGTGCTCTCCCCAAGCTCCTCGTCGTCGTCGTCCTCATCTTCCCCATCTGCAAAATCCTCAGGCATGGTGGAGAGTACCCCATCATCGGAGTCCATGGACAGGGGTGGGGTAGTGGTGGCTGCCCCCCCTAGAATTGCATGTAGCTCAGCATAGAAGCAGCGTGTCTGGGGCTCTGTCCCGGAGCGTCTGTTTGATTCTTTGGTTTTCTGGTACGCTTGTCTGAGCTCCTTAAGTTTCACGCGGCACTGTGTTGCGTCCCTGATGAAGTGAGTTTGGGGGTCCAAACTCACTTCACATGACAATTTGTAGTTTTCAGGTTTCATAATTTATGCAAGATTACACTGCCTGGTGGCACTACACATTACCATGGCAACAGTGAGAACACTCAAAATGTACATGTTGAGGAACCACATGTGCAGAAGCTACCAGTCTACGTATTAATACAAGCTGCTTTCAGGAGTTAGATGCTAAATACACAGAAAAGGAGTTCTGGTATTTTTTGCAAACCAATACAAAATGGTGTATTAAGACTGGAATATTGTATGTTAACCATGCAAGATGATAATCCAGAAAGGACAGAAGTGAAAATATAGAAACAAGTATTTAGTAGAAAGATGTGAATGTATAATATATGTTAATACACTGGTGCCTTTCTACTAGTATTTATTGTTTTCATTATAACCCTTCCTTCATTTTGGCTTTGCTTGTTAGGCTTTTAATATGGAATTGATGATATATAAAGGATCCTGTAGTGGGCTGAAATGTTTTGAAATTTGAGGCATTGTAATATACTTTCTGCCACCCACACTCTGCGCGCGCACACACACACAGTAGAGCTCCCCATCTGGCTGGACACTCACAGCCCGTTGGGCCTCTTGGGCTTTGTCTGAGAAGTGTGAACAGAGTCCAAGCACTGTCCCTGGCTTGGTGTCTCTCGGCATACGCTGGGTACAGCTCCTCTGTATATCACCTCCTCCTGAGAGCTAGGACCCCACTTTCCATCTGCCTATCCCCTGGGAGTAGAGCTGACCCATCAGGCTTCCCCACAGCTTAAACACATCCTTTCCCCAGATCTCCAGCCGTAGGCACTCCAAGTTTACAATTTAACTCTTCAGAGAGACATAACCGTGAATGCTAACAGGCACACTTTGCACAGGATTCTAAAACACGACTTAATCTTTACCTAGCAGTGTGGGATATACACATATTGAGACAAAATAATACACACCTATACAGATTTTCCCTGTCTCAGTTTCCTCACGACTCTAGAGAATTCTTGGGTTTGGGGTGTCTGGGATCCTTCTCCTATAGCTCAGGATTTCTCTTCAGAATCAAGGAGCCTTTCTAGGTCAGCCAGCTCTCTCTGATCTTGGCCACTCCTGCACTTAAACCATACCTTCTCCCTTCCCATGAAAGCATGCCTGTCACTTCTTCTGTCCTACCCAAAGCTTCCTCAAAAAGAAAAGGAGTACTCCATCGGATGAAGTGAGCTGTAGCTCATGAAAGCTTATGCTCAAATAAATTTGTTAGTCTCTAAGGTGCGACAAGTACTCCTGTTCTTTTTGCGGATACAGACTAACACGGCTGCTACTCTGAAACGAAAGCTTCCTGTTTCTGAGTTAGTGAGTTTCTCAAATTAATATGTCCCACCAGCAACACTTGATTCCTTTGTTCTGCAGCTGGGAATTTCCACTCCCCACTTTGAGTTCCCTGCAGAGAAATTTGGTTGAACTGGTTTTCCTAGCCAGTCCATTCAGCCAACCCATTGTCCCCTGACATGAGCCCACAGAGCTGGATGTGTGCTGACATAAGCTGCTGCTTGTGTGTGCCATGGAGCTCATAGGTTTACATACTGAATTCAGACCAGGTTGATATAGTCTGAAAGTTACCATCTCACTGTTCATTGGCTTGAGTGAAATGAGTTTAGCGGTCTCAGTGAACTATACCACATAAACAAGCATCACAGCTGGCACTAAGTTTACACCACTCCTGAACTGTGAAATAAAGGTTTCAGAGTAACAGCCGTGTTAGTCTGTATTCGTAAAAAGAAAAGGAGTACTTGTGGCACCTTAGAGACTAACCAGTTTATTTGAGCATGAGCTTTCGTGAGCTACAGCTCACTTCATCGGATGCATAGCATATCGTGGAAACTGCCTATGCATAGCATATCGTGGCAGTTTCCACGATATGCTATGCATCCGATGAAGTGAGCTGTAGCTCACAAAAGCTCATGCTCAAATAAACTGGTTAGTCTCTAAGGTGCCACAAGTACTCCTTTTCTTTTTGTGAAATAAAGGTAACTTAGATCCAATTAACATTTTTTTATTTAGCTTTTATACATATCAGATCATTACCTGTTAAGTTCGCGCCCTCTGGAGCACCTGGTATTGGCCACTGTCGGTAGACAGGATACTAGGCTGGATGGACCTTTGGTCTGACCCAGTATGGCCATTCTTATGTTCTTACCCATAAATCTTTAAAGTTTTTAGCAAATAACATGTATGATAGGTAGTTTCCAAATCTATAAAATGGGGATAATGAAACTGACCTCCATTTGTAAAGTGCGTTGAGATCTATAGATGAAAAATTCTGTATAAGAACTAAGTGGTATTATTCCTTTTTCAGACCACTAAAGAAAGATGACTTAGTTTAGAAGAGTTTAATTGTGTCTCCTTCTGGACTTCCACTGTTAAACTAGATTAAAAAGTTCTGGGAAATATATTTTGGTCATATAAAACAAGAAAAACAATGTTCTGAGTTATGAATAACCAATATCAGTATCTCACAATCTATTTTTTTTTAAAGTAATATTCAGAACATACCATGAGAGAGATTTTTGTTTAACTCTCTTGAAACTCTTTTTTTGCTTGGTATCCCCACCCATGCAAGAGTAACCCTCTGTTTCCCCCTAGGCCCTTCATCACCTAATATTATTGTTTTTAAAAATATTCTATGTCAGTATATCAGGACCTGAAGAAGAACTCTGTGTAAGACTGAAGGCTTGTCTCGTTCACCAACAGAAGGTGGTCCAGTGAAAGATATCACCTAACCTACTTTTTCTCTGTATATCAGGAACACAGTCTGAACAGCACTGAAAAATAGAAGTAGCTGGCAGAGTTGGCCAGTTCTGTTCAACTTTGCTTTGCTAAAAATAGGTCAAGTGTTAAAAGTTGAAAAAATCCTCTCCTTGAAATGTTATATGAATGTTTGTGTGCATCTTAGAATTGGTAGTGACTCTGATTCTTTAGCTACAGGGATCTGAAAATGTGAATGAAACATGAATACATTTGTTGCCTCTGTAAAATTAGTAGTTCTGTCCCCCATTCTAAAAGCACTTAGATAAATGTCTGAATTTATGCACGAGTATTCTCTTTGACTTGAATGATGCTCCATTGAAGTCAAGATTCTGTAGAACTACTCATGAATGTAAAGCACTTCACTTGCATAAGTGTTTGGAAGATTGGGACCAAATTTACCAAAAAAAAAAAAAAAGCCTGAAGTTACTGTATTAATTTTCATGGCTAAATTCAGTCCTTAAGTTGTGAAATAGCAGGACTAAAATCCTGCTAAATGCAAATTTTGTTGCAACCTTCAATATAGGTTGTCAGCTATTTGTATTTCTACACACACAAACTATTTTAAAGAACATTGTTAGGGTGGCAAACTCAAGCATTCAAAAGTTAAGAAATTCCAGAACTAAAGTAGCCTGTTAACCTTAATTTGGCTCCCTGGTGTGGGAGCTTTATGATTCAGTTTTTAATTATGATCACATTGTGACACACTGTGCCTCCAGGGAACTCCCTACATCCCCCATGTTCATTCTTTTAAAATGATTGCGTGGTATCCAATGCAAAGTTTGTCATGTCGGGTGTCTTCAGAAGCCTCATGATGCTCTGAGCATTGTTGTTATACTAATGTTATAGGTTATAATTTCATGTATATAGTTACGTGGCTGAAAATGTGTCCTCACGGATTAAAACAAGCCCAGGCAAAAACTCTCCAAGAACAGAGGGGCAGTTCACACCTCATCAGGGCATGTATGGGCAAACCCATAGCAGCCTCACAGGAACAAAGGATACTGGCCTAGGCAGCAACCCTTTTTGAGGCCGGGACCCCCATGGTTATAACATTGTGAAATTTCTGACTTAAATATCTAAAACTGGGAAATTGACTATATTTTTAAAATCCTACGTCTGTGAAATTGACCAGAATGGAAAGTGAATTTGGTCGGGCCCTGGTTATAACCAACTGAAAACTGGGTCTTATAAGGGGAAGTGTTAAGCAACCTTAACAATAGGGGTTGCTACCAGCTCCACCTACAATTATAGTTCTAGATCCCAGAGGGCTCATCAGGATCCAAGGCCCTGTTACATTGGGCGCTCTACCAGTATGTAAGATACTAGGCAAAAGTGGCTGTGTAGTCAGCTTCAGTTCCTTATTCTTATCTTCTGTAGAACCATGTTTCCAGACTTAACAGTATTTCTGTGTTCTCTAGTCTGGTTTCAGAGGCATGTTCTGTCCAAAGAACTTCTCAGTAACTGCTTCCTCTCTGTTAATTTTAAGTTTGTCTAGAAAGAGCTAGTTGCAAATCTTTCTCGGAGTAGGAGAAACATTTAATTTGAAGAGACAGGGTGTGAAAAGACGCAGTATGTTTCCAGTACAGCCTCCATTCTCAAACTTAAATAAAAAATAAAATAAAATAAGATAAATTTAACTTTTAGCTTTTTCCATTCTGTGCTTTTAATTTACTGTTTTGAATGTATGTTTTGTGCTGCGAATCTGGCCGTTAGTCTTAAATTTCTGCATGTCATTTGGTTGCAGAGCTGCCTGCCTGCAGACAGCATCAGCTTTGAAAAAAGCTATGAAAGATTGAATTCTCTGGTAGTAACCCTTTATCTTGTTCTGATCTTAGAAAGGAATACTGAACACCCCCCCCCCCCCCCCGCAAAAGGGTGTCAGATGTGAAAATGGGGTAAAATGGGGGTGGGAGAGCCTTTGTAATGGTGGAAATGTGTATGTGTTCATTATAGTTTTATATTTGTAAAAAAACCATAATCTGCTACTGAGCAAGTACAAAAGCTGATTTTATGGTACACTTGTGATTAATTGCTAATAGGTAATTGAAATGTATAAAAAATAATAATTTGCACTCTTCAGGTCAGGCCATCCCTTACCCATAGAATGTCCTATCATAGAATATCAGGATTGGAAGGGACCTCAGGAGGTCATCTAGTCCAACCCTCTGCTCAAAGCAGGACCAATCCCCAACTAAATTCCCTGAACTATCCCCTCTTTCAGATACCTTTGAGAGCCACCTCTTTTGCGCTGCCTATAACGTATTAGGCAAAACACACTTGCCATCTCTTAAATTTGATTAGATTGAAAGCTCTTTTGGGGAGCAGGAACTGTGTGGCTTTTATTGCATCTTGCGCGATGGGACCTAGATCCTGAGTGACCTTTATTAACAATAAATTTATATAGTTTTCCATATTTATCAAAACTTTGAAATAGTATTTGACAGTATTGTGACTTATGCCTCAAAATGTTTGTATTCTATTCTAATTGTACTGAAAACAAGTTAACTGCCATTTGAGACTTTACTCTTTAGTCAGCTGATAGTGAGGCATCTAAGCTCCACCTGGATTTGGGTGTATTGAGGATTCTGCCAATATCTTTCCTGTACTACTCACATAAAAGCACACAAATTGTACAGTGCTGAAAATTTGTTTAAAATGTAACATAGTGGGGTTGCAATGCTAGAAGAAAATGCAGGTTATTGGGTATTTTAAAAGTCATGCAGGAGTCTTTATAATTGAAAACGTGTCTGATGTTCCTTGACCCCATTTGGTCCACATTCAGAGGAATCTACATTGGAGATACTTTCTATTATAAGAGTGTTCAAACTGAATTATTCTTTTTTTTTCTAAAGGCAAAAATCTAGAACCCAGAAAGGGATTAAAAGAAAACAGGATCAATTGAGTACATTAAAGTGAGACTAATGTGGTATCACGTAGGCTGCTGTAAATTTAATCCACTTTACAGACTACAAAATATTATTATTAGCACATTTCAGCCAAGTTCTCCAAAGCATTGTAAACTAAGGCACAGAGATTACTTGACAGCATAATGCATAAGCATGATGCTATAGAAGTAGCAAGTCAGAGCAGAGGACTGGATTTGTTTTTCATCTTTGATACTACTTCGATGTGACTGAAAATGGTGGTTAGTGAGTGATCATACTTTGATATCAGAGGCTTCCTGGAAACAAAAAACTGCGCGCGCACATGCATGCCTATTTATAATAAGTAAGTGAATGAGTATTTTAAACATTAATATAAGTTTGCGTTTAGCTGTAAGATTTCAGTGTCTTCAGTTCTTACTGATGAGTTACTTAAGGATATAAAATTTAATTTTGCTATGACTGTAACTGTGGGCCATATGGACTAGTACAGAAGATAAGTGGCAGCAAGGGACCGCAGTTCCCAACGTGGTGTTGATAAGAATGAAAATGGTTTTTGTGGTTGAGGCAAACAAGACCCTTTTGTAGAATGCTAAGAAACTCCTCATTAACAAATACTGCAGAACACACACAACACACAGTTAACCCATGGAACTCCTTGCCAGAGGATGTTGTGAAGTCCAAGACTATAACAGGGTTCAAAAAATAACTAGATAACTAGATAGCCAGGATGGGCAGGGATGGTCTCCCTAGCCTCTGTTTGCCAGAAGCTGGGAATGGGCGACAGAAGATGGATCACTTGGTCATTGCCTCTGGGGCACCTGGCATTGGCCACTTTCAGAAGACAGGATACTGGGCTAGATGGACCCAGTATGGCCATTCTTATGTTCTTAAGGTATGTTGCTTTTGTAGGCAAAAGGGCAGGTTAACATTGAAGGTAAAAATGACATTTTATTGTCTTTTATAGACCTATATTTGAGAGGCAGCTTCAAAATGTGTTGGTGGTGAGTTTTGAAATGACCAGATGGTTCACAGGATTGATAATTGTCACAGGATTGAATCAAATTGGAACTATTAATAATTCTGTTTATTTAGGAACATAGAAATTGCCGGACAGGATTCAGACCAGAGGTCATTCAAATCTTTTAGCCAATACCAGATGCTTTGGAGCAAGATGCAAAATATCCTGAAACGAGCAGTTATGGAATAAACTGCCTGTAGGAGAGGTTTCTTCCTTGCCACCTTAATTGCAGGTTTGCCTGTCTAGAAAAATCAGGGCTTATATCCCTTCAAAACTTTTTTGGTTAATTTATGTATTTGTTTGTTTGTTTTTGGTAAGATTGTTTGAACTGCAAATCTAATTTCAACTGCTTGTTTGCATCTCAAAATCTACAAACCTGTTGGTAGTTTTGTTTAATGTATTGCAGAAATAGAGAGGATTGTGGTTCAGAATAGGTTAGAAGAGATTTCTTGATATGAAACATTAACTTGACGGCTCCAGCTTGGCTAACACCAGAGTTTAGACCGGGGTCTCTAGAGTTGAAAACAAGAGTCTCTACAGCTTGAACAAAAGAACAAGGCTCTTCGGATGAAAGTTGTAACATGGACCCTTATCCTCAGTGGATCAGGTACTGAGGGAGATATGCCATACACGCTGATCAGTGGAATAGACTAAAGTTGTGCATTAGCTTCTAGTGACAGGAACAAGTGACCCATAAACTTTAATGAAGGCAATATTACATATAAAAATGGAAGATTACTTTTTTTCATCTTATATTTAATAGTCAGTTCTTCCACAGTCAAGTAGCATTACACAAGAACATAAGAATAGCCATACTGGGTCAAATCCCAACAATCTGTCTAGCCCAGTAGCCTGTCTTCTGACAGGGGCTGATGCCAGATGCTTTAGAGAAAATGAACAGAACAGGGCAGTTATTGAGTGATCCATCTCCTGTCATCCAGGCCCAGTTTCTGGCCGTCACAGGTTTAGGAACACCCAGAGCATGGAGTTGTGTCCTTGACTATCTTGACTAATAGCCATTGATGAACCTATACTCCATGAACTTATCTAATACTTTTTGGCCTGCACAACATCCCTGGCAATGAGTTCCACAGGTTGACTGTGCATTGTGTGAAGAAGTATTTCCTTATGTTTGTTTTAAACCTGCTGCGTATTAATTTCATTGGGTGACCCTTGGTGGTTGTGTTATGTAAAAGGGTAATATCTCTTCTTTCTTCACTTTTTCCACACCATTCATGATTTTATAGACCTCAATCATATCTCCTCTTAGTCATCTCTTTTCTAAACTGAACAATCCTAGTCTTTTTAATCTCTGCTCCTATGGAACCTGTTCATATTTGTTGCCCTTCTCTGTACTTTTTCCATTTCTAATCTCTCTCTTTTGAGATGGGTCAACCAGAAGTGCACTCAGTTTTCAAGGTGCGGAAATGTCATGGATTTTTGAGTGGCATTATATTTTCTATCCCTTTCCTAATGGTTCCTAACATTCTGTTAACTTTTTTGATTGCCATTGTGCATTGAGCAGATGTTTTCAGAGACCTATCCCCGATCCCTCAAGATCTTCCTTGAGTGGGAACTGCTAATTTAGACCATCATTTTGTATGTATAGTTGGCATTATATTTTCCAATGTGGATTACTTTGCATTTATCAACACTGAATTTCATCTGCCATTTTGTTGACCAGTTATCCAGTTTTGTGAAATCTCTTTGTAACTCTTCACAGTCTGCTTTGGCATTAGCTATCTTGAGTAATTTTGTATCATCTGCAAATTTTGTCACTCGTTTACCACTTTTTCCAGATCATTTATTAGTATGTTGAACAGCACTGGTCGCAATACTGATCCTTGAGAGACCCCACTGTTTACCTCTTTATACTGTGAAAACTAACCTTGTTTTGTTTTGCTTAAGAGCCTTTGATGAGGCACTTTATCGAAGGTTTTCCTCAAGTCCAAGTACACTATATCCACTGGATCACCTTTGTCCACATGCTTGTTGACATTAAGAGATGGTTGTTGATTCTAATAGATTGGTGAAGCATGATTTCCCTTTACGAAAGCTATGTTGTCTCCTCCCCAATGTATTGTGTTTATTTGTGTGTCTGATAATTCTGTTCTTTACTATAGTTTCAACCAGTTTGCCTGGTGCTGAAGTCAGGCTTACCAGCCTGTAATTGTCTCTGGGGCCTTTTAAAAATGAAAATCAGCATTACATTAGCTATTCTCCAATCATCTGGTACAGAGGCTGATTTAAGTGATAGGTTACATACCAATCATTCCTAAGCAGTGTTCTTATGATTTGAATGTTAGGATTGGGTTCTTCATATGAAATATATGGGGAAGTTATAGACCTGATTAAGTATCCACATGCTTGCTATCAAAATACTCAATATTTGAGCTAAAAGAAAGTTATATTTACATTAACATTGGTTTATTTTTTTCTCTTGTGTTGCAGAAATTCTAATAAGGAGCATTTGACCATCTGATCTCTTAAAGTTGAACCTTTCAGTATCAGGATTAGGAACAAGTGTCTTCAGAATCAATATGTAGCAAATGGGTATCACTCAACTGAAGTTGGTCCCTCAAGCCAACATATTTGTGTTTTAAGGATCCTTGCACTTTCAGCAGTGAATTAATTGTTTTTTTTGTTAACTGAAAAAAGTGGATTTCATGTGGTGCTTGCTAAACGTTGAATCACCATGAGTAGTAATCTAGGAAAAGAAAAAGACTGTAAAGAGAAGGATCCAAAAGTCCCATTGGCAAAGGAACGGGAGAAGGAGGCTAAGGCCTCTGGAGGATTTGGAAAAGAAAGCAAAGAAAAAGAGCCTAAGACCAAAGGGAAAGATGCCAAAGATGGAAAGAAGGACTCCAGTAGTGCACAGCCTGGGGTAGCTTTTTCAGTAGACAACACAATAAAACGACCTAATCCAGCCCCAGCCGCTCGCAAAAAATCCAGCAATGCTGAGGTGATCAAAGAGCTAAATAAATGCCGAGAAGAGAATTCAATGCGCTTGGACTTGTCCAAGAGGTCTATACACATGCTTCCATCATCTATCAAAGAGTTGACACAGTTAACGGAACTTTATTTATACAGTAACAAATTGCAGTCTCTACCTGCAGAGGTGGGCTGTCTTGTGAATCTGATGACACTGGCTTTAAGTGAGAACTCACTTACCAGTTTGCCTGACTCTCTTGATAACTTGAAGAAACTGCGCATGCTTGATCTACGGCATAACAAACTTAGAGAAATTCCTTCAGTGGTGTACAGGCTAAATTCTCTTGCCACTCTTTATCTACGCTTTAATCGTATAACTACTGTGGAAAAGGATATCAAAAGCTTGTCAAAACTCACCATGCTTAGCATACGAGAGAACAAAATCAAGCAACTACCTGCTGAAATTGGTAAGCATTTACACTGTGATTTAAAGTTTATGGTAAGTCTTTTTTTTAGTTCACTTTGTAATGCAGGTAGGTACACACAGATCCCTGCTTTATGAAATTTTTTATAGATACTGCCCTCCTTTTAACGTCGTCGTCATCAAGAAGAATCTGAAATTAGTTTCTTTGGCTCTCAGCCACATTACCACGCTGTTAGATTATGCTGAGGTATAATCAATATATTGTATGTATATTTGTTAATTAAAAAAGATGTTGGGTCACCTTTGATATTTTGGTTCCATTTATAAAGGGTAATAAATAATTGATAGATGTTATAAGCATGTTACAGGCATGAATATGAAGTGTTATAGATGGTTACAAGCACGTCAATAAAATGCATTATGGATGGTTATAAGAAAAAGTTATAAGAAACATATTGGACAATGTAACAATCTATAACAATTGGTCAACGATGTATGAAACATCAGCTGCTTATAAACGGTTAATGAATTTATTTATAAATGGAATCTTTTAGTGTTGTGACCAGGTATTGCATGCATCATTGCTAATGTATACACATTTTTTGAATGAGTGAAAAAGTGTATAACTCACAAATAACTATTCTAAAGCTATTACACAGACTTATCTTTCAAACTTTAAAGTAAATGGGGTATCAGTTAATGTTGTTTAGTCATTTCGAACAGTGATTGATGTAGTGATAGTCGGGAATTCTTGAACCACCTTCTAACAGGCCTTGATTCAGTAAAGCGTCTCTGTTCAGAAAACCATTTTAAGCAATACCTTTTAGTACTTTCGCACATGCATGAAGTGTGTGTGCATGTGAGTATATCACAAGATTTCTTTCGTTTATTTCCAGTTTTAAAAATTTAAGCTGAAGATATTTACTTAGTTTACTTATAACTTGAAGAATTCGAGATGAAAAATTATTTTCAGCTTTCAAAGTTAGGCTCTTACAAATTTTTGCTCACCTGATCTGTGCAAATCAGCTGTATGAGAATGCATATAACAGGTTACAGTTAATAAAAAATTGGTTTGTGTGTATAAATTAGGCATATGCACCTAAATTTGAGAACCTAGCACTGAAAAAAAGTCTTGTTTTCACTTATGTTCAGTTATAGCATTTCTCTCAGCCTAAACAATGAGAAGACTAATCAGTTTCACTTTTGTAATCAGTTTCTAGTCAATTTCACGGAGGTATATTCTAGCACAAAGCTGTACTGTTGGGTAGTATGTAGTGTGCGTATCTTTTGAATTGCAGAGAAATGTATTTGTTTCCTCTGGTTAGTTTTCAGAAATGTCATTGAAGCATTTCTTATTGGTTTTAAGCTTTTACAAATGTACTTATTTTTTCAAAATCTATATTTTTGGCCAAATTTGACATAAGTCCCTTTACATGCTTTTAAGTCTTTCCTTTCATATATAGAGATCTAGTACATGTATAATAAATGCAATGTAATATCAGTTTGTAAATAGTCCAAGATTTATGTTCCAAAGCCGGAGGCAGAATGAACCATTATCTTTTTATGAAACAGTATCACATGGTGCAAGTCAGATTCACTTTTTAAGTATAACATTGTTCTAAGGGTCAAGATTCTCATGTCTGGTGGTAAAAATATTAGCAAGCAGATTTACGTAACATGCTGGCTAAGTATGTTGTGCTAGTGGCTGGTCCATGGAGGATAAGACCCTACTGCAGCTGCCAATTCATTTAGCTAAATTGGTAGAATCCTATGCCAAAGGTGCTGAGTTCCATCCCTGTGGTAATGAGCGTGTTTTACAGAGTGTTGGCCTGGACAGGGAATAGAATTCTAATCTTCTGCATAAAAGGCGGGAATATTGCTAATATGCTACAGTGAGAGGCAGTATTAAAAAACCAAAGGTGGCTGGGTAGAATTATGTCATGAAACTGAAATTTCATTGTCTACTATCATGATGCATGGGGGATTGTGATAGTCTTCTCTTCAGTCAAGTAGAGAATATCCTTAAAGTTCATAACTGTGATGGCTTCATGATGAAGACTTCAGGAGATTGTTGGTCTGTAAAACAGGTTTCTAATAAATAAAACAAAACACCTAATTAAAAGTAAATATAGCTTTGAAAAAAGTGTTGTGTGCAAAACTGCATGGGTGATATGATTGTGTTATTGAAAGCCTTTTTAAAACTGTATTGATTTGCCACAGTGTGCATTATCTTGAAATCTAAGCCTTCTGAAAGAGGGGCACTACTTAGAATTAAACGTAGCAAAGATTTTAGCTGAATTGGTGAGGTTTGTTTTAAGAATAATATGAATTTAGAAAAGAGAAAATAGGAGAGGACTACGTGAACTCTGACGTCTTTGTAGAAAAAATGCTAAACAGTAGTCATATTGCAACATCCTAATACTTAGTCAGAAAATAAAAAAATGTAAAAACATTAAGATTGCATATTTATCAAAATGTACTTCAAATGTGCCCACATTAGAAATCAAATTATTTTTTTCCAATTGCTAGTTCTGCAGAATCAATCTGAAAATCAAACTGTTTCCCATTCCCCTTTTAAATTATCACCAGTAACAAAGGTTCTTCCGTCAGTACCTAAGTGATTATTTAGTTCACTGTGTGCGAGGCAGAATAGAAACTATCTTGCTCTTCCAGAGCTTTATAGGCGCTGTGCCCATAGGAGTGAAAATTCTGTAAGTAAAGTAAGCCAAACTGATTCAAACCCAGTGTGCAGAAATGTTGAATTGGTATGTGCCATTTTTACTGAGCTGCATTTGATTGCCATCCCACTTTGAAGTCCTCTCTATAAAGTAACAGCAAAACTTGACTATTTTACTGGATTTATTGGAATGTGTACCAAAGGATGCTAAAATGGGTTTTTCCTGCTCTGTTCGCCAGAAGCACTGTATGATTCTAATTATATATAGGTTTCAGTGCAAATTGTGATTTTTGTGGGTGTACTTCATAGCACATAATGTCTAACTACCTGATTGAACCCTCAAATCAAGTATCTAGCTGTTCACGATGCTATGAATTGTCAAAACCAGGAACCACTTCTCAGAATCAGGTGCTTTGTGTCATAATTTGATCACCTCTTTCATTTGTTACCATTATTCTCTTCCCCACCTCCCTCCACTTTTTACTTATACAATACCATAAAATGTTCATAGTACCAAAGGAATATCATTCCTGGAATATTCTCAGATCACACGTTCAGAGGCAAAAGGACTTTGTAAATATAGTCAAATTAGTATTTATGCAGAACACAAAAGTACACTAGGTGCCTCATAGACAGAATGAGACAGGTCCTTGGTGGCCTGCCTACAGTACCACATCAAAAATGAATTGTTTACATTTTCATTTGTGTACTCATCACTAACTACTTCACCCGTTTTTTACTCCACCCTCATCTTTCTTCTTCCCTAATAATGATGATGATTCATTTGTGTCTGGTAGAGCTGTTCTTCCCAGGCCCTGAAGCAGATCTTTTGTTATGCTCCCTGTAGGGTGAGAGAATTTCTCCATTGCAAAATTATCACCTGCCTACAACTCTCTCTCTCTCTCCCAAATGCCCTCCACAATCCCATCCTAAATGCAAATGCACAATTTTCTTACCCCAAAAGAAAGTTTTCCCAAACTAATTCTTGCGACCCTTCCTTATCCCTTCTCCCCCAAAGGAGTCTTGTTAGGGTATTTGTCGAAGTCTTTTTAAAAGTCTTAAACAAATCACGACGTGGCTACAGCTACATACACTGCATACAAATAAATCATGTCAATTGGTTTGAGATTTTCTTTAACAGCTTGCTTTCTTTAACAAATGCTGATTTGTCGCTGTCATATCACATGTACAGTAGAACCTCAGAATTACAAACACCAGAGTTATGAACTGACCGGTCAACCGCACACCTCATTTGGAACCAGAAGTATGCAACCAGGCAGCAGCAGAGCTTCCCGCGCCCCCCCCCCCCAAAAAAAAAAAAAAAAAAAGGCAAATATAGTATAGTACTGTGTCAAACGTAGACTACTAGGAAAAGCATGTTTCTTCTGCATAGTAAAGGTTCAAAGCTGTTAAGTTAATATTCAGTTGTAAACTTTTGAAAGAACAACCATAACATTTTGTTCAGCGTTACGAACAACCTCCATTCCCAAGGTGTTTGGAACTCTGAGGTTCTACTGTATGTAAGCAGTTTAATAGTTCTATTGTAATGGCCATTTTAGTTAATTTAACTATTGCTGTATTACTATTTTGCTGCTCTGTACTTCCCAGGATCATCTAATACCTTTAAGTAACTTAACTTAAGTACATTTGCTACCCTGTAGTTCAGTCAGAAGTGCTGGGTGTATACCATCTGGTCCTGGTGACCTATTGCCTTTAAAACTTGTTCCAGAACCATCTTCTCTTGACACTTTAGTTTCTGGCAGTCCTTTTTCTTTATTACCTGAAAAAGTAGATTCTGAATAGGTATTTCCCCAACATCTTGTATTTGAGGACTGATGTAAAGAAATAACTTAGTTTCTCTGCAATATCCTTGTCTTTCTTAATTGCTTCCTATGCTCCAGTAGACTCAGCAGTTTTCTTGCTTCTAAATAGGCTTAAAGATTGCTTTGTTTATTTTTATGAAGGACATAAAATTAGGAGGCTTTTGGTTACTTGCTCTTCAAAATTACTCTTAACTTCAAATTTCCACCTTACATTTTACTTGCTATAATTTATATTCCTTTCTGTATCCCTCACTAGTGTTGCATTTCCATTTTTTGGTAGGATACAGGGGTAGGTCTACATTGCAATTAACGATCCATGCGGCAGCTGCCATAGGCCCTTCTGCTGACTCAGATTCATGGGGCTCGGGCTGCAGGCCTAAAAATTGCAGTGTAGACATCCAGGCTCAGGCTGGAGTCTGGGCTCTGAAACCTCATGATGGGAGTGGGTTTCAGACCCATGCTCCATTTGAGCTCAAATGTCTGTATTTAGTCCAGCAGCCTTACCTGCCCAAGTCAGTTGCTCTGAGCGCTGAAGCTCAGTGCAGCGGATTTTTTATTGCAGTATAGACGTACCCTGGTTTAGTGCAAATCTTGAAATCTTGCCTTTAGTTATATTCTGCTCTAGCCTCAGAAATAAAAGAAATGAAGGTCAATAAAATGGCCCTGGAGGATGACACCAAGGAGAACTTTTTTCTTTTCACCTAGCTGTTGAATCGTTAGTTCTTCCCCATGGGAAAGATACCAAATGAAAAAATACTCCTGCCAGTAGCTAATGCTGAGCTCTGTAAACTACCTAACGATAACTGTGGAAATCTGCCTCCAAGGTGGCCTCCAGCTTAGTCTCCATTTCTAGCAAATCTCCATTCCATTGAGGTCACAATGATGAAGATTGGGACAGAAAAATGCAAAAGCAACAGTGAGTCAGATTGTGTGCACGAGATGTATGAAGAACCAGAGGAAAAGTCTTGGGATGGTAAAGTCAAGAAAGCATTTCAGTTTGCAAGCCTGTTACTTAGGCTAACCTTGTGCATTCCTTTGATCTCATTTTTTATTACATTTTTTCATGTTGGTGGTATAGAACTGTCTTGCATAAAAATGTTGATATTAATCTTTACAGAGATAAAATGTTGCATTTTATAAAATGTCTACTTTTTGGTTTAGCACACAGATCAATAATAAATTTTCAACACAATTTAAATTGCTGTTACCCATCTTCTCGCCTTAAGGGGACCAAATACCGTTTTCTTTGTGAATGCAGTCTTTATGCTAGGCTGAAGCTGGTCTGGTCTGGTCTGTGCTGCAAGGGAAATATTTTTGGATTGCAGTCCTGGGAATCATAGGGTCTGCTTACTCTAGACCTGGAATGTCTCTTCTGTTCATACACAAAATTCACCAAGATGTTGGGACCATCCTATGGTTTTTACACCACTTTGCATTTAGTTTACATACAGTCTCTGCTTGCACCTGTTCAGTCTCCACTAGTATAGGCAGTTGATGTAGCAGCTGCACTGGTATAGCCAGTCATCCTCCTAGCTCCATCTCATAATACTGTGTCCCACTATTCAATGACACTTCAGTTCAAGGGCTGCCCAGTACTATCGTCCATTTCATTTCCCCCTTTCAGCGGATCTGACAATACAGGGGAATTTATTTATTTTGTATTAACTGTGTACAGGAACCCCCTTCTCCATTTCAGGAATTCTAACTGCAACCAAGGTGTGGTGTTGCTTGGGAAATTGGTGCGAGGACATTAACTGAAAATTTCCTAACTTTCCTGAATTTTTCAACCTTCACTTGAAAGTAATCGATTTCTTTTGTTACATGGTGCACTCGTACAAGCACCCTTTACCTCAGGTTTCAGGTGGGGAAACAATTTTGGGGTTTTAGTGTACCCTCCTTCCTTCCTGTTGAGTGCTGTAATTAATTCATGTTGTAAGTTAAGAAGATCCTAAATTAAACTCAAAGAAAATATTATTCGAGTTCTCTTAAAATATGCATGAACTCTATTTATACAAATGCTATAACCATTGTACAGAAAAATGATAAAACAATTATAACTGTGACCATTCACCTAAAAGGCTAAATTCTTTCTATTCGGTACATTTTTCACATAAATGACATTTATTAATCAAAACCATTAGCTTGTAGTTCTCATCTGTTCCTTAGCATGGTCAGAAATAAACAGTAAAAGGCTTATTCTATCCACTATAATGATGCACTCAAATCCAATGGGGGGGAAGGAGGGAGAGGGAAGTATTTTGTGCTGAAGTTATACGATTACTTTGTAATACTTTCTAGGGTCAGGACATTTTTTTTTTATCTTTAATGTATCTCATGTAGGTTTCTGGGTAGACTAGATTATTTTGCTTTATTCTGCAGTCAGAGAACCTAGTGAAAAGAAAAGGAGTACTTGTGGCACCTTAGAGACTAACCAATTTATTTGAGCATAAGCTTTCGTGAGCTACAGCTCACTTCATCGGATGCATACTGTGGAAAGTGTAGAAGATCTTTTTATACACACAAAGCATGAAAAAATACCTCCCCCCACCCCACTCTCCTGCTGGTAATAGCTTATCTAAAGTGACCACTCTCCTTACAATGTGTATGATAATCAAGGTGGGCCATTTCCAGCACAAATTCAGGGTTTAACAAGAACGTCTGCGGGGGGGGGGGGGGGGGGGGTAGGAAAAAACAAGGGGAAATAGGCTACCTTGCATAATGACTTAGCCACTCCCAGTCTCTATTCAAGCCTAAGTTAATTGTATCCAATTTGCAAATGAATTCCAATTCAGCAGTCTCTCGCTGGAGTCTGGATTTGAAGTTTTTCTGTTGTAATATCGCAACTTTCATGTCTGTAATCACGTGAGAGATTGAAGTGTTCTCCAACTGGTTTATGAATGTTATAATTCTTGACATCTGATTTGTGTCCATTTATTCTTTTACGTAGAGACTGTCCAGTTTGACCAATGTACATGGCAGAGGGATATTGCTGGCACATGATGGCATATATCACATTGGTGGATGTGCAGGTGAACGAGCCTCTGATAGTGTGGCTGATGTTATTAGGCCCTGTGATGGTGTCCCCTGAATAGATATGCGGGCACAGTTGGCAACGGGCTTTGTTGCAAGGATAGGTTCCTGGGTTAGTGGTTCTGTTGTGTGGTATGTGGTTGCTGGTGAGTATTCGCTTCAGGTTGGGGGGCTGTCTGTAGGCAAGGACTGGCCTGTCTCCCAAGATTTGTGAGAGTGTTGGGTCATCCTTCAGGATAGGTTGTAGATCCTTAATAATGCGTTGGAGGGGTTTTAGTTGGGGGCTGAAGGTGACGGCTAGTGGCGTTCTGTTATTTTCTTTGTTAGGCCTGTCCTGTAGTAGGTGACTTCTGGGAACTCTTCTGGCTCTATCAATCTGTTTCTTCACTTCCGCAGGTGGGTATTGTAGTTGTAAGAATGCTTGATAGAGATCTTGTAGGTGTTTGTCTCTGTCTGAGGGGTTGGAGCAAATGTGGTTGTATCGCAGAGCTTGGCTGTAGACAATGGATCATGTGGTGTGGTCAGGATGAAAGCTGGAGGCATGTAGGTAGGAATAACGGTCAGTAGGTTTCCGGTATAGGGTGGAGTTTATGTGACCATAGCTTATTAGCAGTGTAGTGTTCAGGAAGTGGATCTCTTGTGTGGACTGGGGCAGGCTGAGATTGATGGTGGGATGGAAATTGTTGAAATGATGGTGGAATTCCTCAAGGGCTTCTTTTCCATGGGTCCAGATGATGAAGATGTCATCAATGTAGTGCGAGTAGGGGCGTTAGGGGACGAGAGCTGAGGAAGCGTTGTTCTAAGTCAGCCATAAAAATGTTGGCATACTGTGGGGCCATGCGGGTACCCATAGCAGTGCTGCTGATTTGAAGGTATACATTGTCCCCAAATGTAAAATAGTTATGGGTAAGGACAAAGTCACAAAGTTCAGCCACCAGGTTAGCTGTGACATTATCGGGGATAGTGTTCTTGACGGCTTGTAGTCCATCTTTGTGTGGAATGTTGGTGTAGAGGGCTTCTACATCCATAGTGGCCAGGATGGTGTTATCAGGAAGATCACCGATGGATTGTAGTTTCCTCAGGAAGTCAGTGGTGTCTCGAAGGTAGCTGGGAGTGCTGGTAGCGTAGGGCCTGAGGAGGGAGTCTACATAGCCAGACAATCCTGCTGTCAGGGTGCCAGTGCCTGAGAAGCTAGGGCGCCCAGGATTTCCAGGTTTATGGATCTTGGGTAGTAGATAGAATATCCCAGGTTGGGGTTCCAGGGGTGTGTCTGTGCGGATTTGATCTTGTGCTTTTTCAGGGAGTTTCTTGAGCAAATGCTGTAGTTTCTTTTGGTAACTCTCAGTGGGATCAGAGGGTAATGGCTTGTAGAAAGTGGTGTTGGAGAGCTGCCGAGCAGCCTCTTGTTCATATTCCGACCTATTCATGATGACAACAGCACCTCCTTTGTCAGCCTTTTTGGTTATGATGTCAGAGTTGTTTCTGAGGCTGTGGATGGCATTGTGTTCTGCACGGCTGAGGTTATGGGGCAAGTGATGCTGCTTTTCCACAATTTCAGCCCGTGCACGTTGGCGGAAGCACTCTATGTAGAAGTCCAGTCTGCTGTTTCGACCTTCAGGAGGAGTCCACCTAGAATCCTTCTTTTTGTAGTGTTGGTAGGGAGGTCTCTGTGGATTAGTATGTTGTTCAGAGGTATGTTGGAAATATTCCTTGAGTCGGAGAAGTTGAAAATAGGATTCTAGGTCACGACAGAACTGTATCATGTTTGTGGGGGTGGAGGGATTAATAAATACCACAGCTATGGAAAATATTTGTAATCTGTTGCTGGCGCTAGTGAATGTAGATTAATTTTTAAAAAAATATAAACGTGAAAGCAATACAACTTGATATGCTACTTAATAAGACATTAATTGATGCTAAAATGAAAAGATGTCACTAATACTAGCACTGTCCTCTTCCTTGTACTGTCCAACAAGAGCTCTTTATTCTGTGGCTATGTCATCGGGTCCAGGATTTACCATGTAGTAAAGGATTTGAGAATTTCAATCTTCTTAAATATGGGAAGAAAGAGAATGGACAGTCACAAGATTTAATCCAGTGGAAAAGGGGCTATATTGCAAATTGCGTATACAGCCCAAGGTTATTTTCCCCGAAGTGAATTTTGGCAGGAGGTACTGAACCCTGTTTGATATTGACATAACTGCTCCCCCTAATTTAATATTAATCTGTAGATGTGTGTATATAATACATATGTACATACTAACATAAAAATAATATAACAAAGCTGCATTCTGTTTTTTGAGTAACTCAAGCATTTTAAAAATTCTGGATGTAGGACATGTTAGTTGGTCTCATTGTCATGACAGGTATTCAAAATCAGCCTTATGTGGGTCCCAGGTTTCAGCCCTAATTATGGAGACATTATTATTCTTTTCATAATAACAATATGATTGTCAATCAGCATTTATGTGTGATTGTGTCATGCTGCTTGCATAACATACTGTGCGTGAGACGATGATGGTGAGGTGTTTGCTGCTCTTTACACTTTAAGGACATGTTTAAAAAGAAGGCACTTGGGCATCTTTCAAAGTAACTACTTTATTTCTCTGCACATTTATATGAACAATCTACTAAGTTTACCTTCTAAGAGTTTGCAGAAAGTGGGCATTTTTAAAATTTTTGAAGCTATTGTGGAATTGAAAATTAACCTTATAAGAGAGTTTAATTATGGAGAAATTTTAGTCTCTCCATAATGCATTTTATATGAAAATTGCTCCCATTTAGTGGTTTTCTCTGTCCAGAGGGCTGATGCACACAATTTTGTCTGCTTTGGTGACAAATATTATTGTACTTCATGGCTTCTTTTGTCAGCTACAGTGAGGGAGAATATCCCCTCCCGCCCCAAATAATGGCACTTGCTCAATTATTTTACTAATCCTGCCCTTCTTTTTGAGATGACCTTTCCATGAGACCAGCCAGAACTTGTCTAGCAGGTCACTTTATACTCTATTTAATTTGTTGTTTGTGTTTTATCTTAGCCGCTAGATGTAGCTGAAAGAGTAAGTTTACTTCAATTTGGATTATTCGTGTATGAGTAGGTTTTCTTCCTAAAACAATCATTTGCATCTCTTGATAACTTCTAGTGTCCAAAATATTCTTCAGGTGTGGAGGTGATTCTGGATCTTCCTCAAAAAGTAATGGAAACATTACAATTTTCCATGCATTAAAATATTGTCTCCATAAGGCTCATTTCATTCTCTAATCATCAGATCTGGAACGTTTGTAACTCCCATGTTTGTGTTTGATTGATTCAGATACCAACATTTCAAAAAGTAATCCAATCTAGCACACCAGAAATCATGAGAGCCAAAAAAGTTGATTCTTCTAGTCTGAATATCATTGTGTTCTTAGCTCACCAATGTTTCTTCTTGTAGTTCCTACAGGAATCTTTCTTTGAGAGAGAGCCATCTTCTGTATGCTTTAATGCTCTGCTCACAGTTATCTCCTTGGCAAGGCAAAGATCCAAGAATTCAGTTATATTCTGATGAAGTTTATCATCTTCACAACTTAGTTCACTGGGCACAGTTGAGGCTATGAGAAATTCTTTGTGAAGAATGCAGTGAGATATTGTTACTGTGATAGATTTTTCACTAATGACACAAATCCCTTTACGTTTTCTGTTATCAGAACTACTCTGGGCAGATGGCAACATATTTGGGCCAGAGAAATGTTTGTTCTTACAGATAGCTATTTGTCATAACAACGGTTGACTCCATTTGTTCATTCTGGCTCTCCTTTCAAGAGAACTGCTGTTGGAGAGCATCTGTGTCCACAAAGCAAATGATTCAAATAGACTCATAGAATTTAAGGTCAGAAGGGACCATCATGATCATCTAGTGGAACATGCCCACTTATGGTTGTTGACTTACTCAGTTGATTTCTTATAGCATCTCAGTGTTCTCTGTTGTCGTCAGTAGATGTGTATTCAATCCACCCAGTTTATTGATCTTGGACAGTGGAACTCTACCAATATCTTTGGTTATATTAGCTGCCAGAATCACTTTAAGTGTTTTTTTTCATATCGGTAAGGAAAGCATCTCCAATGTGAGAATTTTTCCCTTTGCAATGAAGTGGGCAAGAAGGGAAACTTGGTTTTGATGCTTCATCAGGCTCTTTCTGCTGAGTTGTATGTCCGTGTGGACCGATGAGTACGAATGAAACAAAGATTAAAAATATTTCATGTCTCTGCAACCCCTTCCCCCCAAAAAAGGTTATAAAATGTTGCACTTTATTTTGGACCATCACATGGTTTGACAGCTTCTCACCACATGGTCTATATGCTATGTGGAAATGAAGGCCTAACAGTGGTCATTATACTGTGTTTACTATACTGTGTCTCTTGAAATTCTTTTCTTCAAGTCACTAAACGTCATGATGTCATCCACTTCCTTTTCTAAAATCTAGAAACAGCCTTTGGGGCAACAGCCTTCACTCAGTTTTACTTACTTGAAATAAAGCTCTGTTGCACATGTCATTTTTTGTACCAACAGTTGGTCTAAAATAAAACCTGTCTTTAATCCCACACAAGCAAAAGCAGCATGATCTTCATCTATAACTATCTGGAATAGAGTCAGAATGCTAGATAGGTACTGATACTTAATTTTCTCCCAAGACTCAATATCCAAATATTCCTAGCATCCAAGGCAGCCGTGTCCAAACAAAATGAACTGTCTGTATGTGTTGTCGCAACCATGTGTGTTTGTTGCCAAAATTCTCTCTGTAGGTGCAAGGAATGAAGTGGAGAGAATGTTGCTCCCCAAGTCAAAGTGCTCCTCCAACTTCAGCAGATATACTGACCCTTCCCTCCCACAAATGGCCATGGCGGATGAGAATTAAATATGATGAAATGGAATTGTGCCACTGCATAAACTTGACTTTGTCATTGGTTATAACTTTACTGTTCTGTCTCACAGAACTTGAATGTTGTTCCGAACCTAAGCTTTGCTGATCATAAATTGAAAACTAGTGCCCTAAAATGCTGCCAAGATTCTCAAAATTACCTTTAATAACCCATGCAATATGGTATAAAAACAGGTTAAAGTGTTCTCTCCCTCCCCTTTATGTTTCATCATAAAAAGAGGAATTGTATGTCCCAATAGTCTAGTAGGGGCACAGACTCCCAAAATCTTGGGGCACTGTAGGACATTATTGTTGCCTACCCTCTTTGCTCTTTCATTCTCTTCTGTGTATTGTGGGATTGCTGCTAATTGCTCATGTATTGTTGGGTTCACTCCTCTCTTGATTGCTTCCATTGCAATGCTCATTGCTTATAATACATGCATAAATGGATATCCAGTGGGATATCATAAGCAATACTTTTATACTTGATGTGAGAGTATTTTGGGGAAGTGGAGTGAACCTAGACAGTATAGTGTGGGATTTGGTGACAAAATACTATTTGTACTATGTACCACTGAGCAGTGTAGATCTTTGCAGAGCATAAGAGTGATATAAGCTGAGAAAATCAGAATAATAAAACTGAATAGACCACCTGTGTTTAACTTTGCAAGCCTTTTGGTAAATGGGTGTAAATTTTTTTTACCTCAGAAAAGTACCATACTATCATCTGAAGAGGTTAAGTAAACAAAATTCATAAGTATTTAGAATTTGTAATGAAATTTACCATTCATTCTTACAATGTAATCCATGGCCTACTAGTCTGTGTAGCATAATTCATGGCATCAAAGCTTACCCCAAGCTAGTCCTTGAGGTCTGCAAGAAGGCCCTAGAGGGATGGAGGTGAATAAAATAGCACTGGAGGGTATATTCCTAAAATAGGCTTTCTTTCTGCAATATCGATTCACTGCTGTTCCAAAAATTGTCACTTATCCAGTGAATAGAAGTTAAAGCTATTAAAATCTGCAGTGTTAATTTCAGCTCCACTGAAATCAAAACATACAAAAAAAACGTATTATATTTGCTCTTTTGTTGCTGACACTGAAGTCAATGAAACTTTATCCTTGCAGAGATTTGTGCCTGGTTCTTACCTCCCATACATCAGGGTAAATCAGGTGTGAAGTTTTGCTGGTGTAAAACAGATATAAATCAGAAGAGAATCCAGGCCCTTTTTCTTTAAGACTTAATAAGATTTTATTTCAACCTTCCTTACATTTTTAGGTATTATTGAGTATTTAAAATACATTATTCTGCAGGAATAGGTTTACTGTTTAACTTAACAAACTGGCCATTTTTAAGTCTCAATCAGCAGTAGTTTTCTTGGTTTTCCAGCTTGTCAGCAAAATAACTGGTTCTGTTTTGATGTTTCACAAGCTGTTCGTTCTTTGCAGCCTGAAAGTAATTCTAGGTGGTGGTTTCTCTATATGTAATTTACTGTAATGAATTTTTCAAAATTCAGTGCAAACTGCTTACCTCCATGATGTTCCTAGCTTCGATTAAGCTGAAAAGGATGAATAATGAGAAGAATAACCAAGCTGTTATACTTCTCATGTTATTCCTGAGCTTACAGTACAAAACAGCGATAGCTAGCATGGTCTTTTTTAATACACTGGGGTTCATTCGGATATCTGGAATCTACACTTTATGCTTTCAAAGAATACTGATGAGGTTTTGAATCTGACTGTACTAGATTGTGATCCTGGTACGTCAGAAATATTTTGCAACCATAATTTTAAGGTACACACTACTTTGTTTTAAAATCATAGATGTGTATATCTGACCATTTATTTTTACTTCCATGTTGTAGTTTTATTTGGTGGAACTAGACATTAAAAAGTCTGTGTGTTTTGGTGTGTTCACAGGCGAGTTGTGTAACCTCATAACTCTGGATGTAGCGCACAATCAGCTTGAACATCTTCCAAAGGAGATTGGAAATTGCACACAAATCACCAACCTTGACTTGCAGCACAATGAGCTCTTGGACCTACCAGAAACCATAGGTATGTGAAGGTGGGGTTGGGGAGAGAAATCACAGCTTTCCAAATGTTCAAGTCACTGAACAATAAGAATATAAAATCTAAGAATAAAACATGGCCCATAACTATAGAAGGGATAGGAATTTTGTTGTGGGCATTTTCACTATCAAGATCCCAAAGGGATATACGCTTTCTAAAAATGTAAACTCTCTCAAACCCAGGCGCTGTTAATCCTAACTACTATAAGGGGTGGGCTACACTTGAAAATTAGGTCAACCCAGCTATGTCGCTCAGGGGTGTGAAAAATCCACACCCCTGAGTGACGGAGTTAAGCCAAACTAAGTCCCCTTCTTGACCTCGCTAGGTCAACAAAAGAATTCTTCCATTGACCTAGCTACCACCTCTTGAGGTTCTCACATTGGTGTAAGTAGTGTCTACACTACAGCTGTGTTGCTATAGCATTTTAAGTGGGAACGTACCCTGAGAAGTGTGGCCTAAACACGAGGCTGAGAACAAGAAACTCCTGGGTTCTAAACCTGACTCTGACACCACCATTTTCTGTGGTCTGGGGCAAGTCACTTAACCTCTGTCTTAGATTTCCCATTTATAAAATAGGAATACTGTTTGCTTATCCACCACATAGTGAAGTTTATTAACATGAACTACTCACTACTCAATCTATTTGTAGATGAATGGTGCTACATAAGTGCTAAAAATTATTAGTTTAAGGATAAAGAGCTGGGTTGTATTTCAGTGTTTGCTTTGAGTAGAGAAAAATAGGAAAGACTTACAGAATCAGTTTCAAGTACTAATTTATTCTTTGTATTTTCTACTTTTTAAAAATATAATTTGAAAATCCACTTCCAAGTTCCCAAACTTACTATCACTCTCAGTAAAATACAGGTTTTCATGTTGGGACTGGGAATAAGAGTACCGAAATAAACTGATTCTTCCCTAGTTGGCTTCAGAAACTCATATAGGACTGCATAGGTGAGGACTTTTCTTATTTAATTAAATCTATGTTGAACAGATGGTGGAATAAAACAAATTGTTTAAAAAACACAGCCCATCATGGTTGTAAGCTCTTTCAGCTTAAATAAAAGACAAAACTGCACCACTTAGGCAACATCTAATGTTAATAGAACGTTTCATTATTATTTTTATATATATGATGGGGAAATAAATGGATGAGGGGGAAGAAGAGTGAAGAACCATTTAGATAGACACCAACTATTTTTTAGCAGCAGATTGTTGACCGTGAAGATATTGGGCCTTTTTACCCAGAGAGCTCTACCTGAATTGAGTTTATATGGGTGAAATACCCACTGTTGCTGAATTTCATCTTCTCCAGTTAATTTTATGTTTAAAAACTGGGAGACCTCTTTCTAGCTGGAATTTGCATCCGATTGCACAATTTGTAAGCATAGCTCTAACTTTAACTCCTTTGTCAAGATTGGCAGCGTCACTATCAAAATAAAATTGTCCTAACTTCAGTCTACAGGTGTACTGCACTATCTTTGTTCATGTCCATCAGATTTTGTAAATCGTCAGTCTACATTAGGGAGGTAATTAGGATTTTGGAAAGGTCAAACCTCGAGTCTTCAAAATGGTTAAGGGCTAGAGTTTAAAAAAAAAAAAAGTGCTGCCAAAGTGATTTAGAATTGGAGGGCATTTAGAGAGAGGCAGCAAAAACGTTTCAGGGGCTGCAAGGATTGATTTATTTCAAAGATTAAAAATAGCAAATATAGGTAGCCTGGTTAACTAAAGAAACTAAGGGTACACACATTTACAAATATCTGAAGGTTATAAACACGAAGAAAACGACAGGAACTAGGATGGTACAAGAGGTAGAACTAGAGAGTCACATACTTCGTGGCTTCTGTAGGCTGAGCTCATTTGGCAAGCCAGGGGGTCCTTGTATTCCTTCATCTCCACCCACACACCAAGCTCCCTATGTATCACCATCCCATTCCCCTCTGTTTCAGAGATTCCTTGCAACTTTCCCCACCCCCTCATGCCTGGGGCTCTGTATCCGACACCCTCCCTCCCCCATCATGATGGGGCTCCATGTGCACCCCTTGCCTCTTGGCAGGAGTTCTGTCTTCCACTTCCCCCCCATGCTAAGGTTCTGTGTAGTCCCTCCATACCAGCCTCCCTTCCCCTCGATGCCAGGGACTGTGTGCACTCCCTCCAGAACTGTTGTTTGTTTTCTTTCTTGCTGGGAGAGAAGTCACTTAGGCTGTGTCTATGCTGTGTACCTTACAGCAGCACAGCTGTGCCTCAACAACCATGCTGCTATAAGGTACGCAGTGTAGCCACTCTTTGCTAGCAGGAGCGCGCTCTCCTGCTGGCAAAATAAAACCATCCCTGACCGACAAAAGTTAACACCACAACTGCAGTGTAGACAGTCTTAGGCTGTCAACATGTTAAACTCTATTGGGAATCTGGGCAGAGCTCAGGGCTTGGCTACACTTGCGAGTTAGAGCACATTAAACCAGCCCCAGGCGCCCTAGCTCGCTACCCGTCCACGCTGGCAAGACACATAGAGTGCTCTGACTCCACCGCTAGAACGCTCCTGGTACTCCACCTCAGCGAGAAGATTAACGCTTGCTGCGCCTTGGTTTAAATGCCTGGGTGTCGGTGTGAACGAGGTGTTGCATTACTGTGCTCTGATCAGCCTCCGGAAATGTCCCATAATCCCCTTAAGTCAAGTGGCCACTCTTGTCATTGTTTTTGAATCGCTGCAGGAATGCGGATATGCCCTTTGAAAGCTCCGTTTCAGACAGCTGGCTGCTTATCTGCTCTGAGACAAAACAACCATTAGTGTGGAATGCTGTGTGTGAGAGACGCGGGGTGGGGAGGGGCAGGAGGGTCTGCTGAACTTACAAGACAACATAGTGACATGCTTTCAGCCCCCCAAAAACCCACCCTCTTTCCCCCACATACACACAACGCGCTCCTTGTCACACTCCACCCCACTCCCCCATTTGAAAAGAACGTTTCAGTCACTTGCATGCTGGGATAGCTGCCCATAATGCACCACTCCCAACGCTGCTGCAAGTGCCGCAAATGTGGCCACGCCAGTGCGCTTGAAGCTGTCAGTGTGGACAGACTGCAGTGCTTTCCCTACTGCGCTCTCCGAAGGCTGGTTTAACTCAAAGCGCTCTACATCTGCAAGTGTAGCCATGCCCTAAGATAGGAGTATTGTTATGCTGGAAGGCATTAATGTGTTCTATCCACCAATTGTTTGATCTGTAGGCCATTGCAGAGGTGCTTGAGGCTGTGGCAGTACTAAACAGATGGCCAGGGGTCCATGTGTCTCCATTTTTCCCTTTTCAGTTTCTGAGTTTTCCCAAAATCAGTAGGGTTCTGGTCATTGATACCTAGAATGTTCCCTGAAATTTTGGAATTGATCAGATGCAGTATTAAAAAGTTATCGAGTTACAAACAGAGAAATGCCTTGAGTATATGGCCTTGCAATCTCAGCTAATTTAGAGCATCAGATTAAATTAAGGCCTCAATCCACCAAACACATAGGCAGGTATTTAAATTTAAACACATTAGTAATCCTGTTTAAATCAGTCCGTAAAGTTAAGCAAATGCCTAAATGCTTTGGAGGATCAGGGTCTCAGACAGGAAAATTAGGAAAAGTTCCTGACAGTGAGAATTATAGGCATAATCTCCAAGCGAGAGGGTAGAAACCTCATATCCTAAAACATGTGAAGCTAGGCTAGACAGAGCACTAGAAAATGTACTGCATGAAACAAGTCTGCATTACTAGAGGATTGTTAAGATGCCTTGACAGATTAAGATGCCCTAAGATGCCTAGGCCTTGTCTACGTGAGAAAAGTGCACTTGTTCAACATAAGCTGTTTTTTAAAACACGGCAAATCCCTATATAAACACTTGTTTCAGAATAAGAGCAGTTCTTCAGTTTATTAAATTGATTTGAAATTGATTTAAGATTTACCAAAGTAAGTGTACATGAAGCCTTTTGAAGTAGTTTAACTAAATTGCTTTAAAATCACACCCTAAGTTAAACTGGTTCAACTTTCTTGTGTAGATAAGCACTTAATATGCTCTCTAACTTATGGTTTCTATGAATTCCTAGTATTTTTCCCATAGACCTGCTCTTTTGTAGTGGAAACACATAGGAGTCAGGAAACCTGGATTCTGTTCCTGGCTCTGCTACTGACTGGATGTGACCTTGGGAAAGTCACATAAGTGCTCTGTGCCTAACTTTTCCCCCTTTGTAAAAGGAAAAAAATATATATTTGCCTATGTAAAACACTTTAAGATAATGAAACATGTTCTGTAAGCCAAAGTATTATTTCTCCACTACTACGGGTTATATCTTTTTACCAGCAATGTTTTCTGGTGTTTCTCAAAGCTATTATATTTATCATTTTCCTGTTTGGTGGACATTTTTGTGGGAGAGGGCTCTGTCCGTTTCTTTTTAAAAAATATATGAATGTTTCAGGAAAAATAGTGGGGTTTTTTTCCCCCTTTCCATTGCTCTTCTTTGTAGCTACACCTCTGTTCCTTAAGTATGTGGCCAGTAAACAGTTGCTACTGTCAGGTTTCAAAGTAACAGCCGTGTTAGTCTGTGTTCGCAAAAAGAAAAGGAGTACTTGTGGCACCTTAGAGACTAACCAATTTATCTGAGCATAAGCTTTCGTGAGCTACAGCTCACTTCATTGGATGCATCCAATGAAGTGAGCTGTAGCTCACGAAAGCTTATGCTCAGATAAATTGGTTAGTCTCTAAGGTGCCACAAGTACTCCTTTTCTAGTTGCTACTGTTTGATTTTAACTTTTTTTTATGTGTGCGCGCCTAATAGACTACCTTTATCTTGTTGTTTTATTTTTGCACTTTCTACCAATAAATGCTCTTCTAATTGACATCAAATATGCCTCAAAGATTTCTACACAAAATTTCTAGAAATTTTAACTGACATATAAATTCCAGAAAATGAGCTTGGATATCTTAAAGTTCCTTTCTTCATATCACCCTAATAGAAACTTGTCATTTAGTACTTCTAATGTATTTGTGATTCTCTAGTCTTAAGTATGTGGTTCATTCTTTAGAAAGAATTAAAGTAAAAGAATGTATTCATTCTTTTTTTAGCCTTTGATTTAGTCAGTATAAAGACTATTAAAAGGTTTCTGAGTCAAGTTATATTTAAGATAAATTTCTTTCTACCTTAGCAGCTTGATGGAAACTATTTGTAAGGGTTAGTAGCAGCTTACCACCTAGAGAACTATGGAAAGAAATGTCTCCAATTAAATGGGCTAATACCTATGTGTTATACGTGAACACCTTCCCTTGCCACGTAGCTGTTCTAGGCCATTAGTGTTAATTTCTATGCAAAATATTGATTACACTATATTGAAAGATCTGTTGAAAGGCAATCATTACTTACTTTAGAATAGGCTACATGGAAAGACCATGCTTACAGAAGATAGTCTTAAGAGGATATGAAAGAGTCACACAACTTTTAGATAATCAGTTTATAAGTTAACAGGAGTGGGAAATTACTGGCAATGCAGTTGAAGTAGCTTGGGCCTCTTGTAGGCGTGAGATTTACTGAAAAAGTGATAGTCATCTTTAGTATGTTGCTGTCAATGAATCAACTCCTCATCTGCCAAAGATAGCTTTTCTGTACATTTTCTTGATAGTTTAAGTTTCCCAGTGGCATATTTTTGGCTTTTAAAGGCATTTTTATAGCCTTTTAAAGTTACTTGTGGTCTTTCTCTAAATATATAGCTGTACCTGCATGGTGCTTATCTCTACAGAACATCAGTGCTTTGCAACTCTACAGTCTGCCAGGTCAGATGCTGACTAGTGGAAGATAGCATTGCACTGTGCTAACTGTCGTTGATTTTAGTCTGATTATATTTTTGCACCAATGGAAAAAAAAATCTCTATCAGCCATTATCAGAAAGTCATATATAAGTATTACTGATCGAGGATGAATCTGTCATTCAGAATGCATTATTTGTTGCTGTATAAAATAAAGTTCAGAATAAGTCGATTAAGTCCTGGTGGTGGGGAGGGGGAAGGAAACTCCACTGATTGATAATGATCGACCTACATTTATGCATAGTACAAAAGAGGCAGTCTTAGCCAGTTCAGCAACAGTGGCTTTATTTCTTAGTCATGACGGTTTTGGTACAACATTAAAGCAAGTTGTGGCTTGATTTTTAGATTATAGCTTGTTTTGTGGTTAGAATAGTTCAGTGAGAGAGTTTTAGCGTGGAGATAGATGCGGTGAATCTCCTATGGCCTTGGAATCCAAAGTCTGGCTTGCTTTATTTCAGATGTTTGTGTTTTTCTAGGCTGGAGAATTTTCTTTCCAACTTTTTAATCTCTCCTCTTTTTCTTAGTGCCCCCCCCCCCAACCCCAACCCCCTTTATTTTTCCGCTGTGACACTTACCTGGTGGCTGGGTGTGGTGAGTGTTTCTTGCAACATCTACACACTGCCAGGTTCCAGCATGTTTGATGTCTAAGCACTGTTTCACTGATTTAGTCAGTGCAAAAAACCTAGCCAAAGACATCTGTTAATCATAAATATCTAATTTAAAATCAATCTGTTGTAACAATTTATTTTGCCTTTCTAGTTTGCTCAGCCTCTCTCTCTTTCCCTCTCTCTTTCCCCCGACTCCCCCCGGAAACCTCTTTTAATGGAATCCTATTTTGTTTATAAGAGGAAAGATTTGTCAAGTTTTGTGTTCACTTGCTGGGTGATTCTTGGGTAAGAAGCATTTACTGCTTGGTTAGCTAGCTGAGCCTTGTCTTACCGCAGACAGCTTTCTGGGTGTGCTGTAGGATTTCTAATAAAAACAGAAAACTCTAAAGGAATGTTTCCTCACAAATTAATAGTACTGTACAAAGAGTTGCTAGCGAAAGGGCATAATTGTAATGGAGAGTGAAGGGAATGGTAGGGAAGGAACTACGCAACATCCAAGATTAAAAAGGGCAGCAAAGCCAGTTTAGTCACTGTGTATAAGTGTATCGTTTTTGTTTCAAGTAACGCTTTCTTCCAAGTGCACTTTTGTACTGTAACAAATGGCAATTTAGATATTAGTTACCAGGAAGTGACCTAATGTCTTGTTCTACAGATATTGACTTAATGCAGTCATATCAGTATTTTCTGTTGATTGAAAATAGTAAATTACTTTACATGTAGATCACTTCCTGTAAGAAAAATATGCTTTGTGCAATAGCCTAGCATTTTCCAAGTACCATAAAGCAAAAGAGAGAGACAGTCTAGAGTCAAAATGAAAACAATTATGATACAATGTGATTTTTTTTAACAAGCCAATGTTTTGTGCTGAAGACATATTTGGGAAATATACAGTTTATCTACTTTTAGTTATGAAGTGCCTTATGCCAGCTTGAAGTACAGCTAATGTTAACTTGGGGGAAGCATCCAAAAGAGACATAAAATGAGGTAAAGAACAATTTAGTAGACCTTTGAGGCAGAGGGAAGTAAAGTGTTTAAATTAATTGGCCTTCGGACTACAAGTTTTTTTTTAAATTGTTCACTCAATACCACATTACAATTATAATTTCTCTTCAGCAAACTTAAATAGTTTCATCCCTAAATGTAAATTTAATAGTTTTCTTATTTTTAAAAAAGGTAAAAAAGGTTATCTGAGGGAGAAATTCAACAGGTAACATTAGAATTCAGGTAAGAAATCATTTTAAATTCTTTTTCTATATCTACAAGCTTTCTTACCTACTTCCATCATTCTGCAGTTTTGTACATGTTCTTCTAAAATTTGTTTAGCTTGATCATAGTCAGATATGTCTTATATTTATGAATATTTAGAGCAACAGGCATTTTACTAGGAAAAGAATAGTGAGTTGTAAGTGGAGTAGTGGTAGCTCCAAAATGATTCTTTAATTAATAGCATTAAAAAGTACATTGCTGGACACATTTTCCATTTTCTGATTCTGGTGTGATTTCTGAACGATGGTCCAGGAGTAAAAAGAGAGAGGTTCTGAAATTAGACTCCATGCCCAGCTCCACTGTATTTGAGCCCAATGCTAAAATGGCAACTCACATGGGACCAAATATTTTGGGAAGAGGCATTGGCATGTGACAGTTGAAATTCTGCTGGAAGCTACTTTAGGGTGTTAAAGTTTTAACTTCAGATTTTACCTCTAACATTTGCCGTTGCACCTTGATTAAATAAGAGGGATGGGTGAATATCAAGTAAAAATACAGAGAAACAAAATTGAAATACTTAGTTTTATTAAACTTTAATGATTATTAATTCATTTAAAATGCTAAGAGGAAGAAGTCCTGGCTTGTGTTTTACAATTTGCTGCAGAATACCGTAATATATATTCTAAAGCATTTTGTTATTGGATCCATCACCCACGACTCTGAAATGGAAAAATTAAACTTTCCATATTTTATCTAAAAGGAATCCCCCAATGCAAACAAATTAAATAGAGTTAATACTTACATACTGTTGTTTTGTATAAATCAGATTGATTCTGATGTCTTAACTGTGATTTACTAACTCTGGATTTCATTTGCTTTGTGTGTATATGTTTTTAACGTTCTTTATTTCCCATATTATTCGTGTTGGTCACTCATTCATCATGGTAGGTTGGGGATAGAATTTTTTTAGTCAGTGGTAGGTACCATCAGATGATATTTATGGATATAGGAATATAAGCTGTGACTCAGCATTTTAAAAAGTATTTTTGTATGGTATGAAGAAACAAAACTAATAATAGATGATTTTATTCATGCAAGGAGGAGGCATCAGGCAAAGTAAGAAAGATCTGAAGGAACAAGACAGAATGAAGAAAAGCAAGTCTGATATGGCTGCATACGTGCTGATGCCTTGCAGCAAGGGAGGTTTAGGTTGGCATTAGGAAAAACTTCCTAACTGTCGGGGTGGTTAAGCACGGGAATAAATTTCCCAGGGGGGTTGTGGAATCTCCATCATTGGAGATTTTTAAGACCAGGTTAGACAAACACCTATCAGGGATGGTCTAGTTAATACTTAGTCCTACCATGGGTGCAGGGGACTGCACTCGTTTGATGTCTCCAATCCCTTCCAGACCTATGATTCTATGTTCAAAGCCTGAGTGATTGAACCACAAATCATGTCTAGTTTTCGTAGCTGAGAAAACATTCCAGAAGTGTGAGCCAATGTTTTACGCTTGCCAATATTGTAAAAATGAAACATAAAATGTGAAGTCCAGTTTTGGGGTGCTTAATTATTTGTGAGCAGCTTGTTAATATCCACTGCGTGTGCACACGCTTGGAAGGTAACAGTCATTAATGAAAGTTATAAACTGGTGACCAGTTCATTTGTTTGCCCTCTTCCTTCCTTATTTCAAAATTAAGATTATGTGGTCTGTATCATTGTCTTAAAAATATGGGGAAGAGTATTCTTTTGCTGTATTCCTTGAAGTAACATTTAGTGATTGTGGATGGTGCTTGATTGACATCTGCAGAGACTAAAGTCTGATATCTACAGAGTAAGTAAGCTTTAGGCAGCTTCTATGCCACACTGTGTGCCTAACCTTGACTAGGAACATCTTAACCATGTTTAAACACAGTACTATAGCCTGCATATGTGTTAGACTACCTCTAGACTATTTATCAGACACTTGACTAAACCCTTTACAGTTCACCATGATCCAGTGGATTGATGGTTGCCTATAAGACTACCCAACCTCTGCTAGAAGGTGACTAAACACCATTTCTCAACTTTTTAGAAACACTTAGATCTTGTCTGCTTTAGGTCTTGTATTCAGTTGTAGCATCTTATATTGACTGAACCTGTGTTCCTATTCTGCCATGCTGCAACCTCACATTTTGTTCCCTGAATTAAGTCTACATCTCATATTAAGCATACTACATTTTTTTTGTCATCTGAAAAATGCCTTGCAGTTTGACTTAACCTGTTCCCACAAGTTCCCTGTTATGTTACAGATGGCATCAGTTGCCCTTTCATACATGTGATAGCAATAAACAGTCAGTAGAAAATGATCTATGAGTGAACCAGGACAATGTAACAATACATAATAATGCAAATATACATTCTAACACGACTACTTAGAGAGAGTGTGATATCAAAATTTGCTGCAAAATGTCTATAAAATTGCAGAATTTGAAATGTGCCCCCTTAACAATTTTGTTTAATAGATTTCAGTGTTCTCTATGATGTATTGTTGCAATTACCTACTGCAGACTGCTAAAGGCTTTAAATCCTTTGATAACCAATAAATCTTAAAAGGGGAGAGAACTATAATGGAAAGACTTTTTAATGCACAGGTTTTATAAATGTAAAAAGCTTTGTATTTTAATGTAATTATATGAAAGTCACTTGTTCCAGTGAACATATTTTATTTGGTTGGTCTGAGTGCTTCCATTACATTAAAAAAAAATTCCAGATGGATTGCAAACTAACCTATAATGAATTAAGTTACGTAGTGCAGAGTAATCGTTACCCATTTTGTTGTGCTGCTTTACACTTCTGTAGTGCTCTTCACTGAAGAGTCTCAAGGGGCTTAAAATAACTGAAGGTAGGGGAGAGGGAAGTATGGTGAAGCTGCAGTAAAGAGGGACCTTGCTCAGTCCCTTAGAGTCAGTAGTAGAGCTGGAAGTAAATTCAGGAGTTCCTAGTTCTGTGTTGAGACTGCTAGACAATGTTTCTTCAAATTTTGAAAGAGTAGAAGAGGGATTGTTCCTCCTCTCTCAAACAGAAACTGATCATGTAGGAGAAACTGAAAAACCATCTTAAATGGTCTTTCTGCAGATCAGTAATCTTTCTGCATGTGTGCATTTCTTCGTTCTTTTCGGACCTTCCCTCATAGCAACTGGCGGACAGCAGCAATCAATTTTTTGTTCCCCCCAGGCATCTGAAAATGTCCTTAACAGAGAATTTATTTTATAATAACCTATTTAGATTTCTGTTTATAGTAACATACATTGAATTTAAATAATTTGTGGAATTTTTTCTGTGTTCTCCCAAGCAGTTTTTAAATTCAGTTTTGTATAAATGAAATAGCCACATCTTTGTGAAGCATGTAGTACCTGGTTTTCTAGCCACCCTAATGAAGCGATTGGGAATTCTGTGCTTCAGCTGCTGCAAAACTAGGACCCCATGAAAGGTATGTCCTCCTGAAAAGGAGCGGAGCCTGCTAAGAGCAACGAAAGGCTCTAATATTGACCAAATTTGCATTTAGTAAAATAGAACTGAAATAACTGGTACAAAGATGGATGTCTAAAATCTGATTTCTTCAAGGCAATCTGGATTTTGCATGAAGAAAGTTAAGAAAAATAATTTTGCAGAGGTTTTGTTAGGATCGGCGTCTTCCATTAGAAGAACAATAAGTTGAGGCTTAACATTGCTTGCAAATCATGCTTAACAAAAGTTGTATCAAAGAATCACAAAATTGGGAGTATAAATATTTTTGAAAGACATTTGCCATAGAGAGGAGTTGGAGGTATCTTTACTTGTTTATTGATAGCTTGCTGCTTTTCCTCTCTAATACTTCTCTTCAGTTTGATGCCAAACTGACATGCTCATAAATACCTAATGCTGCTCTCCTTTGAGACATTCTGCCTGCACATCTGCAGGGTTATGCCTAGAAGAATTGTTGAAGTATGGATCTAATGACAAAAATACAACTGAACGTGAACCTAGTCATTCTGTAGTTGCTGTTCGTTTTACATACTCATGCCAGATAAATCAAATGGACACCTGCTGTTTTTGGTTTACCTGTTGTTAGTGATAACGTCAGATGGTTAGCCTGTCTGCAGTCTTACTCCCCATTTTTATCTTTAGAAGGGATATAAACCCTCATGCTCCCAAAACAAGTCTAACACTAATTGAGGGGAGTTAGGAAGAAATTTCTCTTGTGGACAAGTTGCTCCATAATTGGGATTTCTTGAACCTTCTTCTGAACCATGTGGTACTTGTCACAGATAGAGACAGGATACTGGAATAGCAGGATCACTAGTCTTATCCAGTAATGCAATTTCTGTGGACCTTAATATTCATTCTGATGACCATTATGCTTCTACACCCACAATCCCACTTCAATTCTAGTATGAGTTTAGTGACTGTCTCGATGAGCATGATAAAAATGCTAAAATAGGTGTGCAAAGCATTAGGACCTTATTTTCAGAGGTTCTGAGCACCCACAACTGCAGTTTTAGTTAATGGGAGCTCTGCATGCTCAACGTCTCTGAAAGTCAAGCCCCATAACTCCAGCCGTTCATGCGATCTGCTGCTGAATTAATTTTTGGAATGGAAATGAAAGCGGGGAGGGGGGAAGATAGTAATAAAAATGTGATGTTTAAGGTCTGTTATCAACCTGCTTGGATTAAAGAAAAGCTTTAGCAGACTGGTGCAAGTGCTATGAGAACCACTTAAGGTCAGACACTTAACTGCTCCTGGACTAGCAACCAAATTGTTGGGCTCGGGAGAGCTGTGTGTGCTGATGCAGTAGGCAGATTGCGCACTGCAGGGTCAGTACTAGTGTATGATGTATTGAAGCCACTAGTAAGTGTCTTTCATTAGGAGGAGAGAAATTAACGGAAAGGGGTAGAAACAAAGATCAGATTTAGAGATGGTTTGAAAGGTGGTATTTATACTTTTGATAATTTAAAAATGATTTTCCAATGTACCTTATTTTCTCGAAAATACTGTATAATTCTGACCCTCTGACAGCAGCTGCTTTCAGGTTCCCTTTTTCCCAAATTGCTGGTGTGATTAGACATAGTACACTTTGTGTTTTCAATCTTGTCATTGGCATAGCCCACATTTGTATTGCTAAACAGCAGTCGGCAATGTATAACCTTTACTCTACTTCATATTGCATTCTCCTCCATAGTGCCTGATGACACCACTCAGAATTCAAAATCTATCTCCAGAAGCATGTCGGAGAGCAAAGAACAAGTGGTGGATTTTGTGTGATGTTTGCCTGTTGTTCATTTATAGAATAGATTGTTAAAAGTTATTTCATTTCTGAGAAATGCTGTTAGAATGTTTTGACTCATCCCTAGACTGTTTCACCCTGAAGATCTTTGTGAATATGGCAAAATGAAATGAAATGTTTCCTATATTATAAATGAAGTTAGGACATACAAACTTTGCATGTAGTTAACAATTTTAGTTATAATAGTAGTAATTATAAACACGTGCCACCAGCTCAGCCACCGTTCCTTTCATTTCCCTAATTTTTGCTTTGTCTTCATCTGCAATTAAACACTTTCCCATGCTCTTGGGCAAAATGCCACAGATATCCAGTACAGATGTGCCTTCTGGTTCTTTGGGACTTCAGCCCAATATCTGCAGGGCAGATATTTCTACTGCACTCAGTGTCTCCTGCCTTATTAAGAGACTCATCAGAAAGTCTCTATAGAAACTGGGCTGAATCAGAGATTACAGATGGGAAAGACCTATTAGATCATTCAGTCTATCCACTTGACGATTTCTTATAATACACTTTGTCCAGTCTGGTTTCAAAAGTTCAAGGCAATGGGGCTTTCACCATGTTCCTTGGGGAAGCTATTCCCCAGCTAACAGATCTCTCTGTTGGTTATACTTTCCCTAATATTCAGCCTCCTTTTCTTTTGAGTTAACTTCATCTCATTACATCTAATCATGTTTTGTGTACCACTGTAATGGTTTGTAATAATAATATAGTAAAATGACTACAACAACACTGCATATAGTAAAAATACTGTAACTTTTGATGAGTTATTTTGGGAAAAACTGGAAAATTTCAGGTAAAAGCTGAACTTCCTGGTGAAAAGACCAGAATGGTGGAACATCTACAAAATTGACTTATTGATTGCTCACTGTCTCTCTCTGTTGTGAAACTTTTAGAAAACCATATTCACTATTATGCTTTTATTGCATATTTCATCTAAGGATCTGAAAATACAGTAATTTGTGAACATCAGCTAATACTTTTAGTGTCCCTGTGAAGGGAGCGGTAATTCCATTTTACAGATGGGAAACTTGAGCCTCAGAGAGGTTGTTTCTTGACTAAGCACACACAGTGGAAGAATCAGAAATAGAACAAGACTCCTTACTCTGTCCTGTGCCCTAACCCCTAACTGACATATATTAACAACACTTTGTTTTGCATTTGTAGGAAATTTGTCCAGTCTAAGTCGTCTTGGCCTAAGGTACAATAGACTGTCAGCAATCCCCAAGTCTTTAGCAAAATGTAGTGAACTTGATGAACTGAATTTGGAGAACAACAACATTTCCACTTTACCAGAGGTGAGAGGCACAAGGTGTTCACTTTGGGGGGAATGTAATAGATTTTTTTCGTTTTATGAGCACATCAAAATATTGCAAATTGATTTTTACATCAAAAGCTTTAAGGAATGAGCCTCACTTTAACCTGTGTGTGTGTGTATGTGTATATATATAAAAAAAACATTGGAGATCTATAAATCCACCAGTGTTGCCACATTGACATGTATATCTAACCAGTTAGATGGTAATTCAATTGATGAATCATCAGGCAACAAGACACTAACTCATTTTATCCATTTTCTAAATGTTTTTATGACACAATTAAACAAGGAAGCCAGGGGCCTATCATTTTAGACGGACGTGAGATTCCTGTTGCAGTTGCTCAGGGGGCAAGGAGACCGAAAACTAAGAGGGATCTCTGTCCACTTCCAACTGAAGCAGGACTGTTCTGTTTTGATAAACAGGTGGACAAAAAGACCCTATGTTTGTCATTGCTGCTTAATGTTAACATTTCCATCATAATATAATGTAGGACTTTGCAATTTACAGCAATGTTTCGCTCCCAGTGCAGTGCATCCTTCAGTTGGGTGGCTCACCACCCACTAGCTACAAAAGGTAACAGTCTGCAGAATCCTGTGGTGGTTAGGATTGTGCAGGGACCAGCTCTCTTGCTCCCTGCCTCGGCTATTGCACCTGCTAGTTCTATGCTGTTCCCTCCTGCCTCAGCCAAGTCACAGGACATTCCACCCTCCTCAACTCTGTAGAACTGGTGAGTTTTAGGCTTCATGATAAAAAGCACAGAGTTTATTCTGCTCTGTTTCAGTTAGTGATCCAAACATTAATACTATTTTGTTCAGTCTACCTAACCTGTTCTACGAAGAACGACATCTAAAATTATGTTGCAAATATCATATCATTAAAATCTACCTAATGAGAAAAGAGAGAACATGTATACAGGGGAAAAAGATGTGAACGTAAATTAGAGGACCATTGAAAGCACCCAAGTACAATAATTGCTTTTCTGTGTATGAATTATTAAATTCAGCAACAACTGACTGGAAACAAAAGAGAATTAAATATTGCGGTAGGCTTGTGCTTTAAGAAAATGCTGTTGAGAGAAAGTTGCTCAGCTGCTTTTAAGAGCAAAGATGAACCACCCCACCCAAGCATGTTATGAAAGTAACTGCAATGTGATTACACATAGAGAAGCAATTGACTGGAGAACTGATTGCTTATCCTAAAGTAAGTTGACTCCTAATCAAAAACTCTCCCTTAACAAATAGTGCTATTTTACCTAAATGTGTTAGTCTAACAATGAGTTATATGTTGTGACAAAGAAGCAGCTCAAATATTAATGTAGTAGTGTAATCCATTGAAAATTAAGCATTCTTGGCTGCAATAGAAAGAAAATCCATTTGCAAAGAAATTGCTGAAATACAAAATGAGCCAGAGCTCGTGATGCAATGCCTAATAAATATTGTATCTTAAAAGGATATGTTGGGAAAGGCAGCAGTCCCACAGCTTTCATAAATGTTGAGTGCATTGTTTTTCTTTAGACTGTGTGTAACTAAGCTCTGTATCTTCCCCTCCAAGACATTTTAATTGTTAGTTACTTGTGAGCTGTTAGAAAAATTATATACACTAGATAATATACATATTATCAACAACATTTATGTATAGTCCCAGACTTGAAAAACAGCCTTTGCGAATTCCAAGGTCAGTTTGAAACCATAAGGTGTTAGGAACCCCAAAGTACTGTAGCAAAATACAGAACCAAAAATGCCAACTAAATAATGAAATCACTAAAGGCAGGATTTCCTCTTAAAAGATTGTGCTAAATAACAATGAGATTTTAATACGACTGATATCTCTACAACTTAAAGTTCTGTTGTTTACGGTTAGGAAAAAAATGGCTGCACTGACTTTTCTGAGATAAGACTTTTTTTCTTGTGTTCAAATACCCGCAAATTTTTTTGAGCCATGAAATGAAGCAAAGCAAGTTACAATTTGATGGTTTATTTATATAATGAATGTGAAGCGACCCTTAATTTAAAAACCAAAAAACTTTCATTCCTGAAACAACAATGCTATAAAAATGTTATTGTAATTGTAATATTAAAACTGCAACCCAGAAAAAGTAAAGATATTTGAAGTTGATTGAAATTTTTGAGAGATTGCTGCTATTCTGTCTGTGATTGTAGATATTGTAATATTTCTGGTATGTAACATCATGCGTGAATCTTTAATCCCTGCAATACCTAAACAAATAGGGCTGAATTAAGCTTGGCATAGTAATGAGCGAAAGATGATATTTCAGCATTAATTTGGCATTCATTATTTATTTCTATAGTGCCAATAGTGTGTCTGGGTGCTTTACTGACAGATACAAACCTGAGATTCCTGCTGTCAAAGTTCCTTCCCCACTCTGAACTCTAGGATACAGATGTGGGGACCTGCATGAAAGACCCCCTAATCTTATTCTTACCAGCTTAGTTTAAAAGCTGCCACCACCAAAGTGTTACACAAAGAACAAGGGAAGTGCCCACTTGGAAACGTCTCCCCGCCCCCCCCCCCCCAAAAAAAAAATCCCCCCAAGCACTACACCCCCTTTCCTGGGAAGGCTTGATAAAAATCCTCACCGATCTGCATAGGTGAACACAGACCCAAACCCTTGGATCTTAAGAACAATGAAGCAGCAATCAGGTTCTTAAAAGAGAATTTTAATTAAAGAAAAAGTAAAAGAATCACATCGGTAAAATCAGGATGGTAAATACCTTACAGGGTAATCAGATTCAAAACATAAGAGAATCCCTCTAGGCAAAACCTTAAGTTACAAAAAGATACAAAAACAGGAATATACATTCCATTCAGCACAACTTATCAGCCATTTAAACAAAACAAAAAGAAAAGGAGTACTTGTGGCACCTTAAGAGACTAACCAATTTATTTGAGCATAAGCTTTTGTGAGCTACAGCTCACTTCATCGGATGCTTTTCCACTGAATGCATCCGATGAAGTGAGCTGTAGCTCACAAAAGCTTATGCTCAAATAAATTGGTTAGTCTCTAAGATGCCACAAGTACTCCTTTTCTTTTTGCGAATACAGACTAACACGGCTGCTACTCTGAAACCTGTCATTAAACAAAACAGAATCTAACGCATATCTAACTAGACTGCTTACTGACTTTTTACAGGAGTTCTGACCTGCATTCCTGCTCTGGTCCCGGCAAAAGCATCACACAGACAGAGGGAACCCTTTGTTCCCCCACCTCTAGTTTTGAAAGTATCTTGTCTCCTCATTGGTCATTTTGGTCAGGTGCCAGCGAGGTTATCTTAGCTTCTTAACCCTTTACAAGTGAAAGGGTTTTTCCTCTGGCCAGGAGGGATTTAAAGGTGTTTACCCTTCCCCTTATATTTATGACACCTGCCTAAAGGACGTTACAATCTAATTTTAGTCACACACACAAAACTCTCAAGAAGCAAGACTAAAAGCAGTTGGTTTGAATAACAAAACTTAGCACCCAGTTGGTTAATTCTAATGGTTTTATTTTAGGTCTGTTTGATTTTTTTTTCTTCTTGGTTTGTCACAAAAAGACACACAGAAGTAACTTAGATTATTTTGTGGTAGGATTAAGATCAGAAAAAATTTAGGGTTTCTGAAAAATGTTTTTTCAAGTGTGCCTAAACATTGAGGGTGGGGGGGGCTATTTCTGTTAGTATGTACATTATCTGAATTTCAAGATGCTTTTAAAATAAGGACCTGCTAGACATCAGTGGCTGAAGCTTTAGTAGTAATTGTAGGAACCTGTAAAGCAAATTCATTCTTGATGTCAAGTCAATTCATAGCATAGACTTTTATTAAGTTAATACAGATTTGTATTTTTTTTTTTTTTTAAAAAAAAACCTCATTGAAATGCAGTGTATTGGGTTCACACCTATTTCCATCCATTTTCAACTGGGGTGGCATCAAAGTGAGGATGAGTTTGGTCTCTGATTCTCTGAAGGACAGTTGCTATATTCATAGATTCCACAGCCGGGAGGGACCATTGGAATCATCTCATCTGACCACCTGTATAACACAGGCTGTAGAACGTCCCCAGAATCATGCCTAGAGGATATCTTTGAGAGAGAAAAACAATGAGAAGTCCAGTGGCACCTTAAAGACCAACACATTTATTTGGGCATAAGCTTTCGTGGGTAAAAAACCCACTTCTTCAGGTACATGGAATGAAAAGCCAGTCTTGATTTTAAAATTGCCAGGGATGGAAACTCCACCATGACGCTTGCTAAATTGTTCCAATGGTTGGTTATGCTCACCTCACTGTTAAAAAAAAATTATATCTGATTTCCAGTTTGAGCATGACTTACGACAGTTCAGCACCATTAGCTGCATCTCCTCCTCTACACAATAGCTATTCTATTTGTCACATCAGCACTGGTTGCATTTCCTCCAGTACTGGAAATGCTGGTGAGGACTGATGTGATTTTTTTTCTGCTGAGCTTTCCAGACAACCTCTGTCTGCACTCTGGGTGGCTCTAGCCAGTGCTATCAGTGTTGCTCAAAACCACTATTTTTTTTTTTTTTTCAAGTAGAAAAAGGTTACAAAAAAAGCAGTAGCTGTGTTTTTAAATGTTGGTACTTTTTATATACTAGCACCATAAATGTGTGGGAGGAGAGGAATACAGTTCTCTCCTAGTGATTGTGGATGAGACTGTATGGATGGGAGAACTTTTTCTGAAGTTGATTGCAACACTTATCTTGTTGCGTGGGCTCAGGGAAGCTATTTTTAAGAGACCCAATACAGTGAAAGAATACATGTTCAAATAAATCTAAACGCAAAGCTCAAGTGAAACTAGATCCTGAATGTTTGTGTGTGTGGTTCTCCCCTACCCTCTCTCCCTTTCCAGGGTCTTTTATCGAGTCTTGTGAACCTGACTAGCTTAACATTGGCCAGGAACTGCTTCCAGTCATATCCAGTGGGTGGCCCATCACAGTTCTCCACAATCTACTCTCTCAACATGGAACACAACCGCATCAGCAAAATCCCGTTTGGAATTTTCTCTAGAGCTAAAGTGTTAAGTAAGCTGAACATGAAGGTGAGCCACAGCAATGCTCCATTGCTTGTAACATCCATAGCAGATTCTTTGAACTGTAACAAATTTAATGATACAAAGAATAAACTTGTAGCATATGAAAGGGACCCTTTGTCACCTTACTCAGATATCACAGACACACATCCTTTACCTGTGTAACTGATCCATTTCATTTTTCACTATTTATTCTATTAGCTCTTTCACATTGCCTTCACATTTGGACAATGAAAATCAGTGAAGCTGGTTGTACTTTGCATGTTCAGGAACCTGAATGGTTGAATTGCAAACGTTGCAGAAGAATATTTTGTTTTAAAGCAATTTCATTTCAATTAAAAACAGAATCCTGGAAAGAAATATCTATTGCCTTTTTTAAGCTTATATTTACAAAATCTAAAATTAAGACCTTGTTATTACTATTATTTTTGCATTGAGGTAGCCTAGAGACCACAGTAAGAACTCATGTCCCATTGTGTTAGATACTGTATATTTTTAAAGAGACTGTTTACATCCCCTAAAGATCACAATATAAGCATATGATGACAGATTAAAGGTGGAGAAAATAGCCACGAGGGATGATAGTGTAACAGTGAAATGACTTTAGTTTAATATGTAACAGAATACACATTCAGAGATTTTCAATATATCTTTGAAACTCGACAAATCGCCCCTCCTATGTCTTAATATAATTAAATTTTAGAAAATGTATTTATCAATAAATGATAGCAATTATTATTTATTACTAATTGTGACAGCACCTACAATGTACAAGGCACTTTCAAGCTATGTAAGATAGTCTCTTCCCTGAAGAGCTTGCCTTCTGAAATACAAAAATAGATTCGTAGATACTGAGGCCAGAAGGGACCATTGTGATTATCTAGTCTGAGCTCATGTTTAACACAGGTCATAGAACTTCCCCAAAATAATTTATAGAGCAGATCTTTTAGAAAAACACCCAATCTTGGTTTAAAAATTGTCACTCATGGAGAATCCTCCACAACCCTTGGTAAATTATTTTAATGGTTAATTACTTACACTGTTCAAAATTTATGCTTTATTTCCAGTCTGAACCAGATGAAGAGGGCGCAACATAAAAGTAAAGTGGCTGGTGCACGTTTTAGTCATTTCAAGGGGGTTAACATTTTTATTGTATTGTAAAAACTTATGTTTAACTGTCCTCCAATACCTCTATTATTAGATGACTGAATTTTTGTTGACCTCACAACAGAAATTAGTCTTGGGGAAAGATTTGAATGGTGAGAGGATAGTGCCTGGCACATTATTTGGAAAGAGTTTTTCAGGTGTAAGGGCAATGTGGAAAAGTCAGACAAAAGAGGCAACATCTTCCTTTTTGTAATCTAGATGGGTCCTTAAGTTAGAAAAATATTTCTTTAAAGGTACCAATCAGTCTTTAATGTCACACATGTACCAGTCGTTTGAACAGCCTGATTTCTTAGAATTTACAGTGTCCACTCTAGACCAAATCATATCACTAGCACTCTAAATAGTGAGAGTGTCTAACTTCATTCCAGGTTTTTTTTTCTACATAAGCAATTTGGATGTATTTGCTATTTTAAAAACTACCCCGGTGTCAGCAAACATGGAGCCTGTGAGCAGTGCTGGCTGATATCTGTTCCAACTGCCTGCCCTAGGCCAGATCCTGAAATAATGTCTGACGTTTAAGTTGTTTTGTAATGGTACTTGACCTTTTATTATTAAGGTTTTTTTGTTTACTTTATACCCTCCATATTCTTAGGATTGCAGAATTGTTGCTAGGTTCTTTACATGATGTGGTGGTGTTTTTTTTTATTCATATCTTAAGTGTTCACATCCTAGCTAACGGTACATAATGTTGAAAAGAGTAAGAAGTCAAAATTAACTACTGAGACCTTTGAAATTTCATGAGTTATTGCCTCTGTAATATGTTGTTTCCATTTCAGTCTATCACATTGGTAATACAAATGCAGCTCCACATGTCTAGATTGGGTAGTGATCATTACATTTTGGGAATGCATTTTAGAGATTCAGCCATTTAGCTAAGTTTTTGCTATTGGTTTATATAAGAACCAATCAAATTTTTGATTTATCTAAATGCTTCATCTTATTTAATCTCCAGGCTGCCTTGCTGTTTTTTCATGCCAAAACCTACATCTTTTATTTGTTAAATTGCAGGACAATCAGCTAACCTCACTCCCCTTGGACTTTGGGACTTGGACCAGCATGGTGGAACTGAATTTAGCCACTAATCAGCTCACAAAAATTCCTGAGGATGTGTCTGGGCTAGTTTCCCTTGAGGTGAGAGGAATACAGTGAATATCTGACTAAGCAAATCCTCAGAAATGAACTTTTCCTATTTCAAATTTAAGTAATATTATTTTGCATAATCAGTTTAAAAAGAAAAGTATATGTCCCAATAATAAGTGTGCTAACCGAACATATGAGTGTTTCATGAGTTTATGGCTTTCATGAATAGCTTTTTAAATGTTTTGTTCCTTAAGCCTGTGTACCTATTTAATTTATTAACCTATAGACAACGTCACACCACAAAATGTACAGTGCAGAAAATAAAATGAAATCTGAGCTGAACACCCAGAGAGACCAGCATACAAACAAAGTGGGCCAAAATATTCCAACAAAAGGATGACAAAGTGGACTGAGTTCAGTTAGAAAGCATTGAAGTGGGCCTCGAAACCAACCACCAAGAGATTAAAGAGAGAGTTCTATAGATCGAATCCATGAACCAAGTTGGCCCATTAAACAGATTTTGTTGTTAGAGTGCCAATAGCTAAGGGCATATTTATGTTGTAAAATTAGGTAATTTTACAACTAGGTAAAAACACTAGGGAATTAAACAGAACTGCTTGTGCAATGTTTATGCAAAAATGAAAGTTCGTACAGCAATTTTAATTCAGCCACATTGCATATTGGTAATTATGGACTGAGGTCACAGGGGAATCACGCTGAGATTGCTCAATTAGGGCAAACTGCGAAGAATGGGGCAGACAATCACCAAAACTGGTGGTTATTCTAATACTTAGATTCACCAAGCCAGCAACAAAACAGCTTCCACAATACCTTACTGGTTACCCAGAAGCCAAAAACACAGTTCCCTTAAAGCAACCCAGCCTTGGACTTCCTCCTAGAGATCCAAGTCAAATATGAAGAGGATTACTGAAAATCTTGTTCATCATATAAAAATTGGACACATTACCCTCCAGGTCACTGAATATTTCTGATCTTACCGAAATACATGCTTACAGCCAATTCTTATTAATTAATCTAAAATTTATTTAAAAAGAAGAGAGTATTGGTTGAAAGATCATTCTAAAAACTCTGTTCAGTCTGTATGTATATCAGTTTCATAGTAGATATGGTGAACTTCAGAGTTGCAAAGAGTTCTTTCAGAATTAATCCATAGTTTTAGTCCAATGTCCAATATCAGGGTGATCCAGATGGGACTGGAGATCTCAGTCTTGGGACTCAAACTTCCCCCGATGAAGCTTAAGCACATCTGAGATGAAAGGATCAGGTCCCAAAAGCCCTTTGTATGATTCCCGGGCAGCCTCTTGACAGCATGCAGTCCTTGGGTGAACAGTAGGCAATTATCCTAGCTTTGAAGTAGACCTCCTATTTCCTAAGCATCACTGATAATTAGCTACATGGATTAACATAAGGCAACTGCCTATCTCCCGTTATTTACAGGTAGTTTGCTACATACTTCAAGGAGAGATTGACAGTGATATCACTACATTCACAGTTCATTTAAATGTTAATTCAGAGATCAAAAGAAAATGTTAACAGAATTCAGCAATAGACAGGAACTGTTCGGTTACATGGTTAACACCTAACAATATATAAGAAAAAACACTTACAGTTAGCATTACCTCTAATTCTCTAAACAGACAGGTTTGCATTTCTAATTCTAGTCTATCTAACGTGAAATGGCCCTAATTACCATTTACATATCCTTTAATATGTCTCTAAAGGTTGAATCTGGATCAGTTAACCTACTAGTTGTGTAACCCTTTCTGACCCTGTGTCACAGTAATATTTTCTGTTCTGTTTTTCTTTTAGATTCGTAGTTTAATACGTTACTATTCATATTGTTTAGTATGTACCTTAAAATATACAGGATATGCAACCAGACCACATTATTATTGACATGCTAACCTTAACTTTGGCATTTCCTGACTTTAACTGTGCAATCCTAACCTGATTAAGTTTATCAGACCTGAAGAAGAGCTCTGTGTAAGCATGAAAGCTTTCTCTCTCACGGACAGAAGTTGGTCTGATAAAAGACATTACCTCCCTCACCTTGTCTCTCTAATATCCAGGACCGACACAGCTCCAACAATACTGCAGACAACCCTAATGATGCATTGTTGTAGAATTTTGCATTAACTGTTAAACTACTAACTTTTGTGTTTGTGTGTGTGTTAATATCGTAAAACAATAACATGGTAGGATTGGAAAGGAGAAATATCAAGCAATTCTAGCACAGTGCTGGGATCAATTCCCAGATCCTATTGGGTTTAGCTGGGAGATCTTAACTATCCAAAGCCAGCCGGACACCCCTCCAGAGCTGTCTGGCCTTGGTGATGTCACTAAGGGTAAGTCTTCACTGCAGCAGGGAGCGAGCCTCCCAGTCTAGTTAGACAGACTTGTGCTAGCTGGTCTTGAGCTAGCACGTTAAAAGTAGCAGTGTGGAAGTTGTGGCTTGGGTGTCAGCTTGGGCTCTTGAGCCTGCCCAGTCCTCCAGGTCTGAGCTTGGGTGACTTGCCTGAGTCTCCACGGGAGCTGCAACATCCACACTGCTCTTTTTAATGTGCACTAGCTGGAGCCCCATTAGCACAAATCTGTCAGTCTGTCTACCTAGGCTGGGAGGTTTGCTGCCAGCTGCAATGTAGAAATAGCCTTTAGAGCAGGGGTGGGCAAACCTTTGGGCCCGAGGGCCACATCAGGGTATAGAAATTGTATGGCGAGCCATGAATGCTCATGAAATTGGGGTTAGGGTGTGGGAGGGGGGTGAGGGCTCTGGCTGGGTGGAGGAGTACTTGTGGCACCTTAGAGACTAACCAATTTATTTGAGCATGAGCTTTCGTGAGCTACAGCTCACTTCATCGGATGCATACTGGGGAAATTGCAGAAGACATTATTATATACACAGACACCATGAAACAATACCTCCTCCCACCCCACTCTCCTGCTGGTAATAGCTTATCTAAAGTGATCATCAAGATGGGCCATTTCCAGCACAAATCTAGGTTTTCTCACCCTCCACCCCCCCCCACAGACAAACTCACTCTCTTGCTGGTAATAGCCCATCCAAAGTGACCACTCTCTTCACAATGTGTATGATAATCAAGGTGGGCCATTTCCTGCAATAACCTGTTTTTAAAGTGGATTAGTTAAAGCTGAGAAAATGCTGTGTGGACACTCTTATTCAGAATTAAAGTGGGCTTAATTTGATGTACTTTGGAAGTGAATTAATCTGAATTGAGTTGATGACACTTGAATTCTCAATAAGAATGCTCACACAGGGATTTAATGCAGTTTGACTAATCCTCTTTACATTCAGACCTTCAGTTAATTTTCCTGCATGTCCCCCGGTAAGCAAGTCCTAATTTAAAATGAGAGCAACAGTAACTGAGAGCACCAGAGGAATTAAAAAAGGGGACTGATGAGGGAGGTCATTATTGGAGACCAATGCATGTGTGTAGAGTGGCCAAGTATTTTGTTATATTAGTCCCTTCCCAAAACCAGCTTCTTGAAGGTGGCATAAAAAGTAAGAGGAGGTGGGGAGGTTTGTTGAGCGTAAGGGATAGCACTGAGGCGGGCATGTGAAAGAATATAAATGATAGGGGAATTATGTAGTAGTCTGTTTTTCTTGATTCATTTGGTTAAAATGGGCGCTTAGCTCTTTGTTTCTCCACTGTTTATTTTAAAAATATGTACATTTTTAAAATAGTCCTGTTAATCTGAAATCTATTGTTCTGAATTTAAACTTCACCTGTTAACTTTGATTACTGATTTAAGTTTAACTTTGTCCTTTAGTTCAGTTTCACAGGAGTTTTACAAAACTTGTTAAACAGTGTGTTAATTTTGCATTCTATTGAATGCTACTTAAGCGATACTTAACACTTAATTCTGAAGTCTAAAGGGATTCTCTTTTAGTTGGCACTTGCTGCATTACTTAAAATTTTCCCTGTTTTTTTCTTCAGGTTCTTATCTTGTCAAATAATCTTCTGAAGAAACTTCCCCATGGCATTGGAAACCTACGGAAAATAAGAGAGTTGGATCTAGAGGAGAACAAACTGGAATCCTTGCCAAATGAAATTGCTTACCTTAAGGATCTGCAGGTGAAACAATGAGAGGAGATAAACATACTAAGCCTTTTACTTACAACAGGCTAATTTGTACCTTTCCCACTTAAATTGATGGTATCTAGCTCTTTAAGGAAAGTTAACAGAAGGAGTTTACTGTTAGCGAAGAGTATAGAGAATCAGGACTCTTGAGTTTTATTCCTGGTTCTGCCATTGAGTCTCTGGTTGACCTTGGGAAAACAACATTTAATTCTTCAAGTGCTGGTCCTTATGTGTTTTCCACATGTGGGTATACATGTGTGCCGTGCCCGAGTCCAGCAGTTTTTCCAAGCAGTGTCCATTGACCCACATGTGCGTAGTATCTCCCTTCGTGCTCCTGACTGAGAGTTTAAGGGGCGTTGCGGGTCGATGCCCCGTGGCCTGAGTTGAAATCCTGCCCTTCACTCTAAGTCTCTAAAAGAGTGTGTGTATATCTTCTCTTTCCCCCCACCCCAAGTCGGGGGGAAACTCTCTTTATCCCAGGGACTATGCCAGGGTCCTGGACTTCAAGAACTGCGTTTCCTGTCCTTGCTCCTTTTCCATCCTCAACACGGATCAGTGGTGTCTCTATTGTCTGGGTGAGGCCCTTATCTCGGTGAAGTGCAGCATCTGTAAGTCCTTCCCACCCCAGAACCAGAGAGGCTCAAGAACTCAAGCTGAGGAAGCATCTGATGGAAGAGGCCTTGATCTGAGCTTGGCCTGGGAGACCCCCCTGTACATCAGCCTCAGCTGGCCAGCAATACAGTTCTGAGCATGAACAATGGAGCAGAGCCACTGGCACTGAAGCCCAACGACACAGGGCTGCCCGTGACAGTAAGAAACACTCTCATGGGCATAATGGCATATCCACACAGTGGACTACCTACAAGAAGCATATTTGCTCCACAAGCCATGCCAGGTCGGGTGAGATGTCATGTACAAATCCCACAGAACTGTCACTCGGGGCCCCTCGGCTGGAGGGTAAGGCGAAGAAGAGGGATCTGATAGGGACAAAGATAGGCCAGTTGCGTCCACGAGCGCCAGTCCGGTTGTACCATTGGTACTGCCTCAGCAGTATGGAGACTGGCCAGCTCCGGCAGTGAAACCAGGTCCCTCCGGTGTCTTAATAGGGAACCCTGTGGACTCCAGGCCATATGGACGCTTTTCTGACACTGGATGAGGTCTTCCTCCACTATCTGCAGTCTCTACTTCTGTCGGGTCTGACGGTTCTCAGGGAGGTTCCTACCCTGGAGCATGAACCTCTGCTACTGCCACAGGAGAGACCCCTTCCCTTTCCATCATACAGGGGCCTCCCAGTACCAACAATACCACTGTTTCCGATGGCACTGTCCTCAGACTCAGAGGAGCCAGTCCCACTGATATCTCCGACACAGTGCAGCTCAGACAGCTGCAGCAGCCCTATCCTCCTGGCTATGACCCCCCTTCCCCAGGGATGCCTGATATCATTTCCTGTGGGCCCCCTGTGACTAATAAATCCCTCCTTCTGTCCATACTGGGCACCCTTATAGCAGACACTGGCACCGTTGCAGGAGTCCTGCCACTCGTCGCCCTCTCGTCAGCTGCTTCCGTCGGTGTATGAGGAGGAAGACACTGAGCCAGTACCACCAGTTCGGACCGGAGCCGCCTCATCAATGGATGACTTGTTCATCCCTTTTGCCACCCTCTCTGATGACCATTGGCAATATCAAGATCTTCTCCAAAGGGTGCCTATTGACTTGTAAATCCCATTGGAGGAGGTCCAGGACCCCCAGCACCATCTCCTGGACATCTTATAGCCCCAGGGGCCATCCAGGGTGGCCCTTTTCATAAACGAGGCCATACTACAACTGGCCAGAATGGTTTGGCACATAGCTGCATAGGTGTGCCCCCATCCGGAAGCAAGCTTGCCAAAGGGGCTGATTTCCTTTTTACACACCCTTCCCCTAATTCACTAGTGGTGCAAGTGGCTGTGGAAGGGGCTCAGCAGCACACTCAGAAATCCACCCTGCCAGAGAAAGGGTCAAAGAGGCTGGATCTCCTGGGCAGTAAGGTCTTGTCCTCAGCAGGCCTTCAGTTTCATATAGCCAATTACCAGGCATCGTTGGCTAAATACAACTTTAATACCTACGCCAGGCTGGCGGAGTTCAAAGACAAGGCCCCTGGGGAAGATCAGGCCCAGTTGCACTCCTTGATGAAGGAGGGGAGGCTGGTGGCAAAGGTGGCTTTCCAGGTCATGGTGGATGCTACAGGGTCCTTGGCTACAGGGTTGGTCATGCATAGAAACTCTTGGCTCCAATCATCGGGCTTCCCAAGGGAGGTCCAAAATACTATTCAGGACCTCCCTTTCGCTGAGGCCAATCTTTTCAGTGAAAAGGCAGACGAGACTTTGCATTCCCTGAATGACTCGAGATCCACCCTCAGGTCTCTGATATCTATGCTTCAGAGCATAGATACCTCACAAGAATACATCAGAAACAGCCCTTCAGACCATGGCCACTTTCCTATCTCTCTTACTACCATCATCCACCTGAACCCCCTTGCAAGTGACCTGAGATCCCAGAGAGGCTGTTTCCCGGCTCCAACCACTACCACGTCATCCATGTACTCCCAACTGCAAGCCAAAGGCCACTTTTGATATCCAGATCAAGACCTGCATACCTGTGCATACCACCACTGATTATGCCTACTTCACCACCCATCATCTTTGGAGGCTGCCTTACCTCCTTCACCCACATTTGGAGTGAGGTCACCATGGACAGTTGAGTTCTGGAGATTATCCATCATGGATACTCCAAGATTTCCTTTCCTTTTCTCCGCACAAACCTCCTACCTGACCACCCCTGGGGGACCTCTCCCACCAATTGATTAATCAACAAGAGACAGACTTTGTACTCCACCGGCGAGTGATAGCGAGCATCCTGCCTCAATAGCGAGAAAGAGGGTTCTGCTCCCCATATTTTCTCATCCCCGTGGAAGGTGGGAGGCAAGTCCTGGATCCATCCTGGACTTTCGACAGCTCAATATTTTCATCAGGAAGCTGAAATTCACAATGATTACATTGGCATCGGTAATCATCTTCCTCCAGGAAGGGGGGGGTGGGGTAGTTCACACCTCTTGACATGAAGGATGCATATTTCCTTGTGGACATTCACCCATCGCATAGGAAATTGCTACAATTCAGGATTACACAGCAACAATACCAGTTGCACATCCTCTCTTTAGTCTTGCGATAGCATCACGGGGCTTTGTGAAAGAAAGCGTTCACGGTAGTAGTAGCCTAGATGCAATGCCAGGGAAATACGGTGTTCCCATACCTGCACAGCTAGCTTCTGGTGGGACATTCCCGACAAGAAGTTGTCTTCACGATAGATTCCCTTCAATGTCTCCTTGCCTCCTTAGGTGTCTGCATAAACGAAGACAGGTCCATTTTGTCACCTACACAGACAATAAATTTAATAGGAGCAAGGCTGGACTCTGTCTCAGTGTGAGCTTTCCTTCCAGTGGACAGATTTTACACGATGAGCAGCCTGATCACGCACGTCACCCGCAAACCCCGCATTATGCTGTGTTGGTGCCTCTCCTTCATGGGCCACATGGCTGCATGCAAGTATGTGACACCTTTTGCTCAGCTCCACTCTACCTACAGGCCTACCAAGGACCACATTAACTACAGAGCTACCGTTCCCTCAGGAGTTCTTGCCTCTCTTGCTTGGTAGTCCAACCCGACGCAGACCGTGGTGGGAACCCCCTGCAGCCCTCCAATACTGAGGAGCCACCATTGTGATGGATGCCTCCCTTACAGGATGGGGCGCTCACCTGGCATACCATGGGCCCAGAGTACATGGACACCATGGGAAGCCAGGTGGCCTAAAAACCTGCTGGAACTGAGAGCAGTCCGCATAGCCTGCAAGGCCTTCTTTCCCATCATATGCTCCCTCTACATGCAAATTCTATTGGACAATATCACCATGGTTTTATATATATATAAACAAACAGGGAGGAGTGTGATCTTGTCTCCTCTGCCTGGAGGCAGTCAGACTGTGGATCTGGTATGTCAGAAATCAGGTTTCCTTACAGGCCGCGTATCTCCCATTCACTCAGAACTCTGTAGTGGACAGACTAAGCAGAAGTGTCCATGTAGACCATGACTGGGAAATACACAACACAGTTTTGACCAACATCTTTGCACAGTTGGGTACTCTCCTATGGGACCTCTTTGCATCCCAGATTAACAGAAAGCTTCTCATGTTCTGCTCCGGGAGGGCTATCGGCAGTAACTCAGAGTGACACTCTCCTGCTCCCTTGCGTGACCTCCAATACATTTTTTCCCCCTTTTCCCCTTGTACCACAAGTTCCTCAGAAGATTCACTGAGACACAGCCACCATCATCCTTCTAGCACCCTGTTGGCCCAGACAGTTCTGATTCACGGATCTCCTAAGGCTGTCCATACACCCACCCATCCGGATCTGCCCATCTGCAGAACAGGCTCAGGCGCCACAACCCAAGCTCACTCCACCTCATGGCCCAGTGTTTGGATGGGCGTCAGACATGGAACGCTCATGCTCTGCCTCGGTCCAGGAGATCCTTAACCAAAGCAGGAAAGAATCAACCAGAATGTGCTACTGGGCTAAATGGCGCCACTTCGCTGATTGGGCATGCTGCTGTCACCATTCCCTCGCCACGGTGGGCATTCAGATTATCCTCAACTATCTCCTCGCCCTGGAAACATCAGGTTTTAGTCCTTAGCTTGCTGCATGCACACCTAGCAGCGATTATCGCTTTCCTTCCCCCAGTAGAGTGATGCTATATCTTCGCACACCTGACAACAGTGCGGTTTATGAAGGGCTTGATCAGAACCTTCTCACCGGTCATCAAACCCACGCCCCTGTGGGACCTTAACCTTGTCCTGTCAGCTCTCACAGGGCTGTCCTTCGAATCTATGGCAACCTGTGCCCTGACCCACCTCCCCATGGAAGTGGCATTCTTGATAGCCATCACTTCGGCCAGAAGGGTCAGTGAGCTAGTGGCCATGATGGCAGACCCTCCCTACGCAGTATTCCAGGAGGAAGGTCTCCCTCCAGCTACACCCCAAATTCCTCCCCAAGACTGTGTCCAAATTCCATATCAGCCAATCAACTCACTTACCTATATTTTCCAAAATCTCATGCCTCTCCTGAGGACAAGAAACTATACTCCCTTGATGTCAGATGTACCCAGGCATTCTATCTGCAAAGAACCAAGCCATTAGAAAGTTTTCAAGACTGTCACCATAGTAGAAAGATTAAGGGGCAAGCCATATCCTCACAGAGGATTTCTAAGGAGGGGGATGCATGCTAAAATGCTATAAGATAGCAAAACTTCCCCCTCTCGGGAGTGTTACAGCTCACTCCACATGACCGCAAGCAGCCTCCACAGCATTATCTGGCATCCCATTTACAAAGCTGTGACTTGGCAATCTGTCCACACATTTACGGCACACTATGCCCTGACTCGAGACAGCCATGGATGTGGCAGTAGGAAGGACCGTCTTACAAACAGCTCTGCTGCCAGCCTCCTTGCACCCAACTCCACGCTGATTGCTGCTTGCAGGTCACCCACGTGTGGAATACACATAGGGAGCTGCACAAGAAAGAAAGAGGTTACTTACTGTAACTGGAGGTTCTTCAAGATGTGTGGTTCCTATCTATATTCCACTACCCGCCCTCCTTCCCCTTTGCTTTGGACTTGGTTACATTGCGGTAACAGGAGGAAATGGAGTGGCATTGACCCGCACCACCCTTTAAACCCTGGGTCAGGAGCACGAGGGGCGATACTGTGCATGTACAGATGAACAGACACTGCTTGGAAAAACTTCCAGACTCAGGTGCATGTGTGCCTATGTGTGGAATACAGATAGGGACCACACATCTCGAAGAACCTCCCGTTACACTTAGTAACTTCTCTTCTCTGCTCCAGTTTGACCAGGTATAAAATGAATAAAATAATGACTTCACAGAATTGTTCTGAGGTTTCAGTAAAGCTTATGAAGTGCCTTCATATCCTTGGATAAAAGTGCATGTTGTTTATTAAGTTTAATAATAGTTAACAGAGAATTTGAATGCCATAGAGAACTAGAGATTTCCCTCCTTATGCTGGAGATACAATCTGTCAATTCAATAACTACATTTTCTGATGTTACTCGGCTGTTTGAAGGCACTGTTAGTAATTTTAAGAACTTATTTCTCCACCAGAAATTGGTCTTGACTAATAATCAGTTGACCACCCTTCCAAGAGGAATTGGTCACCTCATCAATCTGACACATCTTGGGCTAGGAGAGAATCTTCTCACACACCTTCCTGAAGAAATTGGTAAGGTGCTATTTCTGATAAATATAAATATACAGGATGGTTAAGCAATAACCTCCAAATACCTCTGGGAGACACACAATGATAGAAATTTATTGTGTTCATAAACAAAGACCACAAAATTCAAGGAGAAACTTTTATTGTGAGGAGGTATGCACCCCTACTTGAAATTTCTGCCAGCACTACAATATTACATGCTTTCTCTATTTTCATGAGAGAAATGACTTAGCTTTTTCTGATTAATTACCCTGTGTGTGAAGAACTTGTAGCGGGAAACTGACTTGGATTAAGTAGTTTCCTTCTCTATCAAGCTCTTCACACACTGTGCTAAAGATAAATTTATAGGATTGTGTAGTGCCAGTGTTCGACAACTTTCCTTTCCAACCATTTCCCTGTAAAGACTCATTAGGAAAGGAATCAGACTAATCCTATGACTTTTCTTTCTGGCCACGCTGCAGAAGTAAAATTTTATGTGAGGGAAGGGGCTGCAGAGGGAATCTAGGAGAGGCACTTTCCTTCTACAAATCTTTCCATTTGCATATCATCACACTCTGCTTGCCTTGCTGAGACAAGAGAAGAGGAGAAGGAAATACAGGGAAAGGAGAGGAAAGAGAATAAAAGAGACCTAAACACCATGAAAATGAGTGAGAAATACAGGGCCACATGGCTAGAGAAGAGGGAAACAGAGATACTTCAGCAGTGTCAGCACCTCCAGTGAAACACCATCACAGCCAGTGCAAATCTTGCACATGTTGGAGTGAGAAGGGCCAAATCTCAGCTAAACCTGGCCCTATGCATTCTAGATCATAAATTAGTTGAGCTCAGGTGCCTTATACTCTAATCTATAGAGTTAAAATAAATTACTATGTTTAAAACACTCTAGTGAGTGGTAGAGACTGGTTATTAAAGTTTTCAAATTTGATTGTCTCATGTAGAATTATCAGATAGCGCTCAGAGTTCTGCTCAACTCTGCCCTTTCTGCTTTGCAGTCTCTCACCCTGGCTCCCCAATCTTCCTCAGATTCTATATGTGGTTCCCCTGCTTGTACTCTGAACCTTTCGCACGCTCTCCCAGTCCACCAGTGGTCCTGAAACCTTTCCTTCCCCAACATGCTCTTTAACCCTCTAACACGCCTGTCACCCTCTCTGCTTCTCCTCTAGGTCTTTGATGTTTCACCAAGAGGTGAGTGTTGTAAGGCAGCAGGAGTATTCAGTAGAGATTTACATATTCTCATTACTGACTCTGCGACTGTGAACAGTTACATGATAGAAAAAAATTCTGCTAATTGTAACTACAGTAATACAAATAATAGTAAAACAATTCTAACAATACCTACTTCCAGTTAGCATTGAAACTCTTATTGGTATTTTGCGGTATGTGTCCAAGTACATCATTTTCCACATGCCACTCACTCCCTTAAAGAATTACTCTGTGTAAACCTGTCTTTGCTCAGTTAATGCTCCTGCCAATGTCCCCAATGCAACATCACTGGGAAGCTTTGACAAACAAATGGTGCAATACTATCCTGCCATGAACAAGTGTTGTATTTTTTTTTTTTTTTTTACCATTTTTATTAATCTAAAGTGGAGCTGGCCCTCAGAACAGGAGCAGTGCTTATAGTATTAGTATAGGTGATCTGTAGGGACTACAATGAAAGGATCTATATACAGGGATGTTCAGTTATCTCGTTTGGATTTTGGCCTCCAAGATAGGTAAGCATGGGCAAGAAAGAGAATAGGAGTACTTGTGGCACCTTAGAGACTAACCAGTTTATTTGAGCATGAGCTTTCGTGAGCTACAGCTCACTTCATCGGATGCATAGCATATCGTGGAAACTGCAAATAAACTGGTTAGTCTCTAAGGTGCCACAAGTACTCCTTTTCTTTTTACGAATACAGACTAACACGGCTGTTACTCTGAAAGAAAGAGAATGTTACTCTGCTCTCTAGCACATCATATTGGTTGATTTGTGTAGAAATCACACTTTGAATGGAAACCTTTCAGTGACCATCACTACAGCGAATTGAGCTGAATGTGACTCTTACTTAGACACCTGTGGGCAAGGAGGTTGCTATGCTTGAAAATAGAAGTGGACATGGGTTGTTTCCATGGTAGAGAATTTCCAACTGAATTTCCCTTGTGAGTTTAAAAGATTCTACTTATATGTTATAAGCTTACCATGTGAAACAAAAGGGATATTTTACTTTTATATTTATGAATGTTTTATTTTAACCAGGTACACTGGAGAATCTGGAAGAACTGTATTTGAATGACAATCCCAATCTGCACAGCCTTCCCTTTGAGCTGGCCCTCTGCAGCAAACTGTCAATAATGAGTATTGAGAACTGCCCACTCAGCCACCTTCCACCTCAGATCGTTGCTGGGGGACCCTCCTTCATCATTCAGTTCCTAAAAATGCAGGGACCATATCGTGCCATGGTCTGATGTAAATTGGATTGTCCCATACACTGTACAAAATACAAACTGCATTAATGTTGTCATTATATATAATATAATATACATATAATATTATATTATATATAAAAATATATAAATAATATAAAAAGGCAAATTTAAGACTGCATTATGTGTTTCTGCTAATAGAGGAATCATAGCCATTTAGATTTTTTTTATTCTGTAAAAATGCTTGTCTAAGTTTTCTTTGCTGAATTTGGTGGATGTTTGTCTGAGTAATCTGGAAATGCCAGTTCACTTTAAGCAATTGCCAACAAATTCAAAAGTTGTTAAATTTAAGGGAAAAGAGTAGTTTTTACTTAGATCTACTTTCAGTTAGCAAAAAATGCGCAATCTTTTATGGTGAACTTTTTTCTTTTCTGTTTTCCTCCCTCTCCTATGTGTCAAAACCTGGTAGGGTCACACATCCTGAAGTTGGTGGGATTTTCTTTAATTTATTTTGAGATTTGAAACAAGCGGTGTTTTTATATTGTTTACAGTCAGAGTAAATCACTGGATTTTGTTTTGTTTTGATTTGCTCTGTTTTAATCAATCTAGAATTTATATGCTTCTGTTGAAGAATTTTTATCAGCTGGTTTGTATACTAAAAATATTTACTCATCAAAACAACTGGTAGGTGGAAAAGATGCAGTCAAAAAAGCTTGAATTCTTGTAAGTCTTGCTTCCCTGAGTTATCAGTTGTGGGCATAACATATCTGAACTGAGCCTTTTGTGGTTGGTCTTTTCTAGCACAAGTAACCTTTTCAGATTGGTCTCAGTGAAGAGCAGTTTTTGTTTTGTGAAGTTACAGATTCATAAGGTCTAACAGTACAGTTGAATGGCAAGGAAATAATATATATTATCTTTTTTTGTTATAATGTTGGGTCATAAACGACAACAGGCAATTTTAAGGATTCCTCATAGTCCTTGTACAATAAATGAATGTCTTACTTTTAAACACTGCAATATATGTAAGTTTTAAGGTTGGTTAACAACGTACTATGGTTTTATATCTTGACTTGCCTTGTACCTCCTTCCATTATGGAACTTCTGTGTCCAAGCACAATAGCTCCACACTGTGCTGTTTTGCTGCTGAACTAAATGCACTTTTCCCCACAGCTGGGGCACTTGCTTCAAAATATTCAGTTCAGTACCACATCTGTTTTTTTAACCTCATCCTGTCAATTTCAGTATTAAAGAACGTTCTGTTAAAAAGAGGCACCTTTTCATTTGTGCACAGATGTTGATCGCTCAGTAGAAATATTGTACGTGGTTCACATGCGATTTTATTTGAATTTGCTTGACTGCTTAGAAAGCTAAAGATGCTGCAGTGAAATAGATACTATCACTCCACTTGCAAGATCAGTTTAAGATGATCTTTTCTTTAAGAAGATGGAAACTCTAAAGGCAGTTACATTTCAGATGTTGACTAAACTGTCCAATTTATACTCATTATAATGGAATTGCTGCTGGACTATTGTGACTTAGAGATGACTATCTTTTGAATGAAATTAAATCAAATGATGTCAGAAAAAATCTATTTCCCGTGCAGAAGTTTGGGGAGTATAATTTTTGGCTTTTAGACATGCTTAATTTTATGTATTGCCTTTGGTCTGGTTTTTCCAGCATTAACAGTAACTTCGCATTCTGTTTTGTCTGATGTTTTTTTATTAACGAGGAACAGCTTTTAAATGGAAGGCAGGTGGAGATATAAAACCGTAGAGGGCTCAAACGTGCTGTAAAACTATTGTAGATGTCACTGGATTTTACCAAGTAATGTCCGTTCCCCTCCCTTGTTTTTTACATCTACTGTAGCTTTTCAGTTTAGATTTTAGATTATAAAAGAAACTAGTTTATTACAGCTCTGCCTGGAGTTAATCTTTCTCAGCAGTAATATGTTAAAATATGAAGATGCTGAAATGTGTAGCTTTGAAGACTGTAATCTAACTTCTGAATTTACTGCTGAAACCTACTTCTTGCTCCCTCAGTTCACTTGGGAAAACAGTTTCTGATTAATATGATTCCTTAAAACAAAGGTGGCTGCCCCTGTGTCTTAAGCATATCAGTTGTGTTCCCCGTTTGCACCCCTAATCTCCCATTTTTGATGAGACAATTTGCCCTTTAATTTATAAGATAACTTGTGTCTCGATCTGTTACAATAGAGCAAGATTTTAGGTGTGTAATACAGTAGGAAACTAGCCCAAGAGGAGTCATTTTAGGTGCTTCTTAAAAGTTTCAAGTAATAGTGCATCTAATAGCAGGCTGCCTCCTCCTGAAGCGTTTCCATTGCCACTGCTAGACAGTCAGGTATAGATGCTGTTGGGCTGCATTTATGGAATTAAGATTGTTTAGTATGTAAATATTTTGATCTGTTTTATTCATCTTGTTAAGGTACATGGTTAATGACTGTACAATTGGAGCTGATCCCCTCTTCCAAAAACTTGGTTGGATGAGAAGTTGGCTTACCAAAAATACTTTTTACACTCTTAAAAAAAAATAAAATAAAAAAAACCCCGTCTCCATTACACTTGTAGGAATAAAGTAATGAATTAAAACATAGCTATGTTAAAAACAGGATATTTTTCAATGTATCCTTGTGCTAAAATAGTAGCTTCAATGCCAAATACTCCTGAGTCCTGTTTGGGCGTTTAATTTTGTACTTTTGAAGTAAATACTTCTTGCAGTGTCTAGAGGGAGTGTGAGTAAAACAGCGTGAGATATTAAGTTCTGGTGCAAAGAATTAACTCAAAGAATTCAAGAAGTTTCCTTATAAAATGAGTTATTTAATTTTGGTGTTAAATGGGTGAGTATCATTGCTTGGAATAAGCTTTAATGTATAAATGTTATTAGTCCCTCAGCTATTTATCTGACACCTTGATCATTTAAAACAATTCTATAACCTGACATAACTTTTTTTAATTTTCCAGGATGTTGCATTGTGCATCTGTTAACTAAGTACAGTTTTTAGGTTGTCTTTAATGCCAAATGCCATTGAGTGGGGTTTGTATATATGTTTAAGAATTTTGGATCATGCTGATTAAATTAAAAATGAGAAGAAAGAACTCAGTCCTGAAAAATATATGGTATTGAAGCATGAGCAAGATGGAGTAATAAGGTTCTAAGGGGTACTTTTTAAGACTAGGATGGTCAAAGGGGTGAGCCAGATTTCTGTTAAAACTTTTGTCCCTTGTGATACTGTTCTGGGTAGTGCTATCTCTGAAATAAATAAGAAGAGATTATAAAAAGTGTGCCAATCTTTAGAAATCTGGGTGCAAATCAAATCATGACCTCTATTGCCTGCCTGTGGAAGTATCAGCACTTGTATTTATAGGACACTCATGAACTATGCCTTTACTAACAAAAGCAAAATACCATGCTACAGAGTATAGTATTATGGTACTCTGATAAGTATAAAACTGATTATAAGGGTTGTCTTTTTAAAAACGTTGATTAAATGTAAAGGAAGAATAACTGGCAATATGACTTTTAGTTTTGAAACAAGTTATATTGTGTTTAAAGTGACTAAATAGAAATTTGGCTGCTAATTCTTGGCTTTGAAAATGCTTGGTTTTCATAAACACTATAATAATAATGTTCCCTCTCTGGCTGCCTCACATTTAATTTCCTAAACAAAAACATCTAGCTGAACACAACCTGTGCAGTTTGGTCATATGGTTGCATACCTGGCCTTTTTTTAACTTGCCCGATGCTATTGGAAACTCTTAAATTCATGTTACTTTATTTTAAAACAACTTAGTGTTGTAGAATATTTGACGCTTCAGTGCCTCTTTTGGTTTTAGGGTTTTTGTGCAGTTTTGTTAATGTTGTGTAAGAAATCATGTGTTCAAACTTCTTGAAAGAACAATAAAGTTTGTTCACTTAAGTGGTTTTAAAAAACAGGACGTAGAAACGTTGTCCAGCTGGTTAGCACTTGAACCCATTGCAGCACCTGAAAAACAAAAACTTCAAGTACCATCTTTAATCCTGGACGTGTGCAGAATACCTTTTTTAATGGAAAAACTTTTATCAGATGTTTCTTTCTTTCCTTGTTTCTCTCTTAAGGATCAATACAAAATCATAACATATCAAGGGAGGACGTGTCTTTTGTATTAGTAAGGAATCTGAATGCAGCAGAGTATTTTTGTATAGTCAATATTGCACCTCAATTGTATCTTTAATCGGCATGCCAGAACTTGCTTTTAATTAGACATACAGTTGGCAGTAATTTGCACAACACACAAACTTAAAAGGCACAGTTAGGACAATTACAAACAAATGATAGTATCTACAAACAGTATCTAACGGTTTTTGTTTTTATTCTCGTGATCAGAAGATTTATGTTTATTATTCTGATGTTTCGGTCTTAAACAGGTCTGCACAGGATTTTTGCTGTGGAAAAATACCAGATCACATTAATTTGTGATCAAAAGCTAAACAAAAGTGTAAACAGTCTACAAAAAATGTACTTTTAATCTGAATTATTGTAATGTTGATTGTTATGTCTATAATATAAAAGATTGCCTTGCTTTTTTATAAATGTCATTCTGTATCAATGCATTCATTATAAATAGTATATTTGTAAATGAGCTGCCACTGAGTCTTTTGAAAGTTTTCTAGTGTTAAAATCTAACTTAACCTGGATGTAAATCATACTTTCGCAGTGTCACAAATGATTGAGAACTGCATTTTCATTATATACCTCTTCACTCTTTTGAAGATGTTTTTCCAAGTAAAATATGAAGTTTAATGTATACCGATTTCAGGAAACTTATACTTCAAAAATTGCATGACAGTAACTGCTCTAAACATAAAAATGTAAATTGCACACCTTTATAAAGCAAATGTTGGTAAAACTTTTTACTTTCATGTTATTATATTATTATATAGTAAGACGCAAAGAAAACAATATAGGATCATTCTGTTTAGAAGGAAAAAGAAACCGTGACTATAGATTTTAGTGCAAAATGAGTTCCAAATAACCACATACATGAAAATAGATGTGAAACTATAGTTCTTAAGAGACAAGAAATCACCTGGATTTAATATTTGGTTTAATAAAAGAAAACATTTTCAAAGTGATATTATGTAGCTTTGAAAGTTATCTTGCAAGTATGTGTAGCTCGTATGATACATCTTCAGTGTTTCAAGTAGTAAATATTTACATCATGTTCTGCAAACCAGAAAGAGAGTGCTTAATACTTGTTTGAAATGAGAACATCTTAAGGGTTCAACTTCGATGCATCCCCGCCGCTCCCCTCCAACCCCCCACCCCCTATCAAAATGCTAATCATAGCTGAGTATCTTTAAAATAGTGAGCCAGATTCTCAACTAGCATACAGGCATCACTGCCACTTATCACTATAGTATTTGAGCCCTGCTGCAGTGAAGTCAATGGCGCTATGCCAATTTACACCAGCTGAGGACCTGGCCAGAGTGTCTGATAATTATAGTATGACATCTTTGACTTGTATGTCAATCTGCATACTATGAGTGATCTAGCAACCTGAGCAGAGAACTAGGAGCCAGGGACTCCTGTGTTCTAAATCCCAGCTCTGATCCTCTTTCCCATGGACGCCTTTGGCATGTCACTTCACCTCTTAGTGTGTTAATTTCCCCATCTGTAAAATAGGGATAATACAGGTATTTCATGAAAATTAATTAGTTAAAGCTCTGAAGATAAATGCCAAGTATTCTATTAGTGGAAAATGATCCCATTACAAAATGATCAATTTGGGGTTAAATCTGTTCTATAGAAACTACTGCAGCAGTTGCTATGCTTTATTGAATTAACCATAATTGCAAGAATCACACTTATCTCCTGCAGTTAATTTTGAGACAAATAGAAATTGCCCTCGTTTTAAACGACTTCAACTTATTAAAATAGTTTATTGATTAAAACACAGTGAGAGGAAATATCTATACTAGTCCAAGAAGCACTTTTTCATGCTATTGGAGAGTCCGTGGTGCTAGAAGATATGGCTTTAACATTGCTTGACAGGAGAGCTATTAATATTTTAATGGGCCTTTCTTAAGCTTTTAATGTTCAGAATTTTCTGAAACCATTTATAAATCTCCATTGTTGCTGTGTTTTTTCTTCAATTGCTCTTCCTTTCCTTTTCTGTGGTGGTGATTTGTCACAGGGCATCATTTAGTTTTACGTTTTCCTTATTTACTGGATCCCTCTCAGAAAAATTCTGTATTTGACATGCCCACTTGAAAACAACCACCACCGAAATTAGTAACGGACTGCTGATAATTGGCATCAGCTAGACTATCCTCAGTAACCACTGAGACTTAATGGAACTCAGAAACAACATCCCCAACCAATTGTGATCTGCTGCTTCTTTCGATTAGTTTTTGGGTAAAGTGAACTGATGAGCATTGGACCAGGTCCTGAATTTCAAGAAACTGCCTTTGGTGGTGTGAAAAATGAATAAAGTTCCAGTTTCTGGCATCCTCCATCATAAACACTATATCATTGGCCAACAAGTCTGAAGTCTGGATCTCTTAAATTAGTTTCTTTTGGTGATCTCAAATGCTAGGAAGGAATGTGGGGTGAGAGGATTATCTAGGACTCTGGACTCATACAGGGTTCATTACCCAATCGGGGCCTTAAGTGCCCCAGAGCTAGATATTTAAATGTATTTAGGCACCTAAAAATGTCAATAGGTGCCTAATGGGATTTTGAAAAAAATTGTCTTGTACAAAACAAGGCATGTTGGTGCATAGACAATAAAATAAAAGGGTCAAGAGAATGGAAAATTGCACACCAACACCCGAGAGAGAGCTTGGTGAGCATGAGAAATACACCACTGCTACTCTTTGGAACACATCAAGTAGGAAAGAGCAGAACCACTGAATAGTAGTCTCTTCCACTGCACCATAGTCGGGCAGGACGTGATCACCAGTATCAAAGATTGCAGATCTAGAAATAAAACCATGGACAGCTGACCACTGTCTGTCACCAGGAAAAAAAACCCAGTCCCCTAACCATAGCTAGACTTAATATCCATGGGTCAAGCAAATCAGATGGCACCGAAGCTAATTTACCAGTCATCTTAGTCAACTTCTGCAGGAAGAGAAAATCTTGAGAGCAGGAGGTAATTAGATTGGCAGTGTGATGGTTTGGAGTAAGGGTATAACAATAGTTTGTGAGACCAGCCCGCGTCCTGCACCGTGATGTTAATTATCCTCCTAAGCTCCTCTTCTGCTCACCTGGCAGGCTGCCATGAAGCCAGGGTCTGTTGTGATAAATGGGCCTACAAATGTACCTTAATTGTGAGCTCAACTGTGAAAAATGGGTGAAAGTTCATAAAATGTCACAATAACGTATAACAAAAAACGTTGAGGGGAAAAGATGCAAAAAAGTGACAGATTGAATAAGCGCAAACAAAAAGACTAATGATATAATTCAAGGTCACCTCCACCAGCTCCAGTTAAATTCTCACCATCACCTGAGATCTGACACTTTGTCCTCACCTACTTTGTGTGTCCTTTTTCTCTCCCCCTCCGCCCCCATTTCTTCTCCTTTTCTATCCTCCTTTTGTCTTTGGTTCAATTAGTCTGGCTCAGTTTGCCAAGACTGTATAATTTGCAACTCTGCTGTGACTAGAAAGAGGCAGCTAAAAGCAATACTCTCCCGAAGCAGCCTGATGCTGGTACAAGTTAGGCAGGTGTCAGAGTGGCTGATAACCCTGAGTGCTGTGTCTTTGTTTTTTCAGCAGTGAGGTTGCAAGTGAGCATCAACACCAGAGCTAGAAAATGCAGTTTCTGTCTTTGCTTTCACCTTTTGTGTGTATTTGGTTTGTTTTGTCTTCTAGGAAATGGAATCAGACTTTAACAACCACAGCAACGCTGACAACACCAGCCCATCTCACCCAACTTCTTTTTTTCGCAAAAGAACAGCGATTCCCATCGTTAATAGCATCCAAGAGATGGTAAGGGGAGGGTTCTGTCTGAAAACCCTCTCCAGGGAAAGGGAACACGGGGTGATGTTAAAATGAAAGCCTTTCATAATACTTTACATTTCAAATGCTTTAACCCTTCCCCCCCTTTTTTCCTCTGCCTTTAATAAAACACTAAAGATGTTTAAGGCTGCATTTGCCCTGGTACTAAACAGTCTGAGGTCTTTGTATGCTAAACCCATAACCTTCTTTAAACCTGTTTATTCAACAGTTTCAGGGTCATGTTAATGCCTTTGACTCTTGGGGCCCATGTAAGCCATCAAAATGAATATAAGAGCTCCCCTAGAAGCTGTAGCTCTCAAGTGCTGAGACTTCTTGGCTCCATGTCAGCCTGGGCTTCCTGCCTGCGGAGCTGTAGGGCAGCCCTCCAAGTGGACTGCCTTGGAGACAAGACCCCATGGTTTTCTGAGTCTGTGGCTCTGGGGTAGCCTGCCAGGTGGGCTGAGGCTCTGTTCCCTTTCATGGAGAATTCTGAAATGCTGGGGTTTCATTCCAAATTGGAATGGAACCAAACATCAACATATCAAAATCTTCCACAAAATGGAATTACCTGCTCTGCACAGCTCTAGTTGAAAGCTCTTTCCATATGGCTTCTGGTCCTGTTCTTTGCCTCCATTTTCTCCTGCTTCAGATCACAATTCTTCAAGGCCTGTTTTCCCATCCCTTTCCTCTCCATGCAGTGATAATTAGATGGACTGGGAGAGAGAACCAAAAATATGGAACCAACAATCTGTGTCCTGACTATCCCCGTGTCCTATCCCTCTCCTACTTTTTGCCTCTTTAAATTCTAGACTCCTTGGATTTTCTCCAGTTATATCAGTGGAGGAAGGAAATGTGAGGTGAGGAACGAGATCTGTGTGTTGGAATGGATGGAGAGGTGACAGAGGTGGAGGTACAAGGACCCTGGAATCAATGGAGGGAATTATGGGACTGAGAGCTCTGGAGTAATCATGGATATTGATTAGTTGGAAGTCAGTGCAAGGCTGAATGAAGGACATGGCAATGAGCAATATTAAAGACAGCAGCGGGAGGGAACTGGAAAGTTTTGAGCAGAGCGAGAACAAGGCTTGATGAGTGCAGGTCAAGGCCTTGAGAAAAAGAGATGGTTCAGAACTGGAGATTGAATAAGGAAGTTAAGGAAACCCAGTGAAGATGGGATGAGCCATCAACATGGAAGCCAAAGTTAGTGTGCCTGAGGGTAGGGGCTAAATGAGAGAGAAGGTGTGAGCAGAGCAGTCAAGAACCAGGAGGATGGGAGAGAGCAGATGCAATGGGAGGTAGTGGGGGTGGGGCAGGAGTTTGACGTGGACTTTGGAGAGGTGCGGAGGCAAGGAACGTGAAGGAGAAGGGGAAATGAGATGAGGGAGAAGGAAAGAGGGGATAAAGCGGGAAATTGGGGAGGACAGTGAGAGCATAGGGCAGCTGGAGTGCAAGCTACTGAAAATAAGGCCTGTTGAAGATGGAGAGGCATGAGGCAGACAGTACCTGGTCCCCACATGCCCTTTGTTTCCCAGGAGAGGGTGGAGCTCTGTCTTCGAGGCAGCTCTGCTGCCACTATGTCAATATAATAGACTTGGATTTCTCCAAGGCATTAGATACCAATGAGTGGGGCTGTTTCTAGAGGGCTCTCCCAGGGGTCTCTTTTTGAATTCTATATAATATTTTTATCAGGGGTCTAGATGACACTATAAAATCTTTGCTGGGTAATGTTTGCCGATGACACACAGATGGGTGGGCTAGTAAACAATGAGGAGGGCAGGGTTACTGCCACTGAGTGATCTGAACATCCTGATTAACTGGAAGGACTTGGGGCTGATCATGGATAATTGCATCAACAGGAGCGCTCAGTAGGATGCTGTGGCAGAAAGGGCGAATGTGATTCTTGGCTGTATAAACAGAGGAATATACTATCAAGTAGAAGTAGGGAAGCAATCTTTCTGTTAACAACATTGGTAAGACTGCTACTAGAATACGGTGGCCAGTTCTGGTGTCCACACTTCAAGAAGGATTTGGAAATGCTGGAGAGAGTTGAAAGCAGGGCCACAAAATATTATCCCGGAGCTGGAAAACAAGCCTCATGATGTGCTCAATTTATCGAGAGGTGTTTTGATTGCCGTGTCTAGATTCTTACACGCAGAAAAGAGCTCTGATCGTGGGGGGCTTTTTGGTATTTTTGACAAAGGCATCACAAGATCCAATGGCTGGAAGTTCAACTTCGAAATAAGACCGTTTCCTAGCTGTGAGGCTAATTGACCGTTAAACAGTTCATTAGGGGAGGTGGAGGACTCATCCTTGTGTGGAGTCTCGAAAACAATGTTAGATATCTTTCTAAAGAATATGGCTTAATCCAGCTTCTGGGAGAAATTCTATGGCCTGTGTTTGAGGGTTTTGGCTGGATGATTGGTGTGGTTCCTTCTGGCCTTGGAATCTGTAAATCTATGAACCCCTCCTTTTCATTCCCTTTCTTCACGGGCCATGGGGAGAACAAGATTGCTTGCCTTACCCTCAATAGGCTCATAACTCTTGCAGCTCTGAGTTAAGACACTGACTATAAGCAAATCTCATGCTTCAGGCCTTCAGCCAGTCATCTGCAGGAGTCAGGAAGGAATCCCGCCCCCCCGCCCCCCCCGATGCACAGTTGGCAAGATATATTCTGATGTGGGTTTTGTTTTGTTTTTTCCTTTCTCTGAAGAATCAGAGATTGGCCATACGTGGAGACAGGACACTAGTCTGGTGCTTTGAGATGGTACAGAGAATTCTTTTTCTAGACATCTGGCTGGTGTACCTTGGCTCACATGCTCAGGGTCAAACTGGTCACTAGATTTGGTGTTAGGAATGAATTTTTCCCCTGGTGAGACTGCCAGGGACCTTGGGTTTGTTTGTTTTTTTGCCTTCCTATAGAATGTGGATCGCCTGCCGGGATCATCTGGACGTATCTGACCTACGCAATTCCTTGCCACTTCAGGGGCCTCAGACTGTGGTAGCACCTCAGTCTCTTTTGTTCTCTGCCTGTGGCAAATAACAATTTACTCTCCTGAGGACTCAGCGGCTTTAGTTTAATATGGAGTCAATATAGGGGTATCTGGATGAAATGTAATGGCCTGTGAAATATAGAAGATCAGACTAGATGATCTAATCATACCTTCCAGCCATTATGAAAGCTATGAAATCCAGCTGGAGGTAAGTGGAGGCAGGCAGGATGCAGGGCCTGGTCCTCTTTGTTCTTTGAGCTGTTAATCAGTGTTTCCAGTAGTCAGGACATACCTAACAAAATGCGATATAGATGCAAGCATTTTATACCCATTTAACATCTATTCCGAAGCCACTATGCTTTTTAAATGCACTGTAGTAAATAACAGCTAAGAAGGGTCAGACATTTTATGAGTTTTCCCATGGCTTCCTGTTAATCACATACCATAGTCTCGCCTATTCTCTAGAGCCAGCAGTCCACCCGCCTACTCTTGAGCAGAACAGTTGAGAAACTAGCTCTGAGTCTCCTGCACCACACCTATAGGATGGGTGGGAGTGATGGGCATCATGACAAAAACCTTGCTGGATAGATGCACAGAAGATTTGCTTCTTATTTCATACCTTTGCTGTTAATTCATTGGATACTTAATTATCATACCTTTAAAATAGGCGTGCAACCATGCTGATCTGGACTTTCAGGGATGTCACAGACATTTAGCTAAACAGGAGGGGTTGGATTATCAGGGGGCTTTCTGAATAAGTGATTCAGTGTGGGGTAGATAACTAAGGGCATGTCTACACTACAATCTTAAGTCAACCTAGTAATTACTGAGGTGGCTGATGTCCACACTTCTATTGACGGTGCACATCCTCACCAGGAGTGCTTCCAGCGAATGAAAAGGGGCAGTGTGTGGGCGGGGGGGGGCTGAGAGCCCTCAGGGTCTCTCAGCTCCGCACATTCCCCCCTGGGAACCCAGCTGACCCCTGGGCTTCTCCGACAGGGAGATCTGCACCTGGAGTTTAGTCGACTGCCACGCTCCCGGTGGGGACCCTGGGGGGTAGCCCAAGCCAGGAGCCTGGATGGCAATCCAGTTTGGAGCAGAGACCCAGCAGCAGCCCAGCTGAGGAGCCAGGCTTTCTCGTCAGTTTCACTGCAACCACAGCTGATGTAAGGAAGGCAGTGTCTGCATTGATACTGCGTCGCCTCAACTACGCCGACATAAGCCCCACGCCTCTTGTGGAGGTGGAGTTATTATGTTGGTGTAGTGGGGCACTTACATCAGTGGAAGCAAGGCTGTAGTGTGTACATAGGTTGACATAAACTGCCTTATGTTGACCTAACTGTAGTGTAGACCAGGGCCAAGATTTGGGTAAGGAGGAGTTTTAGTTAAATAGCAATTATTTCTATGGTCAGTCTTTTCCCCCTACCACTTAGTAATCAGAACAAACATTAGTTTTAGTACCTTAAATACAGAGCATTTTCCATTCCGTACGGAGTTCTGAAATAGTTTGATAATTATAATTAATTTTATTGAAGCACATTCCCCATAATCCCACTAAAGCGTTGTAATTTATTAGAAAAATATTAACAAAGCTTATGACCTAGTCAATTCATGCATACGTTTCACTCTCACCTCCCAATCCCTGAGGATCTTCATTGAAAGACGTAGCTTTTTCTCTCGTAGGATGTTGTTAAATTTTCCACAATTACTTGTTGCTGTCGTCTCACACCGACCTGACTGAAAACCCAGAACAGATTTTGGTGAGGGATTTACTACAATTTTCAGCAGTGAATTTAATTCAGTCAGATTTTATTTGCCCAACAAGCTATACTGGTGGTAGGAGCCCTAGCCTAGGATATCTGTCAGGATTGTTTAACATCTGCTTAGGATAGGGTTACATACTTGGCTGGGTTGTTCCCTGTGTCTGTCTGTCATTACTGTCCACTTCTGGTCTGGTGGCAGGTTGCTTTGTAGTACAGTAAGTAATGCCTAATTAAAACAGACTTGTTTTGAATAAATTAAAACTCCGAGCAGAACCGCCATTCTGGATGGTGGTGAGTTTTCGATCTGTTAGGCCACTGTGCCAGATTTAGGGTGTTCTCTTTTTCTCAATGCATTCAGCTGCATTTACTCCTTTTCCTTGGTTTTCAGTAACACTTGGACACCATATGGCAATTACCACTTCATTACTGTTGTAACCCAGCAAATCATTCAGGCTCAATAAATGGAAAGCCGAGTTCAGGAAAAGTTCAGCTGTAACCAGCTGTAGGAGGTTGTAAGCATTTCTCCGAAATTTATTTTCCCTTTTAATCCTACTGCCATTCGATTTAAGTCACACTGACATACAGTAAATAGCAGAATAACAAGTGAAAGAACAATATGTCTCTTCAGCCCTAAATGGCATTGCTCCCAGGATGACTTGGGGAGAAGAGGCAACGTGATTTGTGATGTTGACAGTGAAATTGACGGGGATATGCACTCAAGGTGGTGTTCACCCAAGTTCAAAGGCTGAAGTGGAGCAGGAGGGTTTTGCATAGTTCTTCTATGCTGGGGTAGAAATGTACACCCCAGGAATAACGAAAAAGAGTTAATCCAGAGCAGCAAAGACCTGTGTGTGCTGGATGTACATACTGGGGCTGCGTGACATTTTTTGCACTCAAGGGTTTTTTTTTTTTAAAGGGGTGGGAAATGCAGATTTAGCAATATGAAAACAGTCGGTGAATCTCTGTTGATTTTGCCAAATTGTTTCAGTTTAAAAAAAAAAAAGAAACACCCTAAAAATTCTGAAAAATTGAAATGTTTAATTTTTCAACACTTTTAAAATGAAACGTGTTGATTATTTGGTTCGAAATGAATTTTCATTTCAAAGTTTCCTTTTATTTATTTATTTTTAAATCAAAAGCATTTTAAAGAGGACGAAATCTAAACAAAACATTTAGTTTGACATGAAATTACTTTGTTTCTTGATTTATTTTTATTTTTTCAGAATGGCCAGCCAACCAAAACATCCATTTTTTCACCTAGCTCTAATACACACCGACTTGAGTTTTAATAATGGATCTGTGACATTTAAAGACCTGAGGTGAAATCCTGGCCCCCTTGAAGTCAATGGAAGTTTTACTATTGATTTCAATGGGGCCAGAATTTCATCCAGGGATTCCAGGATTTCTTGGGGGAGCGGAAATCAAAACCAACAAAAATGTGTGCAAATTACAAAGCAAGGCAGTGCTCTTTCTTTGTTGTAACCCTTCTCCCAGCCGCCTCCCCATCTCTTTGTCTTCACTTGCTGTATTATGTCTACATTATTACATACAAAGCACCTGTCCCTGTAGAATCTCAGACTGTCACCTCTTTGGGGCAGGGAGCTGTTTTAGATAGTTGGAAAGCAACTAGTAACGCTGAATTAGTGATAAAGCTGAAAGTCAGCATTAAACTTCACCGGAGCGCCTTATAAAAACAAATACCCCTCAGATCTGTGTAGTAAGAAATTAAACGCTAGACAAATAAAATTGAAGATAATAAAAAGAATATTTTTTCTCTGAAACACCATGTCTGTGGAGTCTACAAACCAACACCAGGACAGAAGATGCTGGCTTGAGAAAGGAGGTTTCCCCTTCCCCCCATTAGATCTGGTGTTTTTAGCTGTAGCTTGGACGCTGGCAGGCAGGCACACGCAAGCCGTATGGCAACATCTGCCATTCAGAGTTCAAACATCGGCCCCTAGCCTGTTCCTGCAGAGATGTGGCCCAGGCATAGCTGCTTGGCTTCCTCTTTCTGAGTGTGTCACCCAGCAGCATTTATTATAGCTCCTCAGAGGATTTCCCTCCCTGGTGCGACAGCCCATCCTCTTCCATGGAGTGGGGGCAATTACTTTCCATAGGGCTTAAGTGATAAGGCAGAAACCTATGGATACTGCTTCCTTCCGGCATCCCCTGCTGCTGACAATGGGAATGACAAGAAGTGTTAGGGTAATATGCGTGTCAAGGGTATGTTACATGTCCTTCCAGCGGTTAGCTCACGCAGAGGAGAATAGCCTACCGCTGGTGCAAAGTAATGGAGTTATTCCTTTAGTTCACACAGTAGAAGGCTGTCCTTTTTGAGGGATACAGTTCCCAAATTAATGTGCGTGGGGGGATGGGGGGTCAGTGGGAAGAAGGAAGTGTATTACATGCCATAGTAAAATTGCCTTTGTAAAATCCACAGAACAAGCCCAGAAAGCGGAATAATTCCTGCTGCTTTGTCAGGCCTTTGTGTGGCTCCAGCTTAGGGGGCACATATGTAACCCACATGCTTGTACTTCAGCAACTGATTTGTTGTTGTTAAGTCTAAAGAGGAGAGAGAAGCAGGGGGCAGGAGTTGTGGACTTGAGCTGAATTCTCTGTCTCTGCACACGTGCGCAGGGCAATGGGCAGGGGCCCAGGTATCTAGATCAGTGGCGCTCAACCTTCCCAGACCACTGTACCCCTTTCAGGAATCTGATTTGTCTGGCGTACCCCCAAGTTTCACCTCATTTAAAAACTACTTGCTTACAAAATTGGACACAAAAATACACAAGTGTCACAGCCACGAGTACTGAAAAATTGCCGACTTTCTCATTTTTACCATATAGTTAGAAAATAAATCAATTGGAATATAAATATTGTACTTACATTTCAGTGTGTGGTACGTAGAGCAGGATAAACAAGTCATTGTATGAAATTTTAGTCTGCACAGACTTGGCCAGTGCTTTCTATGTAGCCTGTTGTAAAACTAGGCAAATCCAGAGATGTACCTCCTGGATGACCTCTGCATACCCTCAGGAGTATGCGTACCCCTGGCTGAGAACCGCTGCTCTGCAGGAGAGGGTGTGGTCGTTACGGCGTATGCTTAGTAGCTGTCTGGGAAGCTGTGCAGAGGGTTTCCTGTACCGTGGTTAAGCAGATTAGCAGACTCCATGCGGCCACCGGCTGTGAGCTGAGCCGACCAGAGGTCAGTGTGGAAAGGTGATAAATAGAGGAGTTAGAGCCCTGGGAAGTCAGACGCTGAACAAGGTAAGGCCAAGATGTGTCTGCTGGCAGACCTGTGTCCCAAAACCTGAGCCACTTTGGATCCAGACTCCAGCCTCCCTCTTTTGCTGGAAGCTGAGGGCACCCTGTTGACTCCAGGCCTGGAATTGATGCTGGCTATGAGGCTCTTTGGGCTCCTTTTGTTGAGGCGATGCTGTGGCCTTCAGAGGGAGCCATGGGGCTGCCTTTCTCCTCTGGCTCTGAGGGGTCCATCCAGGTGATGCACTGCAAACACTGAGAAGTCATCTCTATGTATGTCTCCGTGCATGCTGGGGGCGCCTTCTGTGATGGTTTTGGGGACCTGGTTCTACAGCTTATGAATTGTGGCTAGTGTGATGGAGCTGCTGTTCTGAAAACTGCTGCATCACAAATACCCTTCTGTGCATGTGCCCACCATGCCCGACCAACCCAAAAGAATGTCTTCCCCAGACTGAGGACAATGGAGAGCAACTCTTAACAACTGCTCAGAGAGCTGTGAAGGGAATGTGTTGGAAGAAGATGCTTCCTCCTCTTATCTGGGGTGGGGAGGAAAGAGCAGTGGAAAAGCCTGAAACAGAACAAAGGAAGCCCGGTGAGGGCAGGACCACTGTGTAAACAGACCCACACAGTCACAAAGGGGGGGGAGGGGTGAAATAAGTTGCAAGTTGGGGCAGGAGGGGGGAAGGGAATGGCTGGACCCAGGACACAAGAAGTGAGCTGGCTCCATGTTGCAGGAACCCAAGCCATGCTCTGCGGCAGAGGGAAGTGGATGGCTCTGACTCCAGCCCAAAGGATGCTGTGGAATGGCGAGGAAACTGAGGCAGGGTTTGTTGTTTTGTATGGATCTCTGTGTCTCTCATACTAGGAAGTATAAGAGCGAATCATATGTTAAACTCTGTGCACAGTGTCTTGTGTGTAATGTGCTTCACAGTAGCATGTGCCTCCTGAGAGAGTTAAATGGCAGACCAGAAGTGGAGTTCTGGGAGAGGGTGTGTTTAAGCTACAGCTGGGTCAGCAGAGGCTAGGCAGTTGGACTACAGCTCTCAGGAAGGGGTGACAGGATCTGCACCCTAAGAGGTGTGCCTGGAGACCCCAAGACTGGGGCAGTGTATGGTTGAGACTCTGGGAGGCATAAAACACCCAGGATCCTGAGGCTTGGATTCCCCTCACAGCAATCTGGAGGGTGGCCAAGAGGAGGAGCTCAGCTGGCTCTGTGGCACCCTGCACTGCAATTTACATAGCAGCAGCAGAGTGGGGCAGATGTCCGTGTAGAGGAACACCACAAAATAACTCTGGGAAGTGTTCACAGGTATACCAACTGCTGGGTGCAGGTGTTTACTTACACACTGTTATTCCTTAAGGAGCTTCAGTAGAGAGGTGGGCTGAGGGGAGTTTACCAGTTATACATAATATAGCGTCCTCATAACTCACCATATGTGCGCTTCACATGAGTGTCAGATCCATGCGGGCAAACTACCTAGAAGAGCCACAGTTACTGTAAGGTCTTTAAAGACATCACCTTTAAGGATGTCGATTTTGATTGTGAAAGGACATGAGCTCGCTGGCCTGGTGCAGTTCCTGTTGGCAATCATGTCACCCTCTGAACTCCCAGTTGTAGCTTCTACTGGGCCGTTCACTCTTCACTTGCTGTTCTTCTGGGGAGCGTTGCTGTGAGGGGTTGACAGGCTCGTGCCATCTGCTGGAGAGATGGCTGAATTTCAGCTGTGGTTCAAGTGAGCCTCATCGTCATCAGTCTATGGATTGCTGTGTCGATGTCAGCTGTTTTATGTCTGAGTTTTCCAAGCTACCTAAGAGGGGGACATTGTTATATCTATGGCATACATGCGGAGAAGACAGATAAAAACAAAAAATACTCTTTCGGGAAGGTGGCAGCATAACACTACTGAGAATCCAGAACTCTACCACACAAGAACCAAAACCAGAGAGAGACAAAGTAGGCTGCTCCCTCAGAGAGTGAGACACAGCTCACCCCACCTTGCTTTAGGCTGTCGCTGCAGCCTGACTGCTCAAGGCTCAGACTGAATGTTTCCCTCCAGAGCTCCCTTGCCTGCAAGCAGGACCAGGAAACCCCTTACCACTTAAAGTGGTTCCTTGTCATTTAACACGGTTTTCAGTACGTCACAGATGGGTTTTCATCCAGCCTAGCCTTTCTGAAGTATCACAGGCCACTGTAAGGGGGGAACATTATCATTATTATTCATATTACCATAGCTCCTAGGAGCCCTACTCATGGACCAGGACCCCTTTGTGCCAGGTGCTGTACAAACGCAACAAAAAACTGGTTCCTGCTGCAAAGAGCTTCTAGTCAGCCATAAAGTGAAGCTGAGACCAACTTGAAACTGGCCTATGTCTGTAACAGATAGCTGTTTACACACACAAACAAAGCAATGGCATTTAAAAGTAGTTTCGTTAGTTGAAATATCTTTGGGCTGAATCCCCCCCCCCCCCCGCCCCTTTGCAGCCTACCTGGGGAGGTACGTAGGGTCTGAGCATAGGTCAGTACTGTCCCAAAATGTGTGTTCTTAACTCTGACTAGCGAACCTGGGTTAATGTAGCAGCAAAGAAACAGCAACTTGGCTTTTAACCTGGGTTCTCAGCTGGAGTTAAAGCGTATAGGGAGCCTGGGATTGAGCCTGGGGTCTAAGCCGAGTTGTCGCGTCTTTACTGCTATTTTAACCCCGCTTAGCCAGCCTGAGTTGAGAACACCCCCGCTTTTGCAGTGTAGAGACACCCTGAGTGGCGGGGGTCAGGCGCTGCCCGCTTGCCCCACTCACAGGTTGGCACAAAGTACCTGGAGGGGAGGGCACGCAGCAGCCCTCTCACTACCCCTTTAAAACAGCACGTGGGTGTGCACAAGGGAGCCCTCTCCTTGCCCCCAGCCTGCCTGCGCCTCCTTTGCAGCTTTCTGCACTACTGGCTGTGACCTCCGGGGGCGCTAGCGTCAGAGTTCTGCCGGCCTCCCGGGCACATCCGCTAGCGAGGAGGCTCCCCACTCACCCTTTCAGCCAGGGCCACAATGAAGCATTTTACAGGGGGAACTTCTTGCAGCAAGAGCAGCGATCGCACCTGTAAACAGTCACCACGTCCCCTGTCCCTTTTGCGCAGCACTCGTAAACCCCAGCACTGGAGGAGAGTAAAGCAAGTGAGAACAGCGGGGGGAAACCTTGCTCATTTCAAGTCAGAGTGACTCAAACAGAGGAACACCCTACCCTCACTCACCGTTTATATACGCCGGGTGGAATCCTATTAGGGCCAAATGCGGCCAGACTCTGACTGCCCCCAACTGCCATTGGTATCCGTGGAAATTCAGGGTGCCAGGGCCGGATTCACCTCTTGTGGGCCCAGCGCCAAACTTATTTGTGGGCCCCCGCCAGGCTTCTGCACCAGTCCCAGGCGGGTCAGCTCCGAGGATGCAGGTGGGGCCCCACAGGTGGTGGGAAGCAGAGACTGCCCAGAGCCGGAGGTGCACTGATGTCCGGCCAGGGGGTAGAGAGGAGCCGGGGGGGTGGGTCCGAGGAGGCAGCAAGCAGGCAGGCCAAGAGGAGCAAGTGGTGGGTGCAGGAAGCCAGAGAGGTCTCGGGGCGCAGTGCAAGTGGAGCCATTGTAGGGGCCCGGCTCCATGGAGCCCCTGGAGCCATTGTAAACCCAGGACTGCAGGGTGCTCATCACCTCCCAGAATCAGGCCCATATGCATTAGCGTGTGTACAGAGTAATGATACCAGGCTGTGGTATGTGGCATCAGGGAAATGCAGGCATGGTATCAGTGCATCGATCCTTTCTTCCTCACCAGCCTCACTGCCCCTCATTCTCCTTCGTCCGTATTCCCTATCTTCTTTGACGGTGAGCATTGTTGAGGTGTTTGAGTGCCCACCTGGGAAGCTTGTATGCGCTGGGGATGTGTTGCCAGTCTGTCTGCCCTGCTGATCAAGCTCAGATCACAACTGGCATCGTTTACTTCCCAGTGCAAACCACAATTTAGTTGCATTTAAAATACATCCTCACCTCAGAAAGGATAACAACGAAGGGCTGGGCATTAAGAGAAGTTTTACAAGCAGGGTTTGACGGCTGGCTGATCCCTTAGCATTATTTGCTTTTGCCACTAGATGGTGAAATAAGTAATCCACGCATGCACCCAAGCCTCAAAACATCTGCTGCGGAGCCTCCTGGCTCGTGAAATGACTCCAGTGTGCTCTGCTCTCTGGGAACCTGCAATTTCACCCAATTATCCTTTGACGTTTCAGATGTCTCAGCAGCTGCTGCATCAGCACCCACCTGGCTCTTTGATCTTTGTAACCCTAAAGCTGCCAGGCTTGATCTAGTGAAATGGATACATCAGTGCTAAAGGTGGATAGAAAACCAGTGTGAAATGAATGCTTATTTCAGTGGTCCCCAATGCGGTGCCTGCGGGCACCATGGCGCCCCCCGGGGCATTTATGTGCACCCGCCTAGTGACACGGTGTGAAAAGTAGTGCCCAGCAGGGGAGAGAAGCCGCGGCCCCGTGCTTGTCGGGGACAGAGAATTCCGGGGCTGCAGGCTGCGGGCGCCCTGTGTTCTCCGTCCCCGGCAGGTGCGGGGCCCCGGCTTCTCTCCGCCCTGCCCAGAACTGCCAAAAACCCCCCCCCAAAAAAACAAAAAACCGCTCGGACTCTGCTGCTCCAAGAATGGACGGAATGGCGTCCCTTAGCATGTGACGCCCCGGGCACGTGCTTGCTCTGTGGGTGCCTGGAGCCGGCCTTGTACGTGGGTATTCTTCCGCAGCATGGATACTGCTGTTTTCTCGTGCTTTGCGATTTTTTTTTTTTTCACATTTTGCCCCAAAATGAGGGGTTCAAATAAAAGACACAGTACGTATTATTTCAACGCAGAGTGGGAAGAATCCTATTGTTTTATTGAAAATAAAGGGAAATGTGTTTGCTTATTGTGCGGTGGTACTAATGCAGTGCCGAAAACACAGAATGTCGAACGCCATTTCCAGACTAATCACGCCTCTTTTGACATTAGCCATCCACTTACATCTGAGTTGAGAAAGGAGAAAATGAATCAACTCAAATCAAACCTATCTGCCCAGCAACCTGTTTTCACTAGACAAGTGGTAAAGTCCAAAAGTGCTACTATGGCTTCCTTTAAAATTGCTCATCTGCTCGCAAAGAAGAAAAAACCCTTTCAAGATGGTGAATTGTGGAAGGAAGCATTTTCGACTGGTGCTGATTGCCTGTTTCAAGGATTTCCTAACAAGCGTGAGATTTTGTTGGCAGTGCAAGACTTGCAGTTATCAGACAACACAGTTACGAGGAGGATACCTGCAATTTCAAGCGACATGCGAACTCAGCTAAAGGATGACTTGGACATATGTGGCTGGTTTTCACTGCAGTTCGATGTGTCGACAGATATACCGGATACCGCGCAGTTGGCAGTTATGGTGAGGATGGTATTTAATGACTTCACCATAAAAGAAGAATTACTAAAAGTATTGCCCGTGAAAGGGCGAACAAAGGGTGAGGACGTGTATAACTTATTCAAATCATACGCAACATCAATTAGTATGCCACTACACAAGCTGTCTGCGATCACCATTGATGGGGCACCAGCAATGATGGGCAGCGCCAGTGGATTCATTGCACTCTGCAAGAAGAATGAATCCTTTCTGAACTTTATGTCTTATCATTGCATTATCAACCAAGAAGCTTTGTGTGTGAAAGGTCTTTCTTTTCAACACGTCATGAATGTCGTTATTAAAATAATTAACTCTATTCGAGTGAAACCTTTGAAACGCCGACTTTTTAAGATGTTGATGATAATCTGATTTTATCTTGCACACAGAAGTACGATGGCTGAGCAAAGGTAAAGTTCTGAAGTCCACAAATCAGAACATGGAGCAACTAGAAGACTCTAGCTGGTTAATGGACTTGGCTTTTCTTGCCGACATCACTAACAAATTGAACATTTTAAATCTTGAGCTCCAGGGAAAAGACAAACATGTGGCTCAAATGATAGGTTCTGTGAAATCATTCAAAGCAAAACTGATCTTGTGGATGTCACATATGAAGACGAAAAGTCTCTCGTACATTCCCCAAGTCTGAAGAAAATGGTATGTGACAGTGATTTTAACCCATCACCATTTGTTATCCACATTCAAACACTTCTGGAAAAATTTGAAAAGAGATTTCAACAGTTCACCATCATTGAGCCTGTAGTTGCCTTTCTTGTGAATCCTTTTACTTGCCAAATAGAGGTAACAGAAATGGCTACATCAATTGCGAGTCTCATTCAAGTAAGAACAGAAGACGTGGAACTGGAGATTTTGGATCTTCAAAATGATATTGTTCTAAAATCCTGCACAACAGACGAAAACTTTTGGAATCTGGTTGACCGAAAAACGTTTCCTGCCTTAAAAAATGTAGCATACAAAATAAAATCTTATTTTGGTTCCACTTATCTATGCGAAGTTCTGTTTTCAACAATGAGCATCATAAAATCAAAATACGCATCTCGGCTTACAGATGCCCATCTTGATGATTGTTTACAAAAGGGAATATCATCCTCCTCTCCCAACTACGAAAAATTGGCTGAAGAAATGCAGTGCCAGAAATCACAGTGACTTCATTAGAAAAGCCACGTGAATTAATGACACCTATTTTCCATTAAGTGCTGATGAGCGCGTATGATTAACTTGGGTTTAACTTTTTTTCATGTTTGTTTGTTTGTTTATTGAAATCCAGATACAAGTAAAAATACAAAGAATATTTTTTAATTAACCATAACTGGCTATCTATGGTAAAGTAAGAATAATAAATATATTTGGACCAGCAGTTCAACAATGTTTTATTTATAGGACTGGAATATTACTAGCCTCACTTTCTGCTACAGCTAGTCTAAATTTTTCCAAAAAACTGTCCAATCAAAAAAGAATTTTACTTTTTAAAAATAAATAAGATGAAAACTGTTTATGATATTTATTTTGTAAAAACTCCTTAATTTTTCTTACAGGTAGATAAAAAAGAGCAAATTCATATGGTAAGGTGAAAGAGTAATTGCCGAATAATTTAATTAATACCTTTTAGATGTAAAATTACCTTTTTTATCTTATGGATTCATATATTTTGCAATATTAAATATGATTATTTTCGTATTATTTAATGTACAAATACAAAATAAGCCTTGAAAAATTGTTGGTGCCCACCACACTCTTCTGAAAATATGAATGTGCGATTGGCCACAAAAGGGTTGGGGGCCACTGGCTTATTTCAATCGATCGCCTCACGCTTGTTTGAGATAGTTAATAGTAACGTGTTGTCTTTCTGCCTTTCACTGAAGTGATTCTGAGGCAATTTATACAAGGCATATGTTATCTCCTGCCCCCTTTCATGCAAGATTGACAGCCTGGGGAACCATCCTGGCTCATGCAAGTGGTCATGCTGATGTCAATGTCATGAATATTCTATGTTCCATCTGCTAGTTTAATTTTTCTTGTGGGTTGGCTATGCAGTTACCGAGGGTTGTTTCCAGCAGGAGCTGTCTTGCAGGAAGGAAGAGTACAAGCTTCAGGTAGCACCATTCACTGCTACTTAACAGAGGTAATACAGGTGGTGCTAAGCCTGTTGAAGTTAACTTCTGGCCATGCTGAGAACAGGGGGGGAGGGAATCCAAGTGGGAAAATTGAAGTGGATTAAAAACCTGAGCTTAGGGGAGAGACAATCAGGGACTGCAAGGGGTGCAGCAGATTGTCTTCCCAAGTCCCAGAAGTGGGGTGCCGGGGTTAAGCAAGGGCTACCTAAGCCTTAGGTACGACAGAGGGGTGCAGATTGTTCATTGTGTTTGAAAAAAAAACAAAACCCCACCCTTTCTTGTTATGCTTTGTCCGATTGGCGACTTTAAATAACACTTTGTTTTTGGAAAGGCTGTTTCGTTACACTACTCATGCACTGGCCACCACCCCCAAACGGGAGAACCACAGGGCAGCTGAATCCAGTCCGTCCTGCTGAGCAACCATGGTGCGTATTCAGGGTGCTGCACTACAGAGCCCCCGTAGGAAGAGTGGGAGAAGGGCGGGATTCCTCCCCAGAGAGGTGAAGGCTCAGGGCACATGTGTGCACGCGCATTCAGAGAGACTGAGGCTAACCCTGACCTCTGAGGTTATTCAGGTCAAAGTTCTGTGAACACCTTATTGTCTAAAGCAAAAAGGGGGCGGGCGGGAAGAGAAATGAACACGTTGGAGTTTTTGGATAGAAATAAATACAGTACTAGAAAATAAATATCAATAACTAATACATAAAATAAATAAATGCTATACACTGCATCCCTAGCACTTCTCCCCTCATTAAGCTATAATCGCGGCCCTGGAACTATTGCTATTGGCTAACACAACTGCTCCTTTCTTCTCCTGCCCTATATTGAGAAGATCCGTGATGCTCACTGCAAGCCCTCCACAATTAAGAATCCTGCCAGAAGAGGTGACCAAAGCCAGAAGAAACCCACAGGTATAGGACACTTGCCCAGAACAACAGAAAAGCAATTTATGAAAAATGCAAAGGGAAAGTAAAGAGTGGCAAAATAATAACTGATGTCAATCTCTCAGCCTGCGTGTCCCAAGCAGGCTCCTGTGTTCAGCTTTTTTCAACGCAATGGTAAACAGACTCATAGGAGCAGGTAATGTTCCACATGGCATCCCTGCAACCTGCTCTAGTCTCCAGATGTACGCGGGTCAGAGACAGGTTCCCGGTTTGCATAGCAAAACAAAGAGATTAGACATCAGCCCAGAACACTACATTAAAAACTGTCTCTTTGTACTGATTTATTCAAGTAATGGATAAAGTCCGGCCAAGCATGGTGGAAATACACTGCTACAAATAGGGCTCAGCGTCTAGACATGAATAAGCAAATAGCGTAAGACTGATATGAAAGAACTAAACCCAAAGCTACTGGTATAACAACAAACTGTGACCAGACAGAACCATATAGTTTTCCGCTGCCAGGAGAGCACACCTGTAGCTTAATCCAGTGTCACTAGCTTCTAAGAGTAGCGAGATCACGCAATGAAATGAGCAGGACGTGCAAAGATTGAGGGTTCACAAGCATGTAGAGTTTTTTCAAATGAAAAATGATCATTAAAATAACTTCCCACCAAAGCATCACGCCCCTCGTGGTCTCTGAAAAGAGGCCCTGAACTGAATGGAAAATCCTACACCACTGGTTGAGTTTTCCATTCGTTGTCTTCATGTGATCATGACCTCTGCTGTTCCTCTGCATTAACACCATCTCTGCCTCCTCCAGGGCACCTTGCCGACGTGTCATAAGCAAAGTTCCCATTGAAGTCAGTGGGAGGTTTGCCTGCGTATGGATTGCAGGATCAGGCTCCAGGAGGGAAAGCTCACAAAAATCCTGGTTGCAAGAAGGAGCCTCCTGTTCCTTTTCCCATAGACTTCCATAGGAGAAAGAGCGGGGCCAAACCTGCAATTTCCTGTGTGTATCTTGCCCCATCTATCTTATGGCTGGAGGACTGAATGGAACATTCAGCCTAGCCGTGGAATTGAAGGGCAAAGGGACCATTGGGATCATCTAGCCTGACCTCCTAGTATAACACAGGCCAGAGAATTCCATCCATCCTTTATTGAGCCTAATAACTTGAATTTGACTATAGCACATCTCCCAGAAAAGTAGCCAGTCTTGAGATAATGAGTTCAAACCGTGAAAAATCTACCACTTCCCTTGGTAGTTTGCTCCAATGGCTAATCATTCGTAAAACATTTCTTAGCAATCTTGAACGTTTTCTACATGCTTTTCTAACGTCTGCTCTCTTCAGATAAATTCTGGCTCCCCGTCCAAAGGCCATTCTCCCATCTGTAATAACACTGTTTCCCCCTGTGGCTAAGACCTGATTTGTACCTAATGTCTGGAAAACAATAGATTTGAACCCTTAACTATTAATTGTCATGTTCCCTTATTCCACAATCACGTTGTAATTCTGGAAACAAATATTTCCTGGAACTGATCATACAAACAGCATACATTTTTCGTACAAGTTGTCATTATTATTTCCATGGAATATCTTACCATTCATGATTTGCTTTATGGCATTAGGTTAATAGATGGAAGACAGGTGGAGTATTTTCATTTATTATAATCCTGGTTTAGAGCTCAAAAGCAGGCCAATGGCCCCAATTCACCTGTATTCTCTAGAAACAACCTCCTGATATAGTTTGTGGAGGAGACATATGTACCCTGAAGCTGCTTGCCTAAATAAGCAACTGGAATCAGTAGGTTTCAGAGTAGCAGCCGTGTTAGTCTGTATTCGCAAAAAGAAAAGGAGGCCTTGTGGCACCTTAGAGATTAACACATTTATTTGAGCATAAGCTAGTGAGCTGTAGCTCACGAAAGCTTATGCTCAAATAAATTTGTTAGTCTCTGAGGTGCCACAAGGACTCCTTTTCTTTTTGGAATCAGTAGTAAATTTTCACTTTGGTTGTGAGGCATGTAAAAGCATGTGTTCTGCAGCAGGATGGAGGCAGAGAAGTTGATCTTATGTTTGTAAAAAGGGTCTGAATGAACTCTGTCCTGACAGCTAGTTGGGGAGGAGGAGAAACTTCAGGAGCAAACTGTATTTACATGAACACACCAACTCTGCCTAGATATCCAGCAGATAGAGCGGTGTTGCTCCAAATGATCAACTTTGGTGCTGGGTTACAAATGATTTTAGTACTGAATGCCAGGGTCGTGAAATGTTATCAGCGTTGTTGTCTTTACTGTATCAGTAAAGGGGAACAGAACTGTCCTTATCCTAGCCCAAATGAGGGGATCACCCTGTGCTGAAAGGATCTCGCTAAACCAGGGCCTTGAATGCCAGACCCCTGTGAAAGTAGGAGAGGTGGGGACGCTCCCTAAGGGTCCCCAGTCTGGTTTAACCTGTTCCTCCCCACTGTTCAAAGATTGAGCTAAATAGGCTCCATTTGGAGCCTTTTGTTATTTTAAGTGCTCAAAAGAGCTGACAATCACTTGTGATGAGACAGTGTCTCTTCCCAGCCTAAGAGCTGAAAATCACTAAGAGCTGGGTAGAACCTCAAGAGACTGACCTGCAGAAGGTGACCAGCGAGTGGAATGGCGACTGGCGAGGCGGCGAACGGAGTGGAATGAACAGCAGCCAGGTTGGCCAGCAGGGAGGAATTGGCAGCTGCCAGGGTGGAGGAGGAATCATGGCTGGTGGAACGGCCAGTCAGAGCAAGCAAGGTGCCTTTTCCCCAGGTAGGAGGTGAACTCACACAGATGCACCTCTGAACCCTGGGTCCTCACTGATGAAGGACAACCACAGTGAGTGGGGTATGGTGAAGGAGCAGAGAGGGGCACAGAAAAGGAACTGTTGGTTATAGAACTGAGGAACGTGAGGCAGAAGGCACTGCCCCACTCACTCTGGGATGGGTGTCCTGTTCACAGGTTTATAATTATGAATCCTGCTTGTGGCATTTTCCCTAATTAATGTCCGGAGACTTCCCTCCTTTCATTAAAGGTTTCTTTTCTACTGTCAGACTCTGTGCTTGCAAGTGGGGAAGTATCACCTCTCCGAGGTGCCCAGGGATGGTGTGTAATTTTCCCAGGTTACTGGGTGGGGGCTCGAGATGGTTCTGTGTTGTATTGTTGAAGAAGAACCCCTAGATCTTGAACCCGGCCCTGGTTGCTGCCGGCTCCACCTGGCAGAAGGACATGTTCAAAGGACTCCCCTTTCCCCAGCACCCTTGTAAGGGGTGTGTTATATTCACAAAACAAATGCCATTGGAATGAGGCGGGAGAGGAGGAGTCAGCTGATGGCAAACCGCTTTCTGTCGCCACAAGGAATCAATAATCTTTGATTTCACTCATTAGCGTAAACAAGAACGTGTTCAGAAAAGTAATGGCCCCGCCTTCTGCCCCAGGTCTGCTCAGTGGGTGTCTTTGTGGGAGAGAGCTGCTTACTATACTGATAAAATCAAGCTCTTTTTGCCTGTTAGCTGGGTGGCACCACTCCAGCTATGGGAGAGCGAGATGGATTCTGGCCTGCCTTGTGCATCAGCCCCGAGCTGCCAGCTAAGTTCCAAGTGCAACATCTCTACTATTAATATTGCCAGCCCCAAACCTTCAGGTATCGTGAGTCTGGTTCCAAAATATTATGCTATAAAAATCACAACATTTTTTCTAAAACAATCACACATTTATGGTTCTTTTTTTCTTTCCCTTCAGGTTTATGATCCTCAGAATGCACTTCACATCTTCTAGCTTTTCTCCAAAAGGACTGGAAACTTTTTTTTTTCTTAAAAAGTTGAGATTCTCCCCTAATCCCACCACTCCGTGGAGGTGAGGCTTTAAGAAAAACGCCAGCTATCGTGAGACTTGAGAGACAATTGCGAGTGTTGATGACACTATCATACTGATGGATGGGCCAGAAAGAACCCAGCTTGCCTTTCATAGCCCAAGGTTTCTTTACAGCACTGGCAGTTCACAACTACCTTTTGTCTTGTAAATTGAACAAATCTGAGATATCTCACTGAGAGAGAATAAAAAGTGGATTCAATATTACAAAGTCCTTTTACAGACTCGGAGCCAAATTTTGCTTTCGGTTATAATGGTGTCAATAAAACAACAGAGAAACCTCACAAAAGCAGGATGGAGTCTTGGATGTGGCGGGTCTTTTCTCGCTCACTTTTCCTCTCAAATATAGGAATGACATGACAGGTGACCCTAGCTTGAAGAACAGTGCAAATTCCAGCTCTGCAACTGGAACAAACCATTTTCTGGCTGCTGGTCTGTCCATGCTTATATCTGTCAAGTAGTTTTATCTGAATGAAACGTGAAAGTCCCTGGTTGAATGAAGTTGTGGGATGGCTGGGAGTGGAGCTGTGTTATTGGCTGGCATGAGTTCAGAGCATATCGGAGGCAATCGGGTACCTGCCAAAGGGAACCAACAAAAACAGGTAGGCAATGAACTTTTCTAAATGTATTCTTCCTGCTGGGAACTAGTTTCGTTTGACAGAGAGCAGTCACACCTGGGTGTGTTTGGGTGTTTCCATCAGCATATTAACATTTAAACCAATTCTGGAGCAAATAGACTTAAATACATGATTAATGATTTCTAAATAGCTACATTACTTTGTCTTTGATCCTCCCTGGCTGTGGAAGGGTGAAACTTATTTCTAGCATCCACAAGGCGCTTTCTCCACTGAATCATGCTTTCCATGCACGGAGGGCTTCCATGATAGCAGTGAGTCTGGGGCTTTGCAAGCTGTGGATCCAGGCCCTGGCAGCTTAAATCCATCCAGGTCACTCTTGAGGCCTAGTCTACACTTAACATTTAGGTTGACAGTAACTGTGTTGCTCCGGGGCTGTGAAAAAAAGCGATTAACTTTCAGCTCTCCTGACTCCATCGCTGGCTTTGCAAGAGATTTGGGCAAGTCACTTCATCTTTCTGGGGCTCAGTTTCCACCTGTGGTAAACAGGGCTTAGGACACACCCCTGGAGAGAGCGGGGTTTTAATTCACTTGCATCTTCAGTAGGACGGCGCTGCTCAAGGGCGAAGCATCACGATTAATAACCATTGTGACACTTGGATACTGAATTTTGTCCCGTTTCCATAGGAACATGCTGCATACCCGGCCCTTTATGGCTGGCCACACCTTGTGCATTCCCGTGAAGACTCCACCATGCGCTGTTTCCCCACCTCTGTATTGTCAGATAGTGAGTTCACCGATCAGATCTGAGCTCTTATTGCAAGTGGAGGGGGGATGACCAGGCTCATGGATTCTGTGTTTCCAAGCCTGCGCTTGAGCATCCACACTGCATTGTAAACCTGGTCTTACAGTTGCTGGGCCGGGGTCTCCCAGTCATGCTAACGCACCCACTGCACAGACCTGACTCGGATCTGTGGCTTGAGCTGCGCCCACACGGCCAGACGACAGGGCTTGGAATCGAACTGCGGCAGGACTCAGATCCTCGCTGGGACCCCAGGCTTGAGCGCCTGCATGTTGACCCAAGTCAGACTGATTTGTGTGTGAACAGAAGGAGGGCTTGGGCTGAAACCTGAGTCTGAGCCTGGGCTTAGTGTGCAGTGGAGACATACCCAAAGAGACTTAGACCCCACCTCCCAATTCCCTGCGAATGCCAATGGGAGTTGGGCACCTAACTGCCTCATCCCCTTTGAAAATCTCAGCCTTTACCTGAGCAATTTTCAGGCCTGAAAAGACACTGAAAATTAGGCTTTAAGGCTTCCTACCTGCTAGGCTAGCTAGTGCCTGGACTACTGTGTGAGAATCGCTTTGACTGCTCTTTGATTAGTAGCAGTAACGTTCAAGTCCCATTGAATCACGGATGTTAGCAGGTGGCCTAGGCCATCTCCCTGCAAGTGCTGGGTGATTCCCAATTGTACACTTTGGCCCAGATTCACAAGGGTACTTTGGCTAGTCTGACCTCCTGTGTATCACCCCACACCCACACACTAAGCCTATTTGGTGGTACCTTCTGGTCTTCAGCTTTATGCATAGGTGCCGACTTTCCAACATGCCGTGGGGTGCTTGACCCCCGGCTCTGCCCCAGGCCCCACCCCCACTCCCCCCTTCTTCCAAGGCCCTGCCCCGCCCTCGCCCCACTTCTTCCCACCCCGTTCCGCACCCTTTCCCCAGCGCGCTGTGCCCTCGCTCTTCCCCTCCCTCCCAAAGCCTTCTGCATGCTGCAAAACAGCTGATCGTGGCGGGCGGGAGGCGCGGGGAGGGAGGGAGGCGTTGACCAGCAGGGCTGCTGGTGGGCAGCAAACATGGGGAGGTGCTCTGGGGGAGCTGATGGGGGGGCTGCCTGAGCACCCACCATTTTTTCCCCATGGGTGCTCCAGCCCCAGAGCACCCACGGAGTCGGCACCTCTGGCTTTATGTCTAGGAGACTGTGAACCAACTCCTTGATTTCAATGGGCATTAGGTTCCTAAGTTCAATTGTGAACATGGCCTTTGTTCCCTAGTGTTCACTTCCCGGGGTTTGCACCATCCCACAAGATGGGATTTCGTTTGCCCTCTTTTGGACGCTCTTGCTGTGTCAATCTCGCCCCTTTTGGAATTTGCGCCCATGCGGCAGTGAGAGGTGTGACTTACGACGCTTGTGTGCGGCTTAGGGAAAAGACTCTAGTGTTGGCTGGGCATCCCAAAGGAAATGGATTCACTGTCCCATGTGTTCAGCATGTCAATTAAATTAAAGCTGCATTACACAGTAGCGCTAGCAGGGTGGCACTAAATCAATCTGAACAGGATGAAGTGAACCGCTAAAAAGGGCAGGGATGGAGGAACTGTGCCTGACTCGGAGTCACTTGCGTGTGCTTGGACCAGGAGACCGACAGCTCTGTGCAACACAGCTGGGCCTGGACATGCTTCCTGGGAGGTCCAGGAAAAACAACAAAAAAAAAAGATGCACTGAGTTAATAGCACAGCTCTAAAACCAGATCTTGTCCCGCTATATCCTAGATGAGCTGCATAAGGCCAGCAGAGAGCTCGCCAGTGCAGTGTAGGGCGAACATAAGCATCCCCATGCTGTCGTCCCTCCCCACCCACTGGCAAGCCCCACGGAGCCGGTTGTGCCAGGACAGGACGGCACATGTCAAGGAAGGAAGGCAAGTGGTCATAATGGTGGGCCCTTATGGAGATTCTGGGCTACAATGTTGCCCCGAGGCTACTGTGAGAGGCTGCCTTACTTCGAGCAGTTTCTGGAGTTGTGCTCTCTTAGATTTTCAGAGGTTGTGACCTCTGCAGCAGCCCAGAATCAGGGCCTTCGGTGTTGTGTCACTCAGGAAATGCTTCGTAGAATCTCAGCCGGCCTTCCAGTGTGGCCTCGGGCAAGTCACTTGGCAAAAACCAAAACGCTATGCGCCTCGGTTTCCCCATCTGTAAAATGGCATAATCCTCCCTTTCTCTCAAACCTTGTCCATCCCATCTAAGGATATTATAAGATATTGGGGTATGGACTGTCTTTTACGATGTATTTATACACTGCCTAGTAAAATGGAGCTGTCTGCTCATCTAGACTGCTAGGTGTTCCTGTATTATAAATAAATAATAAAGGTGTGGAAAGATTTCAATACCAGCCTCCTCCTTTATCAAGCAAGGAGCATGATGTGAATGCCTAGATCAATACATCCCACCTTTGAATATATTAGTTTTTAAAATAACACAGGGCTTAGCAAGGAGGGTATATAACAATAAACATATCTTATGATCTTCCCCTGATCTTTCTCTGCTGTCTTCCACACACTCTCTCCTTCTCCCTGTATTTGTTGGCATCCTTTCCTGGGTTATGCCTTTGTTTAAATCGCAAGCTCCTTGTGGCAGGCATTTTATTTGTAATGCACCGCAAACACTTGTGCAACCATGAACCATACCAGCAATAGCATCTCTGTTTGTAGGAAATGATGTGAACTGTATGTTGCTGTGGTTAAGGGACTAGAAACGTTAGTCTCTAACTGCTAAGAATTTCAATGAAAGCTGGGAGACTCAATTCCTTTGAGGATCTGGGCTTAAAGTTTTCTCATTGCTCTGCACCTTCTCTTCAAAAATATAAAGCGGTCAGTTGTCATGTCTCCATGGTACAAAGAAATTAGAGTTTCCTCAGTTTGCAGGCTAGCTGGGATTTAGCCTTATTTAATAATAATAAAAAAAGATGAAATTGTACTTACAATAACGTCATGTGGCCAGTAGGTGCCACTGCACCCTCACTCTGTCCTTGGTGCTGCCTAGCTCAAGTCAGCCCAGTGCTCCTTACACAATATCCATTATCTGTAATACACGTGCACTAATTCAGCACAAGCCATGCTAGCCTCCTTTAAAAACCAAACTAAACTGCCCTCTTTCTGTTCACTCCCTCTGAAGCACCTGGCACTGGCCACTGCCGGAAGACAGGATACTGGGCTCGATGGACCATTGTTCTGACCCAGTGTGACCGTTCTTCTGTTCTGTAAGTTCTCCCCCAGCCCTGTGTCCCCTGGGCAACCAGCACTGCCTGGATGAGTATTGCTCTAGCCCAGGATTTGCTGGGCATGCTGGACTCTTTAGTTTAAAAGGTGGTTTCCATCCCATCTCACCTCTGACATCCTCCCATCCTCCCCACACAGACAAACTCTGCTGGGTTAAACAGAAGGAAAGAGCCTAACATGAATCTCCATCCTTTGGTTCCATGTGCCTTGTTAATTTAACTTGTTCAGAAAAAGCCAGTCAAACAATCAGGGGTGCTGGAACCAGTTGTATTGAGGGGGGCCGAGAGCCATTGAACCAAACTGTAAACCTGTCTGTGATGGAAACCACTTCCAGCCAGGGGGTGTGGCAGCATCTATGACTATTATTGGTAATTATTTGTATTACTGTAGCACCAAAAGGCCCCAATCTGAGCCACGTTGTGCTAGGCACTGTAGAAATTCACAGTAAGGTTAGGTATGTCCACATTACAACAGCCTGGAGGTGTAAGTCCCAGGGCCAGGAGACAGACACCCTTGCTTTGCTGGAGCAGTATGGCTATGGTGACCCAGGCAATGGCTTGGTCGAGCCTCCCCAGTAGGTAGCTGGGGGTGGGGTGCGACTGTACTTGGTGGCTAACCCAAGACCTCACCCATGCTGCTGCAACCATGCTGCTATTTTCATGCACTAGCTAAAGCAGAGCTCACATGGGTATGTCTTCCTGAGCTGGGAATTACACCTCCCAGCTGCTGTGTAGATGGACCCTAACGCCCCCCTTCCCCATCCCCCCAAACAGTTTGCAATCTAAATGCAAGTATTACCCCAGCTCGCCCACCCAGCACTACACAGAGCAAATACTCCAGAGTAAAATTCTCTCCCCCCACAACCTCCCTAGGTTGTGGTTAGAGCAAAGCAGCGTCTCTGGGCGTCTCTCCCTGGGCATCCAAGTGGAATCGTTTAGTGCCATCAGGCAGCACCCGAGAAATGGTGCCAGTTCCCTGCACCTCCCCACATTGCAAAAGCTGCGTTCACAGCATGACAGCCCTGCGGGGCACCCCGGGCCGCCTGCCTGGCAAAGGGTGGTGGTGGCAGACACAGCGAGAGGGGGGCTCTGGCCGGGAATCCCGGTTTGTTCTCCAGCTCCTTGCTGTACACGGTTAAAAAACGAAAGTGGGGGCGGCCCCTGCGCTGGGCTGGGGGTGCCCTGGGGTGAAATACCTGCCCAAGCTGTGCTGGGCCCCTCGGGAAAGTGCTGCTCAGGGCAGGGGGTGTAACAGCCGCAGCCTCCTTCTGCTACCCCCCATGGAGAGATGGGCAACATCCTCGGGGATCAACACCCCTCAGCACAGACATAGGGGAGCACTCCCCCCCCACCCCCAGGATCTCAACATCCCCACACGACACACAGAGGGATCACCCCCCCCCGCCAGGATCTCAACACCCCTGCGCGACACACACAGGGATCAACGCTCCTCAGTACAGACACAGGGGAGCACTTCCCCCCTCCCCCCAGGATCTCAACATCCCCACACGACACACAGAGGGATCATCCCCCCCCCCCCCCAGGATCTCAACACCCCTGCGTGACACACACAGGGATCAACACCCCCCAGCACAGACACAGGGGAGCACCCCACCACCCCCGCACAGTATCTCAACCCCCCCCACCCCACCAGTGGAGATCAACAATCCCCAGCACCGACACAGGAGAGCAGCACCCCCACCCCTCCCAACACAAATACACAAAGAGGATTAACAATTCCCCGTGGCCACAGGACACATACAGCGCGCGCACACTCACACAACTCTCCCCCACCCTCCCCCGCTCAGCACACGCGCATGCACGCGGGATGAACAGCCCCCAACACACACACACACACACACTCACTCTCCGAAAGAGGTGATGAATGACCCCCGCCCTGCTCCGGTATTTCCCTCCCAGCCTCCCCTCTGCTGGCGGGTCGTGCCGCTCCTCGCGGGGCGCAGCCTGGCTTTGGGGCGGTGCCCGGGCAAGGGGGTGAGCTGGGGGAGGGGGCATGAGGTGTCGGGTGGGGGGGCAGACGGGCGGGGTGCCGGGGGCGCAGCGCTGTGTGTGAAGGGGCTGAATGGAGCGGGATTAGGGCAGGGTGTGTGTGTGTTGTGTGAAGGGTGACCAGGGACAGGTGTGTGTGTTGTGTGAAGGGTGACTAGGGAGGATTGTTTGTGTGTGTGTATGGATGGTAACAAGGGAGGGGTGTGTGGTGTGTGTGTGTGTGTGTGTGAATGGTGACTAGGGAGGGGTGTGTGTGTGTGAGAGAGAGATAGAGCGTGTGTGAATAGTGATGAGTCAGGGTTTTGTGTGTGTGAGAGAGTGTGTGTGAATGGTGACCAGGGAGGGGCATGTGGGTGTGAATGGTGACCAGGGATGTGTGTGTTTGTGTGTGTGCACATGTGTGAGTGGTGATCAGGGAGGTGTGTGTGTGTGAATGTGAATGGTGACCAGGCAGGGGTGTGTGCTTGTGTGTGTGAATGGTGACCATGGAGGAGTTTGTGTGTGTGTGTAACAGAGAGAGAGGGTGAGTGTGAATAGTGATGAGGGAGGGTTTTGTGTGTATGTGTGAATGTTGACTAGGGATATATATGTGTGTGTGTGAGAGAGAGAGAGAGAGTGTGAATGGTGGCCAAGGTGAAAACCAGCAGGATCTTATTCAGGGGATAAGGCAATAGGCCGCGTTTATTGTGCATACAGAAAGACTCAGAGAATCAGAGTAAGCAATCGGTTCTAGCTATAACATTCCATTCACTCACACATTCATACACACACACACACACACACAAGTTCTGCAAGGTTGTTCTTATCGTTACCAGCTGAGGAGTTGCTTGTGCCAAGTCACTGGCCAGGTGGCCTGGACACGAGGATGGAGCCGGGCCTTGTCAGATGCACATCTGATGCTGCTGGAAGTTGGTTGCAGAACCAGACCCAAAGTCCTCAGTCTTTTGGGTCTGTCTTTATAGGGATTCATCTTTTCTTTTATGGCTGAGAAAGTCATAATGTTGCTCTGGTCACCCACCAAAATGAGAGAGACAGATGCAGCCTAAGTTCAGATCTCTATTGCTTTTTGAAGTTCTCATCCCTCTTGAATATTATACGTACACATGAACTAGAAACGTTAGTCTCTAACCGCTAAGAATTTCAATGAAAGTTGGGAGACTCAATTCCTTTGAGGATCTGGGCTTATGTGTATGTCTTACAAGTCCATGGGGTTTGCCTCGTTATGCTGTTCTCATGTTTAAAGTTTCAGAGCAGCAGCCGTGTTAGTCTGTATCTGTAAAAAGAACAGGAAGACTTGTGGCACCTTAGAGACTAACAAATTTATTAGAGCATAAGCTTTCGTGAGCTACAGCCCGCTTCATCAGTGTTAGTCTTTAAGGTGCCACAAGTCCTCCTTTTCTTTTTTCATGTTTAAAGTGATAGTCAATCATGCAGATGACACAACGATGACTGTTGTTATCTTGTTCTTCGCCCCCCACCCCTGTCCCTGGGGCAGTTGGGGGTGGATTCGGGTGTCCCCTCAGGGTTATCGAGTTATCTTTCCCAGCGCATTCTTCGGTCAAACGGTCCTAGGTATCCTAAATCTGGTGCCTCGACCTTATATTACCCATTCAATCACACAACCACAATCACACTCTATTTCACTTAACATATATTCTATTACATCTACATTTTATTATCTATTCATTCTTTAACATAACCACTCTAAAATCGTTGGGGCGTGACAGACTTCAGTAATCCTATTCATACCACTTGGGACACATGAAAAGAAAACAAGCAAGATAAGAACTCAAGAGTGGTGGGGTTAACAAATCTTTCTGAGCTCAGGGAAAAAGCGGTAATCTTATCGCTTTAGAAGAGACTTTTTGTCTTGGGGTGTGGTTTTTACAACTAACACAGACCTTGTCAACTCCTCTCAAGCATGCTGAATCTGTGCTTTCTAATGGCCAGGCCAAATCCGGGGTCTGTTCCTCTCATAGCTTCCCATAACATAAATGTATCAATCATTACTTTAGTCCAAAAAAGGGGTGTATGGGTGTGAATGGTGACCAGGGACATGTCTCTGGGGGTGCGTGCATGTGTGTGAATGGTGACCAGGGAGGGGTGTGTGTGGCTGTGTGAATGGTGACCAGGGAGGGGTGTGTGTGTGAGGGTGTTAGTGGTGAGCAGAGAGGGGTGTGTGTGCGAGTGGTGACCAGGGAAGGGGGTGTGTGTGTGTGAATGGTGACCAGGGAGAGGTGGGTGTGGGGGTGTGGATGGTGACCATGGAGGGAGGGGCGTGTGTGTGTGTGTGCGAGTGGTGACCAGGGAGGGGTGTGTGTGTGTATGTGGGTGTGAGTGGTGAGCAGGAAGGGAGGGGAGTGTGTGTGTGGGGTGGTGTGAGTGGTACTAGGGATGGGTATGTGGTTGTGTGTGTGACTGGTGACCAGGGAGGGGTGTGGGTGTGACTAGGGAGTGGGGCGTGTGTGAGTGGTGACCAGGGAGGGGAGTGTGTGGGTGTGAGTGGTGACCAGGGAGGGGTGTGTAGGGGTGTGGGTGTGAGTAGTGACCAGGGAGGGGTGTGGGTGTGAGTGCTGACCACGGAGGAGTGTGTAGGGGTGTGGGTGTGAGTGGTGACAGGGAGGGGTGCGGAGGGGTGTGGGTGTGAATGATGACCGGGGAGGGGTATGGGGGTGAGTAGTGACCAGGGAGGGGTGTGTCGGGGTGGGGGTGTGGGGTGACCGGGGAGGGGTGTGTCGGGGTGGGGGTGTGGGGTGACCGGGGAGGGGTGTGTCTGGGTGGGGGTGTGAGTGCTGACCGGGGAGGGGTGTAGAGGGGTGGGGGTGTGAGTGCTGACCGGGGAGGGGTGTGTCGGGGTGGGGGCGTGAGGGGTGACCGGGAGGGGTGTGGGGTGTGACGGGGAGGGGTGTGTTGGGGTGGGGGCGAGTGGGGTGACGGGGAGGGGTGTGGGGTGTGACGGGGAGGGGTGTGTTGGGGTGGGGGTGTGAGCGGTGACCGGGGAGGGGTGTGGGGTGTGACGGGGAGGGGTGTGGGGTGTGACGGGGAGGGGTGGGGAGGGGTGGGGGTGTGAGCGGTGACCGGGGAGGGGTGTGGAGGGGTGGGGGTGTGAGTGGTGACCGGGGAGGGGCGAGTGGGAACGAGGGAGCGGGGTGTGTCGGGGAGGGGTGTGGAGGGGTGTGAGCAGTGACCGGGGAGGGGTGTGTCGGGGTGGGGGTGTGAGCGGTGACCGGGGAGGGGCGAGTGGGGACGAGGGAGCGGGGTGTGTCGGGGTGTGAGCGGTGAGCGGGGAGGGGTGTGTCGGGGTGGGGGTGTGAGGGGTGACCGGGGAGGGGTGTGGGTGTGGGGGTGTGAGCGGTGACCGGGGAGGGGTGTGACGGGGAGGGGTGCGGGTGTGGGGGTGTGAGCGGTGACCGGGGAGGGGCGAGTGGGGACGAGGGAGCGGGGTGTGTCGGGGTGTGAGCGGTGACCGGGGAGGGGTGTGTCGGGGTGTGTGTGGGGTGTGACGGGGAGGGGTCTGTCGGGGTGTGAGCGGTGACCGGGGAGGGGTGTGACGGGGAGGGGTGTGAGCGGTGACCGGGGAGGGGTGTGGAGGGGTGTGGGTGTGGGGGTGTGAGCAGTGACCGGGGAGGGGCGAGTGGGGACGAGGGAGTGGGGTGTGTCGGGGTGTGAGCGGTGACCGGGGAGGGGTGTGGAGGGGTGTGGGTGTGTGAGCAGTGACCGGGGAGGGGCGAGTGGGGACGAGGGAGCGGGGTGTGTCGGGGTGTGAGCGGTGACCGGGGAGGGGTGTGTCGGGGGGGTGTGGGGTGTGACAGGGAGGGGTCTGTCGGGGTGTGAGCGGTGACCGGGGAGGGGCGAGTGGGGACGAGGGAGTGGGGTGTGTCGGGGTGTGAGCGGTGACCGGGGAGGGGTGTGTCGGGGTGGGGGTGTGAGGGGTGACCGGGGAGGGGTGTGGGTGTGGGGGTGTGAGCGGTGACCGGGGAGGGGTGTGACGGGGAGGGGTGTGGGTGTGGGGGTGTGAGCGGTGACCGGGGAGGGGTGTGGGTGTGGGGGTGTGAGCGGTGACCGGGGAGGGGCGAGTGGGGACGAGGGAGCGGGGTGTGTCGGGGTGTGAGCGGTGACCGGGGAGGGGTGTGACGGGGAGGGGTGTGGGGGTGGGGGTGTGAGCGGTGACCGGGGAGGGGTCTGTCGGGGTGTGAGTGCTGACCAGGGAGGGGTCTGTCGGGGTGTGAGCGGTGACCGGGGAGGGGTGTGGGGGTGTGAGGGGTGTGTCGGGGTGGGGGTGTGAGCGGTGACCGGGGAGGGGTGTGACGGGGAGGGGTCTGTCGGGGTGTGGGGTGACCGGGGAGGGGTGTGTCGGGGTGTGAGTGCTGCCCGGGGAGGGGTGTGGGGGTGTGACGGGGAGGGGTCTGTCGGGGTGTGAGCGGTGACCGGGGAGGGGTGTGGGGGTGTGACGGGGAGGGGTCTGTCGGGGTGTGAGCGGTGACCGGGGAGGGGCGAGTGGGGACGCGGGAGCGGGGTGTGACGGCGAGGGGTGTGTCGGGGTGGGGGTGTGAGCGGTGACCGGGGAGGGGTGTGGGTGTGGGGGTGTGAGGGGTGTGTCGGGGTGGGGGTGTGAGCGGTGCCCGGGGAGGGGCGAGTGGGGACGCGGGAGCGGGGTGTGGACGCGCGCAGGGAGGGCCGGTTCCCACGTGGGCTGACGCCGGCTGCTCGGCGGCTCCGGATTGACCCCGGGGCTATAAAGCGAGGCGGCTGCGAGGGAGGCAGCGCGGCGGCGGCGGCGGCAGCAGGCGCCGCTCCGGACCCCGCGCTCTCGGGCTGCGGCTCAGCCCGGCTCCGGCTCCGGCTCCGAGCCGCCCGCAGCTGGAGGGACCAGCTCCCGGAGAGGGACGGGGACCCCCACACCTCGTGTCCCGCTCCTCGCTGCGCGGGCTGAGCCCCTTTCCTTGCCTCGGATTTGCTTTCCTGCCGGACACTGCGGGGGGGAGGGAAGATCCAGCCAATCGCTTCCCCCTGGACAATCCCCTCCCCCCCCCGCCCTCCCCCTTAGCTGGACCCCTTGATTACCGCGCCAGACCCTTCCCCGCCTGCCCTCTCCGCACAGGTAAGGCGAACTTCATTTCGAGCCTTGAACAGGAACCGAGAACTCTTCCCAGCCGTGCGGAACCTGCTCTGGGCGTGGAGCCGGGGGGGAGGGGGGGGATGGAAAGCCTCTGCCCCCCCAAAGCCGGCTGGAAATGAAGCGGATTTCACCACGGGGAGGGAGGAGCAGCCGCTTGCTGCTTATAAAAGAGCCGAACAAAGCAAAGGGCAGAGGCGCTGCCGCTCTCGCTCTCGGAAACTGGAGTCGTGGGAGCCAGAGGCTGCTGCGGATTGAATTAAGCTTCGCCCCTCGCTCCGCTGGCAGGAGGCGACAGACCTGCCAGGTGCAGCGGCCGGCCCTTGAGTTTCTGGGTGACTCCTAGCGGGGGGCACGGCAGGCTGGGTTTGATGTTTAACCTGGAGAACCCGTTCACGGAGAGGGGGCGCTTCCTCTCTGCCATGGAGTACCAGCACCAGCTGGAAGAGGAGGGTTACCCGCCTCCTGGGGGCAACGGGAGCCTGAATGAGAGTGACGCCGGGCCGAGGGGAGGCACACCGTACCCTCTCCACACCACCCTCACCCTTATCAGCCTGGCGGGGCTGCTCATGCTCTTCACCATCTTCGGCAACGTGCTGGTCATCATCGCCGTCTTCACCAGCCGTGGGCTCAAGGCCCCCCAGAACCTCTTCCTGGTCTCCCTGGCCTCAGCTGACATCCTGGTGGCCACGCTGGTCATCCCTTTCTCGCTGGCCAACGAGGTGATGGGCTACTGGTACTTTGGCAAGGTCTGGTGCGAGATCTACCTGGCCTTGGACGTGCTGTTTTGCACCTCCTCCATTGTGCACCTGTGTGCCATCAGCCTGGACCGCTACTGGTCCATCACCCAGGCCATCGAGTATAACCTCAAGCGCACGCCGCGCCGCATCAAGTGCATCATCTTCATCGTCTGGGTCATCTCGGCCGTCATCTCATTCCCGCCCCTCATCTCCATCGAGAAGAAGAACGGGCGGCAGGCCGACCGGGCAGCGGGGTGCAAGATCAACGACGAGAAGTGGTACATCATCTCCTCCTGCATCGGCTCCTTCTTCGCCCCCTGCCTCATCATGATTCTGGTCTACGTACGTATCTATCAGATTGCCAAGAGGAGAACCCGGGTGCCCCCCAGCAGGAGAGGAGAACACCCCAATAAAAGGCAAAATGGCTTGGCAGATAAGGAGGAGCTGCCAGCAGCAGCCAAGCTCAATGGGGAGAAGGTGACGGAGGGAGGAGGGCAGGAGAGGGAACTCAATGGCATAGACATGGAGGAGACTTCCTCCTCGGAGCACAATGAGAACCACCAGTGCAGGAAGCAAGGGAGGCCCCAGAGATGCAAAGGCAAGACCAAGCTGAGCCAGATCAAGCCGGGGGACAGCTTGCCCAGGAGGATGGGGGAGGAGAGGAACGCCAAAGCGTCCCGGTGGAGGGGCAGGCAGAACCGGGAGAAGCGCTTCACCTTTGTGCTGGCGGTGGTGATCGGGGTCTTCGTCATATGCTGGTTTCCCTTTTTCTTCACCTACACGCTCACCGCTGTCTGCAAGAGCTGCTCCGTGCCCGACACCCTCTTCAAGTTCTTCTTCTGGTTTGGTTACTGCAACAGCTCTCTGAACCCTGTCATCTACACCATCTTCAACCACGACTTCAGGAGGGCCTTCAAAAAGATCCTCTGCAGGATAGACAGGAAAAGGATTGTTTGATGAACAGACCGTTTTCTGTCAGCTTGACTGGTGACTAAAGGCTCTCCGTGTGAGGGTGATGCACAGCTGCCTTGGGCTGGACTTGCAAGTGGATAGTTTCCTCTGACATGCAGGTGAGACCCTTTAAACACTGAGATGAAACTATTAAAACACCAAGCAGCAGCAACAACAAAGCAAGCAAGGGAAACACACAGCCTCAGCATTTGGGTTTGCAAGTGGATCATTTCTGGCTTTGGATGGGGTCATGACTTATAAGCTTGACTCTTTAAAAATGTCAGTGAAATTCAGAAATCAACAACAAAGAGAAAATACACAGGCCCACATGAACTATTTTGTGGATGTATAATTAACTTTAAACTTCTTGTAAAAATACGGTATTCCATCCCTGAGATCCCTCTGCCTTAATTTTTGAAAGGCAGTCAGCTTTGAAACTATGCTTTAAATAGTCTTGACAACTTGAAGCATAAAAACTATTGGAGCCATCTCCTCAACCCTGCAGTTCAATAGTATTACCAAGATTTCCAATGTGCTATTGGATTTTTGGCCATAAAGCTTGTAAGCGCAGACCTGACCATATTAGAGGATATTTTTCTGTACCTGATTCTGTTTCCTTTTTGTGCTCTCTATTATTTAGTATTGCTGAAAAGGTAACATTCCTCTTTCTGCTAATTGGGAGAAAAAAAAAAAAAAAGAAAGAAAGAAAGACTTAACAGTTTCACAATGCAATCAGAACTGACCTAAATGATTGAGAACAATGAACTCATTTTGCTTGCAAGGTGATGCTCAAGAACAATCAAGTTCTTAAAGAGTTAATAGAAAGTAACATCCCGTTACCACGGAAATGTGTTCAATGCTAACTTGTTTTCCCCACCCCTGATTGTAAATAGATAACATTTTAAAGTAAATATCAGGTTACATATCATGTTATCTGATTTGTATTTATTTTTGACATTTTAATTCCTGCTGGGTTTCCTGCACACACAACCGGGTTTCATGCACAAAAGCAGTTCTGCCTTTTTGAGTAACCTAAGATTTAAGTTTTTAATTTTCTAGTTTCATCTTCAGTGGAGACTGGCGAACTGTCCGTTTTTGATCTGAATCTTATACAGGACAACCCTTTAAAACAGGAGAAACTTACATACAGTTTCTCCTATATTTTATAGTGTAATTATACTTTTTAAAAAATGTGTAAATATCATATTGGAATGGGAAAGAAAGTTACTTCTGAAAAAGTGGTATTTTATCTATTATAAAACAACAAATCTAACATCCTTGTGCCATGAGGAAAACTTCCTGAAGAATATTAAAAAGGAAATACTTCTTTGCCATTCACAATAAACTATGGGGAAACCTTTTAACGTTATAACAACAGCTTCCTTTAAATACTGACAGGTCACAGAAACGATGTGAAAGATGAAACATTTGTTTCAATTACTCCATTGTAAACGGAATTTGCTTGGACAGCAGCTATCAAATGTACAGTAACAGACTTAAAGGAGAAAGAGAGCTTTTTACTTCCAAGAGTGTTTTATTCCTTTTACTCTTGTTTTTGATGTAATTAACTCCAAAGGTCCCACGGTGAATTATGGGAGTTGGACACCAAAGTTTACAGCCACATAAGTTTTCAAAGCTGAATCCTTGAGAGGTGAGGGGGGAAAAAAGCAAGCTTTCCTTTACCTTTAAAAATAAAAAGTCAGCAGCAGTTGCTATAATGGATTTTTATTAAATAAAAAAGTTTCCAGATTAAATGTGAAATAAACTTGAATGAATATTCTGTTATTGGTACTTTCAACAGTTCACAAGTTTCAAAACTCTACATCAGCTGCGGGCTTAGGCTCCATAAATGGTGTCATCAGAAGAGTCACTTGTGTTTTCCAAAAGGCATTGCTATACCTAACGCTGAACAATGGCTTAGTTCATTGTGCAATGACATAATGAGTCCTTGAGCTGCTGCTTTCTTTTCTCATGCCACAGTACGAGCATGCATGTGCTTCTTAAAGAACAGGATTTAGGGTTACCTTGTGAGATTTGCTTGGTTGGCTTATCAATACCTTTTTGACTCTCAGTAGAAATATCTGTGTGGTGCAGTATTTACAAACAGCCAGGATGCTAAATAATTAGGTCATAAATGCAACTAGAAATGATGATAAAACCAGGAGATTATAATTGTTGGGTTTAGCTGAACTGCATTTCACGTTATAAAAGACAACAGTCACCCATCCCAAAGAGATTTTGTTTGTTTGTTTCAAGTCTTTTGGGAGCAGGCTGATGTGTATATAAAAGTGAATCTGGTAAACCTTGACCTTTTTCCAGAGTCAAGAAAAAATGAAAGAACATCTTTCCCTGGTTTAACATGATGTTGTTAAGTTATTATCTGCATTATTATTATTAAGTTATTATCTGCGGGGGAGGGATAGCTCAGTGGTTTGAGCATTGGCCTGCTAACCCCAGGGTTATGAGCTCAATCCTTGAGGGGGCCATTTAGGGATCTGGGGCAAAAATTGGGGATTGGTCCTGCTTTGAGCAGGGGGTTGGACTAGATGACCTCCTGAGGTCCCTTCCAACCCTGATATTCTATGATCACAGTAACACTCAGAGAACCCAATCAGAATTGAGCATTGTCCTTTATACAGAACCTTGCACAATCTCTGCCCCAAAGTGATTGCTGTCTTAAGGCATGAATCTGGCAAACACTCATGCATGTACTTTGCTTTGCTCACATGAAGTCAATGGGGTTATGCACATATTTAACTATAAGCAGGTGAGTAAGTGTTTGCAGCATCAGGGGTCCTCAACATTGACAGTCTGAAAAGAGGCTATTGATTTTTAGCTGTCTGCTTTTGGGTGCTCAACCCGAGACTTCCAAAACGAGGCTGGTTTTCAGAGGTGTTGAACAGCTATAGCTTCCATTGCTATCTGCTGGAGTTTGGGTGCAGTACACTTCTGAAAGCCAGGACATCAGTATAGGAACCCCCACATCATTGCTAACTTGGCTTCATAGTTTTGTTTTATAAAAATAAGATAAGTGAACAAAAGAACTCAATGAGTGGCTAACATGGCTTTGTGAATGAATCACTGATGAGCGTTGGGGGCCTGCTGCTATACGGAACGCAGCTCCTTCAGCCAGGTGAAGACTCAATTTTCCTGGTAAGCCCCCAAACTGGAATAAAGCTGGAGTGCAATTTTCAAATTCTTAATGCCCCACTGTCAGCGTTAGGTGAATATCTTGAGACTCAGAGGGAAGGGGGGTGGGGGCAATAGAGCAGGAATAAGGAGAGGTATGCCAATGATATGGGGGTGTGGATCCAGGGAGAAAATAGGTAGCACTGATGTCTGCAAATGTCCTGTGTCAAATGAAAATCCCAGTGATCAAACCCCTGTCTTGATGTTACTGAACTGCTGTAGCATCTACTGTTCCTTTTATATGGGATATATCAGCTTCCCCAGTACGAACCTTCTCATCCCAGGGGGAAAGGGCATTTCCAGGGCTGTCAGGCAAACAAAATCGCTGGCTGGGGACAGCTATTGAACCTGCCCGGAATGGCCTTGGTTGAGATGCTACAGCACTTCATGGGAGCTAGAGAAGTTGTGGGGGCCTTGACATAGTTTGCCCCGCTGCTCTGATAACCCTGATTGCCTTTTATCTTCCCTTCCCTAAATCGTACAACCCAGAGGCAAGCAAAGTGGTGACCAGCGGTAGCAATTGGTATGGCTGTGAATGTGGGTTCTGGGTAGGGTGACCGGATAGCAAGTGTAAAAAATCGGGATGGGGGTGGGGGGTAATAGGTGCCTATACAAGAAAAAGCCCCCAAAATTGGGACTGTCCCTATAAAACCAGGACAGCTGGTCACCCTAATTCTGGACTAGGGCAACTGCAGCAGCATGGCCTTCAGGGCAGGCCAGCTCTGTGCGTAATTCCCTGGGGTCCCATGAGGGTTTGTACAGCCCATGCTGAAGCCTCTGCTGACACAGCTTCACTAGTTGGTACCCGAGTCAGCTAAGATTAAAGCTAGCTCAGGTATGCCAGCTAGTGCTGCGATCATACCCTGTGTCTGCTAATCAACAGCAGAGAAGGTTTAAATCATGGTGAGCCCTGGGTAAGAGGCTGCATGTCATTGCTTTGCCCAAAGAGGAGAGCGGGACATACCCTGTGATTCAGTGAAGACATACCCACAGTCTCAAGCAGCAGGTGGGGTTGGTGCTGTCAGAGAAACAGGCCTTGCAATGTTGTCAGGTGCTAGTGGCCAAGGCTGTTAGGAGAGAGGCCATGTGATGAGTTCCTCCAGCAGAAATGTAGAAATTTCTACCCTGGAGCAGACCCATGATTCATCCAGCCCAACCTTTGTCCGGGTGGGTGTGGTGCTGGTCCTGCATTCCTTACACTCAGATTTTCATCAATTTCCGCAGGAGTTTGGCCGTACAAGGGATGCTTTGGGATCTTTCAGGAGGCGATGAGCTGTGTAAATGTAGGAGAAGCACAGGGAAACAGCATGGCCAGCTCAGCCAAGATTTTAGATAAAAGATAGACTAAGAGGCAGAGTTGGCCCAGTTTACTGCCCAGACGGAGCCTGTAGCTCCCAGGCCGAGAGAAGTCCACCACAAGCCCAGGGGTTCTGTGGTGGCACATGCCACCAATCAGCCATGCTTTCCGCGGGGTGAGGAAAGATGCACGTTCCTCCTGGTTGCTGCAGTTGTTTCCCAGTGCCCCAGGCGGGTCCCTCTGAGTTTGGTGGCTGCTCGTGGGGAGGAGGAAGATTTTCGTGAGAATTAAAGCTTTTGCTTTTACTGTTCATTTGGCACTTGGAAAGTTCCAAGTCTGCCGAGATTACTTCTTTAGTACACTACAGACGCCATGGCAGAAGTGGTGCTGCTGGCCCTGTGCCATTCTTTCTACTGGAAATGACACTTCTTAGCTGGCTTCTTATAATTTCTTTGGGATGCCTGGCTTAAATATTTGTAGCTGAAAGTGCTTCCGCTGTTTACAAGCTGTAAGAGTGGAGAAAATAGAGAAGTTAGTTGGCTGACGATTTGCCCCCACCCCCCGTCCTGTACTCACAAGGGCTGCAATGATGATGGAAACCTGGGCTGAGTGCTGACCTCTGACCCCCCCCATTTGCGTCCTGTGGAAGTAAACAGGCCAGATCTATGGCACAATTCCCATTGATTTCAATGAGACCAAACGTCTGGGTGTTTTCTGGCAACCCAACACCTAGCAGCTGTTGAGACCTGGCCCCATTGCTCCGGCCGCCAGGACAGCTCTCATTTTTATTTTCTCTGTGCAGTGAACTACAGGGTCAACCAACGTGGGGGTAATGAGCAGCTTAAAACGGCAAAGGCTCAGCAGGACAAACCAGTAGGGAAATAAAATCAGAACCTCTGATCCAACAAAGTCACGGCTCAGGCCTGACCTTCAAGGTTCCACAAAGGGGCCCGTGAGCTTTTCCTCCATTCTATTTCATTTCCAAGCATCTCTACGTTTCCAACACCCAGTCTTGGCTCTGACACTGATGCCCTCTACAACCAAAGGCTCCTCCAGCGCTGAGGCTAGCTCAGTTAGAAATCTCTGGAAGCCTTTGCTGTCAACTGCCCAGCAAAGTTTTGCATGCTGCCTTTGCTTTAGATGCTTCAGCCAGGCACCCCAATGTCTGTCTGGCTTCTAAACTGAAACAGACATCCTGAGGTTCACCCACCCCTGGGTCTGATTAGAGATGGCTCCCAGCTGCAAAAAGTGGATCTAGGTCAAAACGTTTCTAAAACTTGGGAGCACTTAGATTTGGGGTTTTGGTTCTGGCCCATCTCTAGGCCCAGATCCTCAAAGGTATTTAGGGATCTAACTCCCATTGATTTCAATGGGAGAGAATATTCCCTATGCAAGATTCTGTGCCCTCTCCCCACTTTTTGATGTGAAATAGCCAGAGTTTGCTGACCTTGAGGATATAGGACATCACTTTCAATGGGAGTTAGGCCCCTAAATACCTTTGAGGAATTGGGCCTTAATCATTACTTAAGCAGAACTCCTACTGGAATCAATGGGAGTTTTGCCAGTATTAAGGGAGTGCAGCATCTGGCTTCCATTTCTAATTGGCTCTGGACTGGTTCTTTGCCCATTCTTTGTAATTAATCCTCAAATAATACAAGGCCAAATCACTAGCTCCTTTCTTAGGAAAATGCAACTTGACTCTTCCCCCCCCTCCCCGCTCCCGCCAACATTCCCATTGCTTATATAAGAACCTTCCTGGGAAGAAAATACCAGTTACTGAAGGGCCCTTTAACCTACCCTGGAATGGCATGACAAGAACCCATGGCTGACAAAGTAAAATTAGAAATAAGGCACTTTTTTTTTAACCAGTGAGGGTGATTAACCATTGGAACAAACTATCAGAGGAAGTGGTAGAGTCTTTATCTCTTGAGGTCTTCAAAGCAAGGCTGGATACCTTCCTGGAAAATATGCTTTAGCCAAACACAATTCACTGGGCTCAGTTCAAGACCAACTGGTTGAAATTCTCTGGCCTGTGTTATATAGGAGGTCAGATTAGACGATCTAATGGTCCCTGCTGGCTTTGCAAGCCATGAAATCCTTCCGAATTTGGCTCATATGGTCAAAATACAGATCTGGGAACTAAATCTGCAAAAGCAGCTTTGTATTCCTTCGCAAAAAAGAGTCGGAGTTCACGCCCATCATTTTATAAACGTTTGTTTTAAATTGTCTTATTTCTTACATGAAAGATTCACGCCTTTGTCATTTTAAACTGTTATGGCTTGTCGGACCATGTGTTTTTTTTTTTTTCTTTCCATAAAGACTTCCCACCATGGGGGTGAGCATCTGTGATAAAACAGTTCATGCTCAAGGCTGTACTGCATTCATTTGCAATCTGCGTGCTGTTGCAGAGCGTTTGCTTGACACTGAAAACCTCCATGCATTATTGAAAAAACCCTTGCTGGTTAAGAAATATACATATAGACAGTATCCAGTTGTTCTGATGAATTAATTGAACTTTCGGAACTGAAACACTACGTTCTGACTTCTGATGTCTCTGTAAGTGTTTAGTGCTAGGACAATTGATTTAAATTCCAGAGTAAACCTGGTTTCTCTCAGTTCATAGGCTCACCGGGTCTAAGAAAAATTGCAGGTAATAATAATTCCTAGCTATTCAGCTGTAGATCTCAAAGGGCATTATAAATGAGGTCAGTCTCATTATCCCCATCCTTGCAGGGTTTCAGAGCTCGGGCTCCAGCCTTGGCCCAAATGTCTACACTGCAATTTTGTCGCCCCACAGCCTGAGCCCCACAAGCCTGAGACAGCTGACCCAGACCCAGGGCCGGCTCGAAGATTTTTGCCACCCCAAGCAAAAAAAGTTTTGGCCGCCCCCCCACTTTCTTTTCGTGCCCCCCTGGCTCCGCCCCAACTCTGCCCCTTCCCAACCCCTTCTCCAAATCCCCGGCCCCGCCTCCTCCCCTGGGCGTGCTGCATTCCCTCCCACATTGCTTCCTGCGGCTCCCACCTCCCGCAACCCCCCGCCCTAGCTCACCTCCGCTCCGCCTGCTCCCCTGAACACGCCGCTGCTCCGCTTCTCCCCACTCCCTCTCCACCGAGGGAGAGGCAGAGCGATCGGGGGAGCAGGCAGAGCAGAGGTGAGCAAGGGTGTGGGGGAGCACAGGAAGTAATGGGGCGGGTAGAGGAACTGCTCCCCGCCCCAGCTCGCCTGTGCTCCACCACCGCCGCCTCCCCCGAGCACGCCGCTGCTCGGCTTCTCCTCCCTCCCAGGTTTGCCGCGCGAAATGGCTGTTTGGCATGCAGCGAGGGAGGGAGGGGGGAGAAGCGGAGTAGCGGTGGTGCAGGTGAGCTGGGGCACATTTCTAGGAGTGGCATGGCCAGCGCCTGAATGCCACCCCTAGAAATGTGCCACCCCAAGCACCTGCTTGTTTTCATAGAATCATAGGGAAGTGGTAGAATCTCCTTCCTTGGAAGTTTTTAAGGTCAGGCTTGACAAAGCCCTGGCTGGGATGATTTGATTGGGGATTGGTCCTGCTTTGAGCAGGGGGTTGGACTAGATGACCTCCTGAGGTCCCTTCCAACCCTGATCTCTATGACTCTATAGACTATCAGGGTTGGAAGGGACCTCAGGAGGTCATCTAGTCCAACCCCCTGCTCAAAGCAGGACCAATCCCCAATTTTTGCCCCAGATCCCTCAATGGCCCCCTCAAGGGTTGAACTCACAATCCTGGGTTTAGCAGTCAATGCCCAAACCACTGAGCTATCCCTCCCCCACAGAGCCGGCCCTGCCCAGACCAGCTTTTACTGTGGTAATAAGTGTACCCTATAGGGCTGGATCTTAATTTTTAATTAGTAAAGAAGATCTGACTCTGAATACACAGGGCCCAGAACCTCAAAGGTGTTACCTATCTATCGCCCATTGATTTCAAAGGGCATTAAGCGCCCGAATACCTTTGAGGTTCTGGGCTCGGGTGCCATTTTCACATACAATAGAGACTCTTTTTCAGCATACCCACATTGAATGTCTACACGATGCTCCCTAGAGGTCACTGGTTTTGCTCTGAAATAGAATAGGAGCGGTTGTCTCCACAGCAGTGAATTCCTCACAATTCCATGCACCAGGATATGCCTGCGGATGGGGCTGTCAGTGCCCCTGTTCTCAGAGGCACACACCTCCCAGGACTCACGTGTGCGACCCGAGAACGTGATCTGTGCAGGAAGGTTAAAATACTGTGGGATTGATTACTTTAGCGTAATAACTTGTTCTATGCCCTCAGTTTCATGGGGCTTTATTCCTGATGTAACTAGCTTTTCAGAAATGAAAATCCGTGTGGCATATAGGCACTGTGGTGCCTCAAGAGTAGTTAGATACCTAACTCCCACTGACTTCAGTGGGAATTAGGCACCAAAATACATTTGAGTATCAGAGCCATTGGGCCTAGTACAGTGAGTGCAAAATGCAGGTGTGAAGTACGCTGAGGCAGGTTAGACATGACATGTGCACACTGAACACAAGCCTATTTGGACAGGGTCAGTCCTAACAAAGCATCAAGAGGCAAAAGCAGTGCTGAAATTCCCAAACCAGGAACTACACAGCAGACAAACAATATAAATTCCCCTCTCCTCCTCAACTGAGGGTCTCCAGCGCCTCGTATTCTTGGAGGAACCAGGTGCATTTTATGGCAGTCCTGTGTTTATCTACACCAGTGGTTCTCAAACAGTGGGTTGGACCCCAAAGTGGGTTGCGACCCCCTTTGAATGGGGTTGCCAGGGCTGGATTAGACTTGCTGGGGCCCAGGGCTGAAGCCCGTGCCCCACTGCCCAGGGCCAAAGCCGAAGCCTGAGGGCTTCAGCTTTGGCCCCCCTGCCCAGAGTCTCATGCAGCAGTCTGGGCAGCGAGCGGAGAGCCTGGAAGCCCTGGCTGTCAAGCTTCCAGCTCCTTGGCAGCCTGGGTTCCCTAGGGTCCCAGGGTGGGGGCAGCCTGAAGTTTCTGAGAGCCCTGGTTCCCTGAGATCGGGGCTCTGGGTGTGTTAGGGGCGGGGGCTCAGAAACATTTCCTCACTGGTTGGGAAAATCACACTACCCCTTCATCGTGGGATTAAAGCAGAATGCCTTGATCAAACAATGCAGGCTTGGAAAGCAGTGCATTGGCAGGACAGAGGTAAGCACTGGGGTAGTCAGCACAGCATTTAGAGAGGGCCTGGAAGCCTGGTACATACTGAATTTACAACAACTCCACCCAGCTCTGATGAATCATAATTACAGCCATTAGACTGGGGCGCAAATTGCAGCCTTTGCAGGACAAGTCAAGGATCTTGAAGGAAATGGTTAATAGATAGCAGGCAGATATGGACTATAAATGGAATAGGATGGTAACAGAATGAGTCAAGCAATCTGGCCAGCATACAGGGCATGTAAGTGCAGTTATCGTAAGCAAACTGTCAATATAAAATGCCATCTTTGCACTCTGTGGCTCAAATACATGTGTCTTCTGAGTCAGCTCTCATTCGCTTCAGGGATGAAAACAAGTTCTCATTCCTGTTAGCGGTGTCAGGCTAACACAGCTGCAGGAGAGGGAGCTGGAGTCTAAGCTGGTTTGTGTCTCATTAGCAGCCTTGTTACCTGTGCTGCGGTGGCGGACTCGAGTGCTGGAAATGTTGCGTGCGCCAAAAGGAACCTCGCCCGCCTTTCACAGCCCAGGTTGGGTTTGTGGGGCTGGCAGGTGGGAAACGTGTACGCTCTAATGATGATGAACTTTCCCTCAGACACTGAGCCCACTTGCCCAGAATAAAATAGAGTCAATATGCAACGGCAATGACATGTTTTACAGTCGTTTTTCAGAGTCGCCCTCCCGTATGTCCTTTTCCTAGCACCTGAAATGGAACCACCTATTGAAAAACAAAATTAACAGGGTTATGCTTTTCTCTCTTTCATTTTCACTTTACAGTGGCAATAATGGCTTCAATACAGGGCCATGAATGAGCAGCCAAGGTTAATCTCAGCTGTAAGCTCAGGTCATCAGTGACTTCCTGCTAGTCATTAATCCCAGGAAATGCCCTCTGCATCAGTGGTTATTGCTTAATTAGGGAGGAAAACAACTAATAAAACCTCTCCAGCCAGATGGTTGATATTCCCTTTGTCCTTAGGTCTGGAAAAACAAAACTGTATCAGTCCTTAGCTGTTTGCTTGCAGGGGAACTTGAATGTGCCGAGATTAAACTGGCATGCTGGAAAAATTCATTATGTGCTAAGAATACAGTCATGTCATATTTCAGAGTAGCAGCCGTGTTAGTCTGTATCTGCAAAAAGAAAAGGAGGACTTGTGCCACCTTAGAGACTAACCAATTTATTTGAGCATAAGCTTTCGTGAGCTACAGCTCACTTCATCGGATTTGAGCTGTAGCTCACGAAAGCTTATGCTCAAATACATTTGCTAGTCATGTCATACAGTCTGCTCTATCTACCCCAATTGCCTTCAGTACTTACTGTTGTGAAAAGAAAAGGAGGACTTGTGGCACCTTAGAGACTAACAAATTTTTGTCAGTCTGGTCACATCCATTAGAGCTCTGGTCAGATTATTCATTGTGAATTGATTATCCAACAAATTTAGCTTTTATTCCCCCCACCCCCAACCCCATTCACAAATGTCTTTTGAGCAGGCTTTGATTTTTATGGCTTTCTTCATATTTATCATTGTTTGAGGCGTTAATGGCCACACTCTTCACACCTAGGTGTCAAAAGTCAAGTGCTGGAACCCCGTTAGATGCCTCCTTAGAAGTGGCCTGATTTTCCAAAGTGCTGAGCACCCGCAACTCCAGGGGAAATCAATGGGAACCTGAAGTGTTCAGCACCCCTGAAAAAACAGCCCTATTGAGATGCCTTGTCATAAATATAAAGGGAAGGGTAAACCCCTTTAAAATCCCTCCTGGCCAGAGGAAATCTCCTCTCACCTGTAAAGGGTTAAGAAGCTAAAGGTAACCTCGCTGGCACCTGACCAAAATGACCTATGAGGAGACAAGATACTTTCAAAAGCTGGGAGGAGGGAGAGAAACAAAGGGTATGTGGGTCTGTCTATATTCTGTCTTTGCCGGGGATAGACCAGGAATGAAGCCTTAGAACTTTAGTAAGTAATCTAGCTAGGTACGTGTTAGATTATGATTTCTTTAAATGGCTGAGAAAAGAATTGTGCTGAATAGAATAACTATTTCTGTTTGTGTATCTTTTTTGTAACTTAAGGTTTTTGCCTAGAGGGGTTCTCTATGTTTTGAATCTAATTACCCTGTAAGGTATCTACCATCCTGATTTTACAGGGGGGATTTTTTTTTATTTCTATTTACTTCTATTTCTATTAAAAGTCTTTTTGTAAGAAAACTGAATGCTTTTTCATTGTTCTCAGATCCAAGGGTTTGGGTCTGTGGTCACCTATGCAAATTGGTGAGGCTTTTTAGCCAACATTTCCCTGGAAAGGGGGGGTGCAAGTGTTGGGAGGATTGTTCATTGTTCTTAAGATCCAAGGGTCTGGGTCTGTAGTCACCTAGGCAAATTGGTGAGGCTTTTTACCAAACCTTGTCCAGGAAGTGGGGTGCAAGGTTTTGGGAAGTATTTTGGGGGGAAAGACGTGTCCAAACAGCTCTTCCCCAGTAACCAGTATTTGTTTGGTGGTGGTAGCGGCCAATCCAAGGACAAAGGGCGGAATATTTTGTACCGTGGGGAAGTTTTGACCTAAGCTGGTAAAGATAAGCTTAGGAGGTTTTTCATGCAGGTCCCCACATCTGTACCCTAGAGTTCAGAGTGGGGGAGGAACCTTGACATGCCTAAATATGGATTTAGGTTCCCGACTTTAGACAACCAGGTTAGAAATGTCAGCCTCGGGGTTGTTGGGTTGCAAACGGTCCACTTGTCCTAGTCACTGATTGGGCCATTTAAGCAAGTGGTATTGTTTCATCTACCTGGTTGGATGATGGAAACTTTTTAAACAGGCAAATAATGAAAAACTAAAGACTGAATTCTCTTGCCCTCATGCCAATACCTTTGTTTGAGGGTATTAGGGCAACTAACAAGAAAGAACCAAAAAATTGTTCATATGAACGGTTGGGAGTGAAGACTCAAAAGAGGCTTAAATTTGGTTGTGCCCCACCTCTTTGGAGTCCGAATGAATGTTGGAACACTGGTTTTGTCATATTCCCCCAGCTGGCTCAGTAATCCGTCAAGATTTCTGGTAGGGAGTTTAATGTGCTTTGAGATGGGAACTCACTTCTCCTTTTAAAAATTATTCAGATACCATATAAATGTTGCAGCATATTCCTTTATTCATAAGAGCCCAACACTGATTTACTGACAAATAAATCCACTCAGCTCCCACAGGAGTAGATACGTGTCCAATTGTTAGCAAACGGGCATTTATTTAATTCAATTATTTATATTCATTTTCAAGTGAATGAAAGCACTGGAGAAGCTGGATTGACAGGCTTGGGAATGATGTCTAAGATGCTTTGCGGACTCTATGTATAACTTATGAATTCCAGCTGGATTTTATCCGCTGTGAATCCTTCTGTCTTTTATTGCATAGTGCCTCTTAGCTCCTTGGACTAAGGAGATGGGGCGAGGGGGGCAGTGGGGTGGCCTAGTGGCACCTACACGTCTGTCCATGAACAAGTGGCTCATTAAAGACCATCAGTTATCTGAATAGATCTTACCTGGCAGAACAAAAGAGTAACTGCAGTCTAGATGAAGCCAGTTTTCTCCAGCCTCTCTGCAGGGAGCTGGGGTTTGAAGGAATGGAATTTTCCTAGAAGCAGAACAAAGAGATCAGGTGTTCATAGAATCATAGAATAGATGTTGTTAGCACTGCATCTTAAAAACCACAGAGCCTGCCATATGCCTGCACTGCAGGTGCACATGTGATTTTAGCCTGGGTAGGCTTACCCATGCTACCTTTAATTTAACCAGCACAGGTAACAACACTAGCCTAGAGATGGTGCCACGGGTTGGCAACCTGAGTACGTTCCCAGGGCCCTGGGTGGGCTTGCTCTCTGGTTGCTATCCTGGGATCCTAGGGAAGCTGGGTGTGAGGTTATGAGTGTAATTTAATATCTCATTGAAAGGTGACAGGGCCAGAAGGAGTTAATTAACTCACAGACTGACCTGACCCATGGCCGAACTTTAGAGACTGGTTAGGAAGATTTGTAAATGAATAGAGCTTTGAAATGCAAGCCTGTATTGTTAGAGATAGAAGGGTAGATGTTTGCTCAGGTCTTGTGATGTAAGCAAACAAGTCTTGTCTATTGCTATATCTTTGATTCAAAGATCGAAAAAGGAATATTAACATTTAGGAAGACACTTAAGTGAAATAGTATTATTGTCTATATGTCTCTTTGAAGGTTGTGGTAACCTGCAGCTGAACTGTTTAATGGATAAATTACCCTGTACTAATTGCCATGATGTCTGGGAGAAGGAAAGTTAAGCCTATTGTTTTCTCAGGCCAAAAGGCTGCTGGAAATGTATAAAAACCTTGGGACTCGATCCTTCTTCATCTCAGATCTGCTTTGGGTTTCAAGAAGGGGAAACCTTGAGCCATAGGATTGAGATTCCCCAGTCACTGACTGGAGTCACCCTGAACATGGACATTTGACCATAACCTATGGACTATTTCTAAAAGGACTTTTGGCAACTACAAGCTCATCTCTGCTATGTACCTGAGCCTCAAGAATTGAATGCAAGACTGTACGTGTATTGATCTTTTAACCAACACTCTTCCTCTTCTCTTTTTTAATAACTTTTAGTTTAGTTAATAAGAATTGACTCTAAGGATGTATTTGGTGTAAGATCTAAGTTATCATTTCACGTGGGTCTGGGGCTTGGTCCTTTGGGATTGGAAGAACCTTTTCTTTTATATGATGAAATCAGATTTTCAGAATTTATCATCATATGTTTGACCTGTGTGTCTGGATGGAGGCCGGAGGCTGGGTACTTTAAGGGAACTGCCTTATTTGGACTTCTGAGTAACTAGGGAGGTGCTATAGAAGCTGTTTTGGGCTGGCTGGGTAAATGTAAGTATTGGAATATCCACCAGCCTTTGGGGTTTGTCTGCCCCGTTCTGTTTGCAGTTCACCCTAATTGAGTGATCTCAGCTGGCTCCCACGGGCAGCACCGTTACACTGGGCCATGAGGTCCCATTTCTGTGAAGGAGTGTCCGACAGAGAGCCTGAGCCCAAGAAGTGTGGCAGTGGCACCAAGGAAACAGATAATGCTGGAGCCTACTCAGACCAAAGGAAGCTTAAGACTACATCGGCCCAGACATAGCAACCTGGTGAGTGTCCAGCAGGGGGAGCTCTACACTGCAAGGGAGCCGGCCTGTTTGAGTTCTGGGAAGGGGTGAGCCTACAATCTAAAAGACAAGCCACTCAAAACTGAAAGTCCATCCTCTGCCTGGTCCAGAAAGCAACTGATTACTTGGGACAACAAACCTGAAAACAGGCATGGGAGTGAAAAGTCAAAGTCAGGGTGCGAAGCATGCTGGATTGAAGGGCTGGGGAATGAAGTTATTTCTTTACCCACCAGGCCAGGCCAGGCAGTTGAGTGCATCGCAAGCTACACCTTCATGTTACTCTGGTGGGACCACTCCTAAGGTTGAGATGGAAGCTCATTTGCCATGGTCCACTCATTCCTTGGCTTCTTGCGTCTGACAAGAGGACTGCCTTGTCACACTCACATTTATATTGTGGGACAGGTCAACCAGAAGAGAGCCCAGTTATGCTAGGTGCTATAGAGACATGTAGTAAGTGACAGTCCTACCCCAAAGACCTTACACTCTAAAAGACAAGACCTAACAGGTGATGGAGACAAGCAGCCAGGTTGGTGGGGAGAAGACAGGGTAACAGGAATGATGGGATGTGCACAACTTTTAGCCAACCCTCTGTTACAAGGGTTCAGGATTTATGGGTCTGGATCCTCAGCTGATATAAAATGGTGAAGAGCTGTTGAAGTCCATGGGACATTTATCTCTAACTCCAGGTGCCATGTGTCTATAATAATAAAGGGGGATGGAATGTCTATGCCTGAGAGTCATGTGACAGGATTATGATTTATGATTTGTATTGCATGACACCGAGGAGCCTCAGTCCTGGACCAAGACCCCACTGTGGTAGGTGCTGTACAAACACAGACCAAAACTCCGGTCCCCGCCCTAAGCAGCGATGATGATGCATGCAATGGGATGTGAAGTCGGAATGATTGGCACTGATCGGCCATGATCGGCACTGATTGATGTGCTGCTGTGACATGCATACTTGGGAAAGGAATAATGAAGTTAGCCAGGAGGCTGCATCAGGAGTTAGCCAGAAGTTAGCCAGGAGGTGTCCATCAGCCCTTCTACAGCAAAGAACTGTGTCTGAAAAAACTGTGACCTGGTTACCAAATACAGCTGCATGTATACTGCAGAAAGTGGTGTAGAGGACTTGATTCCTATTGCCACCCAGTGGAGCCTCACAATTGACTTCAATGGGAGCAGGATTGGACCCAGAAAGAGCAAGGGTTAGAGACCACCCAGTAAGTCAGCTGTGATCACCAATGGACACTCTGTTGGATGAAAAACGCCTCACCCAAGCAGAAAGAGGCCCCTGGAGGAGAGATTAATTCCTTCCCCATGTTAGAAAGAGGGAAAGAAGAGGTTAGGAGTAGCAGGATTAAGGAGGTTCCAGTCTAGGTCCAAGGAAACACTCTGTTTATGGGAGACGAAACAGCCTTTCCACTGGGCTGAGCTATTGCCAACCCCTCCGTTTCCACTGATGGCCACACTCCCTCCTACTCTTCTGCAGGAGGGATGAAGTAAGGAGTTCTCTGCCTTTGTAATGCTATCAGCTGCTCTGATGTGGGACGCAGCGCTAGGTAATTATGCTGTAGTTCTCCGATGCCTCCCTGCATCCTGTTTGTGGTGGCCTGGCATGTGTGGGGCAGTCCTGTGGGAATTCCTACCTCTGAATTGTGACATCAGACATTGCCATTGATTCTTAGGGCAACACCTATTTACTTGTTTCATTTGCTTGATACCAGACTACTGAGCAGGAACAATAGCTGTCACTCCTCTTTGCCTTGACTTCTAGATGAGACCTCTAGATAAGGGGTTCCTGTCAAAGCCAAGATATTCAGTGGGAGAGATGTTTTGTAAGTCTAGCATTACAGGATGCATTTGCTTTAGGCCAGGTCTACACTAAAAAGTTAAATGAACCCAGTCACATTGCTAATGGGTGTGAAAAAATCCACCCCACTGAGCAATGTAGTTAAGCCAATCTAACTTCCAGCGCAGACCACGCTAGATCGACAGAAGAATTCTTCCCTCGACCTAGCTACCTGGGGTGTGTGTTTATGATTTAATTACAGCGACGGGAGAACCTTTCCCAGTGCTGTAGTGAGTCGTAGCAGTTTGAGAATCGAGGTAGCCTGAGCATTGGTGAAAGGGCAAGGCAGAGGAAATGAAATAACGAAAGGTGCAGAGGTAGTCAGTTAGGAGCATTTAGGGACCCTGTTTCCAAATAGAAAAACCCATGGTGATACCCAGTTATGGAATCAGAGAACCATAGAAGTGTGTAGGGCTGGAAGGGAACTCGAGAAGTTCTCAAGTCCAGCCCCCAGCAGTGATGCAGAACCAAGTAAACCTAAACCATCCCTGTCAGGTGTTTGTCCAACCTCTTCTTAGAAACCTCCAAAGATGGGGATTCCACAACCTCCCTTGGAAGCTATTTCAGAGCTTAACTACCCTTATAGTTACACAGTTTTTTCAGCATTTTGACGCTCTGTGCCTTGGGGAGAGCACCCTGCACCCCCATGTTCATCTTTGTGGGGTAATTGTGTGGTGTCCAGTGCAGGGTTTGTCGTGTTGGGTGTCTTCAGAAGGCTTATGATGCACTGAGCATGGTTGGTATAGTGATCTTATAGTAATTGTTGCAGTAATGTTATAGTGATGTTGTAGGTTGTAATTTCATGTATTTAGTTATGAGGCTGAAAATGTATCCTCGTGGCTTAAAGCAACCCCAGACAAAGACTCTCCAGAAGCAGAGGGGCAATTCACACCTCATCAGGGCGTGGACGGAACAAACCCAGCTCAGCATCACAGGAACAAAGGGTGCTGGCCCAGGCAGCTGGCCTAGGAAGACTCTGGAATGAGTCACCCCCCTTCCTTTGGTCAGTTTGGAACTGCAGTGAGGTAATGCTCACCTGACTCTGAAGGCGGGTAGGGCAAAGCCGAGACGGAAGAAAGGACATAATAAAAGGGAGAGACGTTTGCCATGCTCGCTCTCTCTCTTCCACCTACATCTACAGACACCACCACCACCAAGCGACTGAAGCACTGATGAAAGGGAGAACGTGGCTGAACCAGCCAGCCTGTGATGAGAAGCATCTAAGTTTTGTACGGACATTGAAAGTGTTAAGATCAGGTTTGAATGCGTTTTGCTTTTATTTCATTTGACCAAATCTGACTTATTATGCTTTGACTTATAATCACTTAAAATCTATCTTTGTAGTTAATAAATCTGTTTGTTTATTCTATCTGAAACAGTGCATTTGGTTTGAAGCGTGTCAGAGGCTCCCCTTGGGAGAACAAAGCCTGGTACATATCAATTTCTTTGTTAAATTGATGAACTCATATAAGTTTGCAGCGTCCAGTGGGCATAACTGGACACTGCAAGACGGAGGTTCCTAGGGTTGTGTCTGGGACCGGAGATATTGGCTAGTGTCATTCAATTGCACAATCCAAGCAGCGGCTGGCCAAAAGTGCTCACTCACATAGCTGGGAGCAGCTTACATGCTAAAGGCTGTGTGTGAACAGCCCAGGAGTGGGGGTTCTCACTGCAGAGCAGGGTAAGACTGGCTTCCACAGCCAAGGATTGCAGTGACCTAGCAGATCACCGGTTCAGATAACACCAGAGCGGAACGTCACAAGTATCTAACCTAAATCACCATTGCTGAAGATTAAGCCTATTACTTCTTGTCTTACAAGGAGAACAGCTGATCACAGTCCTCTTTATAACAGCACTGAACTGAAGACTATTATCGGTTCCCTCCCCCCTTAATCTTTTTTTCTCGAGACTAAACATGCCCAGTTTTTTTAACATGTCCTCATAGGTCAGGTTTTCTAAACCTTTTATCATTTTTGTTGTTCTCCTTTGGACTCCCTCCAATTTGTCCATGTATTTCCTAAAGCATGGCACGCAGAATTGGACAGAGTAGTCTAGCTGATGCATCACCGGGGCTGAGTAGAGAGGGAGAATTATCTCCTGTGTCTTACATATGACACTATATTGAAAGGCAATACATTTAAAACTGACACAGGATTTTTTTAACCACGCAAAATTCACCTGTGGAACTCATTGCCACAAAACATCACTAAGGCAAAGAGCTTAGTAGGATTAGATATTTACATGGTTAGTGAGAACTGTGACAGGTTCCCCCCTGGAACTGGGGTACCACTGAGCCCTCTGTCACACCAGCTTAGGCTCCCTCTCACATTGTGCTGCTGTGACAAGCTGCAAAGCCCTCCTGCCTGTAGTTTCACCAGCATTCACACATCACCAGCTGCAGTTACATGCAGGCTCTCTAACCACCAGCTTCCCAGCCTGGGACCCCAGAGCAGTACTGTCCTGCCCTGGTCAAATCTGGCCAGCATATGCGTTTAATAACTGGTCTGCCTCTCCCTCAATGTGAAGAGAACAATGCACCCCTGTGGTGACCAAACAGAGATTTCCCCCAACCACTCCAGTCAAAGCTCACTGGTTTGGATCAAAACATAAAATAAGTTTATTAACTACAAAAGATAGATTTTAAGTGATTATAAGTGATAAACAGATCAAAGCAGATTACCTAGTAAATAAATAAAACACAAACTAAGTCTAAGATACTAGATTGATAGGATATGAACTAGCAAATTCTCACCCTGGCTGAGGAGACAGGCGGGCTACAGATTCTTATGGGACAAGCTGCACTTGCTTTACAGCTTGGAATCCCCAGGTCTTTCATACACAGGCTAGAAATCCCTTTAGCCTGGGTCCAGCACTTCCCCCAGTTCAGGCTTTGCTCCGTAGATGTCTTCTTGTGTGGAGAATGAAGAACAACAGATGATGTCACTTATATAGCTTTAGCATATGCGGGAACTCTTTGTTTCAAAACTTGGCTCCCAGACCAGTTTGTGGAAAAATACTGACATCCCAAGATGGAGGCCAGAATCATGTGGCCTGGTCACATGTTTTTGTAGAGTCATAGCTGCTATTACTTACCGGCTGTCTGGAGTGTTCTCAGAAAGGCTCACCAGGTGGAAGATAAGCTTATCCTAAGGCTTATTGTTTTTCCTGATGGCTCATTGCCCTGTATAGGCCCTTCACAACCAGCTATCTAGACTGAAAGCATCTTCTTTAGTGGTCGTTATCCATGTGTAACTACATTTGAAGTACAGATACATAGTATTTACAACTTCAGATACAAAAATGATACATGCATACAAATAGGATAATCATATTCAGCAAATCATAACTTTTCCAATGATACCTCCCATGACTTACCTTGTACAAAATACATCAAAATTATGTCATAACCATATTATAATAATATTACTATGATAAATATGGGGTGCGGTGTCACAAGAACATCCACAGCTACATTAAAATATATATCCGTCAGAGTATAAGCCAACTGCTTTAGTGGAGGAGGAAAAAATCCTCAGAAATATTTGATAGGTCCCATTATCAGAGGCAGGATTTGGGTCTAGATGAACCACAGGTCTGAGGTAATCTGACATTTCTTATATTCCTAATGACTGTGAGCTTGATTTTGCTGTCCTCATGGAAACCAGCACTTATTCATGCAAGCAATTCTGTTGGCTTCAGTAGGGCTGTTTGTGTAAGTGCTACTTAGTTTGAATAAGGATTGCAGAATCTGTCACTTTCGTTTGGAAACAGTTAACAACACGTGTGATAAATGAAGTGGGGGGTAGCTCCTGTTTATGGACACCCAGCCAGTCAGTTAGCTATAAAATTCCTCTTAGTAGCTGTTCTCTACTTGCTTTACCTCTAAAGGGTTAACAGGCCCACAGGTAAAAGAAAAGGAAGTGGACACCTGACCGAAAGGGCCAATGGGAAGGTAAACCTTTTTAAAATTGGGAAAAAAACTTTCCCTTTGTCTGTTGTTCTCTGGAGAAGGAGACATGGAGCAGCAATGCTATAAGCAGATATGCTGTGTAAGGCTTGAACCAGGTATGAAAATTCATCAGATCATACCTAGAATTACTTATTTGAAACCCCGCAAATATGTAAGTAGATTAGGAATGTTTAGCTAGACGCAATCAGGTTTCTTTCTTTATTTTGGCTTGTGGATCTCCTCTGTGCTAACCCCAAATGTATTTGTTTGCTTGTAACCTTTAAGCTGAACCCCCAAGAAAGCTATTTTGGGTGCTTAATTGTTTCTTTTAAGATCTAGCAAAAAGCCTAAGTTCCAGATGTATTTTTTTCCTTTTTATTTTTAATAAAATTTACCTTTTTAAAAACAGGATTGGATTTCTGATGTCCTAAGAGGTTTGTGCATCTTGTTTGATTAGCTGATAGCCACAGCTAATTTCCTTTGTTTTCTTTCTCAGCTCTTCCCCAGAGAAAGGGCTGGAGGGTACCCCACAGGGAGGAATTCCCAAGTGCTCCTTCCTGGGTTCAAAAGGGTTTGTTTTTTTTTGCATTTGGGTGCTGGCAGCATTTACCAAGCTAAAGTCAGAGAAAAGCTGTAACCTTGGGAGTGTAATACAAGCCTGGAGTGGCCAGTATTCATTTTTAAAATCCTTGGGGGGCCCCCACTTCCTGCACTCGAGGTGCCAGAGTGGGGATTCCGCCTTGACAGCACGTATTTAGAATGATCCACCAATTTGCAACACTCTGTGACCTGTAACTAATCTATTCCAGCTAAATACATCTCCCAGCTCTTGCAGCTCAAGCAGAATTTTGCATCGCCGTTTAACTGGAACAACCTCCCGGTGGATTAGAGAAACATAAAATCTAAACTACAAATGGTGTATCATGGGAAATTACATCTATGCTGCCCTGTTCTGCATATGTACCTATATCATCTTCTTACGTGTTCAAAGGGCTTCCAAAACCAAGAAAAATCCCGAGGCAACAGCGTCTGGAGAGTGTCAGTGTCCAGCTGGTTAAATGAGCAGAGGATTTGCCTGGGTGAATTGGAAATTTAATAGTGTACATTAAAAGATGGTTGTAAACAGAATGTCTCAACTCAATTTCCCCATGAGATGAGAGGCAGAGGAAATACTTCAGGCCGTGCTCCTGGCAGGGCTTATAAATCAAGCAGGTTGAGGCCTGGTCAGGGCTTGTCCTGGAGACCCCCCCAAAGAGCACCTAGACAGAGAGTCTGTTTGTTTAAAACGCCATCATTCCTTCTACCAGTTCGGCTTTGCCGGCGCTAGCTATGGTGAGAGCCCGAGGGTGGACCAGCAGCTGGCATTTTAACCACCATGTTGTCTAACCATATTTAAAGACTCTAATTTTCAAAGAGCTCTGAGTATGCTTGGTGCCCTGTGTGGTGTTCTCTAATCACGCTGGGCCCAGGGTGCTTGAAAGAGATCCTCTTTATTCAGAGCATAGGCTTCTGAAGCACCCATCCCCCAAGCTTGCTCTCTGGGCAGCTAAACCCTTTAAAGGTACAGGGCTCATTACTACACCCACTTTCCACAGACTTTCAATAGGCAATGGATGCCCAGCTTCCCTAGGCCTCTGTGAAAAGCCCAGGCTTTAGCCACACTATTGACCCCACCGTTGCTGGCACCCATCGAGCTGAACCTATGGGAGCAACATTGGGACTTTTTAAGCAAAAAAGTGCAGGCTAACATTTTCAAAAGTGCCTTTGTGACGTAAGAGTAAAAGTCCCATTTTCAAAAGTGACATAAGCACTTATGGCCAGATTTTCAAAAGGTGTTTTAGCCCCAAGAGATGCAGAAATATCTTTTGCCTAACTCTGACTGGAATCCATGGCAGTTAGGAGCCTAATTTATTTATGTGCCTTTGAAAGTCCCACTAGGCACTGGTCAACATCTTTAGATGCCCAAATATCTTTGAAAATTGGGAGCCTGGGCACCTAAGTCTCATTGGAAGTCAATGGGAGTCTAAGGCAATTTTAAAAATGGGACTTACCCTATGTGTGATTTGAGCTACATGGTCACTGCAGAATAAGCTTGTAATCCTACTCAGCTTGTTGCCCCAACTCAGCGCCCATCCACACACAGAAACTTCTGAGCCTCGTTTAGGGGCCTTTCAATAACTGACCCAGTCCAGGGTACAGGCTAAAAGTCAGGTGAGGCTTTTACTTAGGCTGGAAAGCCACCCACTTTACAGTGTGGATGTAGGCTAAGCCACTCGAATGCTGATAGTCCTCCAGTACCTCCACTGTATCCTTCCATGTTCCCAGACAAGTCCTCCCACAATTCACTGGGACAGTATCACACAGCCACTCAGCTTGCACAGAGCCATGGGCCGTGCCCCCGGAAATCCGTCTCACACACACCGGCGAAGGCAGCACCAATGAGGACACAGTCCCTCAGGTGGGGCTTTGCAGTGTGCCTGATCACATCTGTGTTAGACTAAGATGGGTACTCAGCCCCGGGTGCCATTCACCTGAGCTAACACTGCAGTGAAGATGTAGTCTTAGAGCCTTTTTCCCCAGCACAGCTAGTCCTAAGTGGCTGAGCAGATGGCATTGTTCTCACCCCAGCATGCTGCTAAGGGACGCTGAGGATGAGCCATCAAACCTTTGGAGCCAGGAGTTTAGTCACACGGCTGCATGTGGCCAACTTCCAGAGTGAGTAATAATTTCCTGCCTGTTTAAATTCCTCTGTCGTTTCAATTGGGGACGTTGTTCCTCTCTGTTACATACAGGGCTGCTGTGTTGTCCAACAGCTTCTGTTTTTCAGGGATTCCTATACACTGTGCAGGAAGCTGGTTTTGGCCAGTCTTTGCAGAAGCTCCCTGTAGTTTTAATTCTAATATTCTCTTCCTACTGGCTAAATGACCCCCAGGGTTTAATATCTCCAAACAATGAAAAGTAGAACAGCTAAATTTTGTGGTTCTTTGGGGTGAATTTTCTAGTCCTGAAATGCTAACTCCTTCTGCCCGTCCCAGCCACAAACAGTGCACCTGCATCGGCTAAGGGACATGCCCAACGTGAGGGGCTGGGTGTTAGCTTAGACATCTCCAGTGTGGCCCACTCTGAATTGTCCCTTACAGTTTAAAACTATGCTGTGCCGGAACCCCCATACCTTGTCATTGACACAGTGTCTGATGCTTTTAGAAAGGACCAAATTACAATGATGCAGATGAGGGGCCAGATCCTTAGCCTCATAAAGGCTGCTTAGCACAGCTCCAGAAGCACAAAGCAGCCTTAAAACTGGCATTTGGGGATTCCCCTGCCATGGAGAAATCTGTGGATGGCATCTGGACAGCTTAATGGCTCTCATGCCAGTTCTGCCACAAACTTCCTGGGTGACC